>NC_134576.1:80508343-80859176 GCF_050947875.1 Dermacentor variabilis | reverse complement strand
GCTAAAAAGCTAAAACAGTCAGTGAAGGGCTCTAGCGGATCATTTCCGAGTAATGAGGCGCGGTGTAAAGGTCTGTGTAAGTTACAGAGATTGTGTAAAAGCTTTCGTCTCTGTGTTTCAGCATGTGGATATTTCATAATATTGTGCCTTACTATGAGTGGTTCATGGCCCTTCTCGCAGGTTGGCGGGTTTTCGTTTTGAAGTAGAAATTGTGTGTCAGGTGGTATGCCCAATTCGGACTCGACATAGGATCACCTCATAGAGATGTTGCTGGTGACTGCACGACTTCCACTCGCCAAGCAGGGGTTTTATTGTGTGTAACTTGTTATTTATGCAAGAGTCCCATTCTAGTTGCCACTTTGATGCTAGGGCCTTACGAATCACTTGGATGCTGTCTTTGTATAGAAGCGTTGTTTGCGTTATGCCTTTGTGTGCTGCCATGAACGCGCATCTATCTGCTGCTTCATTCCCTGGTATCCCAACATGGCTTGGGACCCAGCAGAATCGTATCGTTGTTCCATATTTATTATAGGCCGACATGTTTAGGATATCGCAAAGCAGGGGTTCAGACGCGTAGTTAAGGTTTAGAGCTCAGAGTGTGCTTAACAAATCGGTATATACGACAGCATTCATCTGCTTGTCGGTGGCAATTTCTTTAACTGCCGTCCATATAGCCTAAACTACGACGGTAATGAATGAAGAAAAATTATTTATCCGAAAGCTATTTTTCCATTTTTCGTTATGATTCCGATACCTACCTATTCATGTGCGTTTTAGAGCCGTCAGTGTAAAATTCCGTTTCATTCTTACATTTGTCTTGATTAGCTCGGAACTCTTGTATTTTGTGTTCTTGTGGAATGTCTTTTTTCTTTAAATGTGTTAGTGTGAAGTCACATAGCTGTGAAAAGTTGTAGCATGGGGGCAATCATAGTGGCCTTTCAGCAACCTGCAGGACCTCATGAGGAACTTCATAAGTCTGAAAGTATTCTTCGTGTCGTAAAATAAGTGGACGAATCATTTTCGGTTTATGTTTGCGGTGTACCCGTGATTTGCACTGTGTTACGATGCTGTAGCATACATGTTGTGGTGATGACCGAATTCTCAGCACGTAGGAAAGTCTAAGTAGTGCACTGCGGTGCTGTAAGAAAGGCACATTGCAGTCAACGTATAAACTTTGGACAGGTAATGTTCTGTAGGCACCGCTCGCCAGTCAAAGGCCGAAATTGTGAACTGGATCAAGTCGCTTAATGTAGGGCTGCCTAGCTGCACCATAAACTACACTACCGTAGTCGAGCATTCTACGTTCAAGGGACCGGTATATACGTAATAGACATAATCGGTCAGATCACCAGTGCTTGTGCGATAAAGCCTTGAGGATATTTAGTGCTTTATTTGCTTTAATCTTAGTTGCGTTAATATGGTCTAGGAAGTTCAGTTTTGTGTCAAAAGCTACGCCTAAAAATTTGTAGTCCTGCCGAAGTAAACGTTTTTCGTTAATTAATTCATTGAGTGGTAGAATAGCTGACTCCGACTCATCGGACCCAGAGTCGAACCCGGCGGCAACTGGGTATTTTTTTTTCTCATTCTCGGCGATAACTACTAGGGACACGAGACATCAACGGCAACGGTGGCCGTGGCGTCGGTGGCGGCGGATGCCATCGCCGACCGAAACAACGGCTATTGGAATGAGCCCATATGCATTTTACACTTACAACAACACAACAAAAAACATACCAACAGCGGAAAAAGTTCAGACATTATAAAAAAGCTAACGATCAGGCCATCAACAGAGAACTATGCATATTCCTCGACACTTTCCTACCACTTCATCTGCAACGCTCCGTAGAAAATAACTTGTCTATTTTCAAAAATAAAATAAGTGAGCTTATCACCAAACACGTGCCCCTTCGATCCGTCCATACTAACAATAAAGCACCGGGGTACAGCGCATATCTGAATCAGTTATCGAACAGCAAAAAAACGTTTATTCCCTACAGCGAAACTTTCCTCAAAACAGACAAATTTGCTAGCATATGAACACGCAGCAATTTCATATATTAAAGCCCTATGGTCAGCCAAATTTTCATTCCCTAATTGTACGCTTCCAAATTTATTGAAGACTAATCCAAAGCGCTTCTGGGAAACCA
Source organism: Dermacentor variabilis (assembly GCF_050947875.1). NCBI lineage: Eukaryota > Metazoa > Arthropoda > Arachnida > Ixodida > Ixodidae > Dermacentor > Dermacentor variabilis. The sequence continues at coordinate 80,857,029 of NC_134576.1, read as the reverse complement.
TACGAGGAAATAACCATAAAACTGGAATATCATTGCTGACAACTTCTGGGCACCCAGTACCTGACCTATTGTGTTCTACTGTGCTTAACAATACCTTCACTCAGTCATTCTCACCACCTCAGATCCCTTATCCGATACCTGAGATAAATTCAACTAACTACCACTTCATGGATCCCATCGTTTTCGACTCAACCGGTATCAAAGCCATAGTACAGAAATTAAAACCTAAAGCATCATGTGGGGTAGATGAAATTAATACTTTATTCTTACAAAACACAGCGGAATACTGTTCAATCCAACTAGAATGCATTTACTCACAATCTTACAACTCTGGCATCTTACCGTATGAGTGGAAAATTGGCAAAGTAATCCCCATTCACAAAACTGGACCAACCCATAATCCACAGAACTATAGACCTATTTCACTTACATCTGTACCATGCAAAGTTATGGAGCATATAATATACACGCATCTAGTTAATTTTCTTGAAAATAACAACTTCTTTACAGTTATGCAGCATGATTTCCGTAAGAACTTCTCCTGTGACACTCAGCTCATCCTCTTCACAAATGACCTACATGCCAATTTATATTCTGGTTTTTTAACAGACTGTATATTTCTCGACTTTTCCAAAGCGTTTGAGAAAGTGAACCATGCGTTCCTTCATCATAAATTAAACGTTCTAAACATAGACCCCTCCGTAATTGATTGGATTCGCGCGTTTCTGACATCACGTGTTCAATTTGTAACCACTAATGACGCTAACTCACCTTTAGCTCCAGTTGACTCCGGCGTCCCGCAAGGGTCTGTGCACGGTCCTTTATTATTCCTAATTTATACTAATGACTTGCACACTCACGTTTTCTCGAACATTTGTCTATTTGCGGATGACTGCGTCTTGTATCGTAAAATAACTAATTCTTCAGATATTCTACTAATTCAGGAGGATCTCAATAACATAAATGAGTGTTGTCGTACGTGGCGCATGGAATTAAACATTAGAAAGTGTAAGACTATGAGGATTTTTCGTACTGATGTGATCTGCCCCACCTATACGCTAAATAACATCCCACTAGAATGTGTAACCTCATATCGATACTTGGGGGGTTCACATTGCAAGCAATCTATCCTAGAAAACTCATATTGATCACATAACCTCTAAGACCACTCGTATACCGGGATACTTTCGTCGGAAATTTTCTGTGGCACTATCATCGCTAAAACTCTTATTGTACACAACTTACCTTCGTCCACAAATAGAGTACGCATCATCAGTATGGGACCCTGGTCATGACACCCTCATACAGTCTCTAGAGGCAATACAGAATCGATCAGCCCGTTTCGTTCTCACCAATTACCAAAGAACTGCGAGTGTCACTAACATGAAAGCTCTCCTACACCTCCCACTGTTATCAACCCGTAGAAAACTATCTCGCATATGTTTTTTACATAAAATCTACTACCACAACACATATTTACGTTCTATCTTTGTTCAACCGCCACCATACATTTCATCTCGCATTGACCGCCGCCAAAAGGTAAAAATTCCGCACTGTAACACCGTCGGCTTTTCATATTCATTTCTTCCCCAAACGAGCAAAGATTGGAATAACTTACCCGCATTACTTACAAGCACAACTGACACTAATAACTTTAAAAGCACACTTCAAAGTTTCATGTTATAAATTGTTGTTGCGTTTGCTTGTTCTGTATAGTAACTGCTTTTATGCCATAATGTTAAGTTATGGCTTGTATTTTTATATGCTATGTTCTTTCCTTTCTTTTTTTGTTACGCCATGTATTTTTGCCATGCTTACAAGTTTCTATTTACCATCCTTATTATTTTGTATTCGATGTTTTCTGCCATGTTGTTCGCCTTCCTTCCTTGTTTTGTGATTTGCCTCTGTATTTACTTTGCCCCTCCCCTCTGCAATGTACAACCGTACCTTGAGGGTATGATAAATAAATAAATAAATAAATAAATAAATAAATAGCACCTTAAACCGCAAGACAGACACCATGTAAATAGATGATTGTGATATCGCGCTTCATAGCAGATGCGACGCCATGTGCGAACGTAGACGTTTCAGGCCCCTTTTATCTGCTGTGGCATGGTCGCAGCAGCTACGGCCTCTTCTACCGAGGGCAAGGCATGACGTTTTTCTACGGCGGCATCTGATAGCGTGACTGAGGGCGGACGCACGGGCCTCATCTTGAACATGATGTGCGATGAGTACAGAGTCTAGGTGCATCGAGGGCTCACAGCTTCGGGCGCGCAGTGTTCTCACCGCTCAGTGAGCTCACGTTGAAGCGAGAGCTAGTATGAAATAAATACGCTCGCTGCTGCTGCCGCTTTTCCTCATGCCAGCAGTTTTTAACGGCCAGTGTACGCACTCATCATGTGAGATGTGTGTTTGCCTGTGCGCGCGTGACACCATGCTTGGTGATTGAGTTAGTCAGCAAATTTATACAAGTTTGCACATATCAAACCAATATCTTGCATCGTATCGCTGTTTACCAATTTGATATCGCAATCGTTGCTTCGCCTGATCGGCGAAACTGCGCTTTTTCTTTAGATTAGCGAATTGCAGTAATAATATACAGTTAACTTCCGTTATTTCTACCCTGAGTGGACCGACGAAACTGTTGGAAATATCTCGTGGGCCGAATTAAAGAAAAGCCAGAAAAGACGTCGAAGCACACCATCGCACGTGGTGCTATTTGCCTTTAAAGCTAGCTTCACCACAGTGAACATTAAGCAGTGAAAAATACTAAGCAGTCGAAGGGACCAATTTCGCGGTACAGAGGATATGTTCCTTAATTTGCACACGCACAAGCGCCGAGCACCGTGACGCATTACATGTTTGCCAGCAGGGCTTCAGGGTTTTAGAGAGATCTTCGCTCTTTTGTTGTTATTAAACATCCCCTCGAATACCTTAGCAATATAGTGTGAGCAAAATAAGAAGAAGGTGAAAGCGGGAGCCAACTTTTCGACAAGTGGACTTGTCTTGTTCAAGGCGACATATGCAATAGCAACAGAGTGCGGCTTTTAGGCGCCCGCTCTTGCGGCGAGCGTCGGCGTCGGCGTAACCGAACGAACGACCACAGCGAAGAGAGAAAGAGCGAACGCTGAGCACAGAAGGCAAAGAAATGCGCGAAGAAGAAAGCGGAGGAGGAACGCGCAGCGCAACCATAAGGTGCAAAGCGGAGAAGGGGGTTAGGACGAAAACGTGAGAAGAAAAGCGTAGTGCTGCGACGATGCCTACGAGATGGCGCCAGGGTAACGCACGTCGCCTTGGCGGCTGCTTTGAATCGCGCCCGCGCGTTACGCACGCGCTGCCACTCGTGACCTTCACGTTATGAAGGCATTCGCGCCACACTTCGCTCCATGTGCAACGTACCACACGAGACAGATTGTCTGCCCCACCCAATATATCGTAATCAAAAACACGTATAAAGCGGCGCTCAAATTTCGCCTTAGAATGTATTGTAATCTTCGATAAATGGTTTTCATCTTACCGCCTTCCTTTTCGCTAGCTTTCCCAAAAAACTGATTGTTTTTCTCAGATTTCCAAGGCGAAACAAACGTGGGAGGAAGAACGAAGGGTCGAATCACCGCAGGAACGTTAGAAACAGCTCTGAATAGCTGCCAGTATGCTTATTAGGTGTCTACGCGGGCGCACTATGAGAGGAAATGATACGTGCGCGCCGTTACAGTTATAGGCGCGTACACCACCCTATTCAATTCCTAATATGCTTGACCCCAATAATTTAGGCATGCGTAGCTGCATAGCAAGGCAGTATTACGGCGGAGCTGACAAATACACTTTGAATCATTTGGAGAAGGCCAATTTTGATATCCAAATAAGGAAAGTTTAGGCTCATAGAAATATATGGATCCCAACCGGCACTTTCCTTCGGGATCAAAATAGCCGAAAACCCGTATTTACAAGATTCGAATTCGTGGAAGCCTGCTGTATACCACACTTTACATAATTGAGCACGCTAAAAGTCAGTTCGCTAGAAAACAGGTACTTGTTTTTTCATGTATATCCCAGCTTATGTTTTACTGTGTGTAGGTCAGACACGATTCCCGAGAATTCGGGCGTCATCGCCCAAATTTTAAATACTTACCACGTGTCCTTTCGAGCCGACTATGCTGGCTTCCCTCAAACCTTTCATTGCTTTATGGCAAATAATTAGAGGTGGATAAATATGATTTTTTTGGACAAATCGAATCCGAATAGTTAAAAATCGAATAGCCGAATGCAGATGGATACACTTAGAGCAGGCATATTAACTACACTATAGGTAACGAACATGCTTGTATAGACTAGTAAAAAGAAAGACTGCTAACTGTAAGGGGAAATTAGATTATTTTACAGCGTAAGCTGTTATGGCCTCGGTGGAACAGCCGTTTCGGGTGGTGATGGTGTCCGCCGCCAGCGCCTCCACCGGTGTCCGTAGCAGCTGCCGCCGGGAATGAGGAATAGAGGACCCATTTCTTGCCGGCACCGAACCAGGGCCCACTGCTTGGGAGCCAGCTAGCTTAGTACGGAGCCACGCCAGCGCTTGCTAGCATGTAGCAGAAAAATGCCCTATAAACCCGTCCTGCCACGCGAGGAGACACGGCATGTAGCAATGCACGCTGCGCAACGTCGGTAACTGCACGTTGTGCATTGCACTTGCATAATATTACGGCAGGTAGAACGTCATGTTGCAGATACACATGCAGCGGTACAAGGCAGTGAAAGAAGGTTTGGTGAAGAAGAAATAACTTTAAGGAGATGTATACGAAAATGCTAGAAAAAAATATACATTGTGTACCTGAATGAATCAAGCTGGCTAGGCGACTAGTCACCGCCGCATTTGGAAGAGGGTGCCAAGAAATCATTTGCATCATCAGCATCGTATCGTCGAACTCGCCTTGAAAGGTGATATTTGCGCTGCGTAACGTCAATATGTGCGCCCTTCGCATTGCAGCTGTTTATTGTTACAACAGGTGGAACGTCATGTGCCAGCTGCCTAGGTAGCGGTTCAAGGTAGATAGATAAGTCTGGAGGAATTTTAGGAAGATATTGGAGATGTATAATTATTTATGTCATGAAAAGCATGTATGACATACTTGAAAAATTGAAGCAGGCTTGGTGACTGTTTTTCCCTCTGCCGTTTCAAAGAGAATGTCATTAAATAAGCAACATCATAATTAGCATCGTATTGTGCCATTTCACATGCGCGCCGCGTAGCGTCCATACGTAGAAACTTTGCGTTGCAATTCCATTATATTCCACAAGGGGTCCGGACTTGGAGTAGTCGCATATAGCAGTTGCGTGCTGCATGTAGCTGTGTAGCTGACCCTAGATGCAGCAGGCTAGGTGACTTTTTGACACCGTACCGTTTCGAAGGGGATGTCACCATAATTATCACCATCATCAAGAGTGACATACCGCTCCACGGGTCAAGGTTTGTGAAGTGCGCACAGCGTAGTATGGATACCTGTGTTTATTCTTCAGTACACGTTATGGCGCCTGCTCGCAAGGGGCGAACCGGAAGAAGCGACTCTTAGAGCCACGCGCGCGGCTCCAACCAGGCAACTTCGGGCTCAGCAGACCGCTGTGCAGAGAGCAGGACAAGGAGTACCTTGCCTTCGATGCCGGGCGGACGGTTCAGACCGTCCTCGTGCAAACGACGCGAAGGTACATCGCCGCGAAGACCTGTAGTGCGTGGTGGCGAAAATGGAGCTCATATGTAGCCGCTCCCCCTGCTTACGCTATGACTGCGGTGAGTGTGCCGCGCAAGCCTGTGCCTTATTTAAACCGAAGCTCACGAACTGTCATTACAGAAAGTGCACAAATAACCTCTCACGATGAATAGCCGCTGTATGACTAGATGAAAAACAAATGCTAAGCAACACTTTGCCAAGCAAGAAAGAAACAGAAATAGTGAAAACAGAAAACTCAACGCAAATAAATAGAGAGTGGCAAATACCAAACCTTTCAAAGAGGAATACAAACTATTCAATTGTCGAACACAGATGCATACAGTTACCGCAGGTCTTGGTACAATTAAGCACGATGCTTATACTCACTAGTAAAGAAAAGACTGCTAGCTATCAGGGAAGCTTTAAATTATTTTTCAAAGCTTGATCAGTGATTATAATTTCAAAAGCAGAACAAACAGCCTCTCAAAATCCTTAGAGCCTGATGGCAAACAAGCATTCTAAGGATGAGTTGCTTCTGTATGACAAGCTTTAAGAAAGTGCTTAATAAATGGTTGCCAAAAAAGAAATCAGAAGTGGGGAAAACGGAAAACAAAAGTTACTGAAGGATCTGTTTGATGTATCCGCATGCAAACTGGACATGTTGCAAGAAAAAGTTCACTTATGAAAATTTGCATGACTAGACGGCTAATAATATTAAATCACAGACTACAAGAAAAATCGGGGCTTGTGTGTAGCTTACACTATGAAACCAAAAGCAAAACTTGTTTTCCTCTCCACTACTTCGAAAACATTATTTGTCCACTTCTGATTTTTTAATATACTTTGTTAGTCGACGGATAAAAGTAAAAGCATTAACACTGCTATTGCTAAATATTTGGCTTCTTTTACTTAACCAAAAACACCAAATAACTGATAATTTTCGAATATCAATAGCGAGTATGCAATATTCGAGTCATATTCAATACTTACAATATTACTAGACCCTTATTTTCATCAGTTTTCACGAAAAAGCGCCCCCTTCCCCTTCTTACATGCACTCGGCATTCACCTCTTAAATCCTGAAGCCTGGTGATATTTGCCTTTTGTTGCAAGTACCAGACCACAACAATTTGGATCTGCCTGCTGTAATGAGTACGTAAGTCAGGTAGTTCTCTGGAACCATGTCCAAACTGCACACGCTAAAAGAAAAGCTGGGATAATTAAGGAAATCAAGTAGCTATTTTGCTAACAAGGTGACATTTAGTGTGCTCAATTATGTAAGATTTGCTTTACAGTAGGGTTCTGTTAATTCGAATCTGCTTAATTATATTTGTCGGTTAATTCGACCCAATTGAAAATTCCGGCCGGAGCCCATACATTTCTACGCGCTCAACCTTTCATTTCAGTCTCAAAATTGGCCTTCGCCAAATGACTCAAACTTGATTTTTAAGCTTCGCCGCAATATTGCACTGTTATACGGCTAAGCATACATAAGTTATTGCGGTGAAGCATATTAAGAAGGGAAAGGGGCCCTTGTCACAGGATATAGTACACGTTTATAGCAATACAGGCAGGCATGTGCCATGTTCACAGTGCGAGCCCCTAGACACCTAATAAGCATACTGGTGGCTATTCAGAGCTGTTTCTGACGTTGCTGCGGTGATTTGAGCCCTTGTTTGGCCTCCCCCGCTTCTTTCGTCTTAAATACCCTCATTAAGGCCTAGTAGAAATTTCTTAATTATATGCGCTCGCGTGCGCCGTGCACTGAAAATCAGAAGAAAATCATCTCTGTTGTGGGAAAACTAGCGAAAAGGAAGGCAATAAGATGAAAAACATTTATCGACGATTACAATACTCGCCAATGCCAAATTTGAGAGCCGCTTCGTGCCTGTTTTCATTTCGCGATACATTGACTGGCGCAGACAATCTGTCTCATGTGGTGCGTTTCAAATGGAGCGAAGTATGGCGCAACTGTCTTGGTAACTTGATCACCAGAGGCAGCGCATGTGTGACGAGTGGGCGCGATTCACATCAGCCGCCACCAACATATTTCCAAGACGACGCGCTCTACCCCGGCGCCATCTCGTAGCATTGCCAAAGCAGCATGCTCCTCTTGTCACATCTTCGAAATACCCCCCTCCCTCCTCCGCTTTCCTCCTCACAAATTTATATGCCCGTTCCGCTCAGCGTTCGCTCTTTCATCCTTAGCTGTGGTCGTCCACTCGGTTACGACAACGCTCGCCGCAGGAACGGGTGCCCAAGAGCTTCGCTGTACAACTAAGAAAGTCGAGGGGACGTTAAAAGACAACAAAAGAGCGAAGGTCTTAAGGAACACGTCTTTTGTACCATAAGAGTGGTGCTTTTTTCCGCTTAGTATTCTTCACCCCTTGAAAGGTGCTTGTTGCGGGGAAGCTAACCTTAGAGGCAAATACTGGCAGGTGCAATGGCGTGTTTCGGGATTTTTTTGTTTTTTGTTTCATTCTACCTCCAAACAATTCAACCAGTTTTGCCGGTCCAGTGAGTACGAAATTACCGGTGGTTAACTGTACATGATTACCGTAATTTATCAATGTAAGGAAAATGTGGCAGTTTCACTTCATCAGGTGAAGCATCGATTGCCATGGCAAATTATTAGACGGTGATAGGAAGTAAGGGTAGTTGTTTTGCATGCCGAAACTCGTAAATACTCGCTTTATGGATATATTACCAAGTATGGTGTCGCACCCGCACTGGCAAACATAAACACGTCTAAGGCAATGAGCGCAGACGCTCGCTGTCAAAAAACGCTGGCGTGAGGAAAAGCGGCTGCAGCAGCGATCCAAGTGATGTTCGTGCTGGCTCTCGCTTCAACGCAAACTACCTAAGGGGGGCGAACACGGTGTGCACGAAGCTTTGAGCACTCGATGCACCTAGACTCTGTACTCGTCACACACCGCTTTCAACATGGTGGCCGCGCGGCCGCGCTCAGCCGCACCATGAGCAGCCGCCGTAGTAGAACACCTTTCCTCCTTCCACCGCCGTGCTTTGCGGCGAGCGGCCATGTGAGTGAAGAGGTCGTGTGTGCTGCGGCCGGGTCGCCACAGACGAAAGTCGCGCTAAACGTCTACGTTCCGTCCGTGACGTAATATCCGCTATTATCGATGATGTCACATCCGTCCATTGGCATGGGATTTAATTTTTCGGGACCGGTAGCGTTGCGAAGCCGTCCGTATTCCTTGCCAACTTTCGGCTTAATTCATATTTCCACTCAACATGCGTGCAGCAAAAGGTTGGGGTTGTCAGCTGCCAGGCTACAAGAAAGCAGTTGTTGACCGGTGTGGACTGGAGCAAGAGAAGTGTGTTTGGGGTCTAGGTGTGCACAGCTCGCCGTTACTAATGGACGCTATTTAATATATTTAGACATTACAGTTAGTCGTTGGTTTTAGGCAGGCGATCGTGCATTTTCCATCCTTTAGACCGTTAAATACTAAAAGCCAGGGTACCAAAGGTCTGTATTTTTCGCGTCTGATTTCTCCCCCAGAAAACTGTCCCTGTATACTATGCTTCACAGGAACTTACCCTCAATATTCCTTGAGAGGAGCCGTCACACCAGCCTTTGTACATGAGAAGGCCATTAGTTACATAGCAACTCCTTGCATGTAATGTTATGTACATTAGCACCGTACACGTACTCGAAGATTTAGTATACGCCTTATGACAGGAACACAACAAAACAAACAAAAATAATGAGTCGTTCCACTAAGTGGAGGTGGTTGACCAGCGAAGCTGTTTAGCACATGACCTACAAATGTGCGTACTCATTCATTGTCTTCATGGGTGGTCACAGCGACGAAAGGCTTGCACACGCATTTTGTCTTTATCAGAGGTCATTGTTTCACTCGCAACTGCAATCACATTCTTTGATAATGTCAAATCTGCGCACGTAAGCCGCTGGTTGGTCAGTTGGGCTGGATCGGTGTGGCACCGCAAGTGATATGCTTGCAAAGCGGAACGTATAAACCACTCCCTTTTGGTACCGACACATCCACATTTAAATCACAGACAACGACAACAGGGCTAGTGTTATCGCAGCTAATTCACGCAAAGTCAGTAGCCATGAACCTTACGGAAGTATGAGTGATTGCCTTTTTTGCTTGCTTACTGGGGTATGCATGGGCTATTGGTCACGAGGATATGAGCAATTGATGATGACATTTTTGACATGCTGTTCTGTATGGTGTATGCGTGATTAGATAAAGTTAAGCAGTGTTCGCTTCACTTTACTGACAGCTTGTAGCCTCTGCCTTTCGAGGCTATGAGTCATTGTACCTTTAGCTTGCTTACGGGATCATGAATGCTTACGAGAGTATGAGCCTTTGATGATGATAGTTTTTGTTGCCGGAGAACAAAAATGCATGGAATCTTAGGCATATACAGAGTCGCTGTAAAATATAAAACATAACATGCTGTCATCAATTTTTCTATCTCAAGTTCAATGTGGATTTTTTAGCAGTAAATCTGTTTTTCATCTACTGGAATATCATACGATCACATATATAAATATATATATAGTATATATATAAATATAAACAGACAGATATATTTCAGCGTTTTCATGGCAATACGCAATATGTGTATTGCAGCAAAGCATATTAGTAGTCGCAAGGGTGAACTTGGAATGTAAGGATTTAGCCAAGAAAAGCTTTCGCAGCATCATTTTACTCTGAAAATGTGCTTCGTTGAGAGCAGAAGATATGTTCGTCGCTATCTGAAACCCTACACCTCATGTCCATCAACCCTTCCCGCTTTAGCATGCTTCGCCGCAATACACTTAGCGCTCCGTTGAATTAACAATGATCTAGCAGAGAACGGGAAACGTTTCGACAAGGGAGTTTCCCCTCATAAGCGCTACTGATTTCTTTGGCAGTGTTAATCTTTGTTATTCCCCCACACTCCCAACGCAAGAGCATTAGCTGGCAATACCTATGCCGAGCCGCATACTGAAAGCGTTTGATAGCGGGTGGTACAAAGGCAAGCGTCTAAAAAATACGTTGAAGAATCCGAAACTTCATCTCGATACAAGTTATGCGCTGAGGGATACTCAATATATTGTGGTGAAGCATATCAAACGCAGAATGGGGCCGCTGCACAATGTATTACTAGTTAAGCAAAATATGTGGGACATACTCGACTGTCTGCTCAACCAAACAAGCTAGACCATTTGCTCCAGGTAATAAGGTAGTGACCAGGCGACCTCAAACCTGTGCAATGAGTTTAATCTCAACAAGCTGAAGCCCCAGCCAACCACCAAGTGGGACATCAAAAGCAAGGGCGCCCGCCATTTGATGCAAAAGCAAGTAGTGTGGCCGGGATAATTTGTAATCGATTACAAAAAAAGCATAAAGAAAGAAAGAAAGAAAGGAAGAAAGAAACAAAGAAAGAGAGAAAGAAAGAAAGGAAGCACGAGCGCTTGTGTTCATTCTTTCGATCCACTGTTACGTTTTCAGTATAATTTCTTGCAAAGAAGCTTCACAAGAGGTACACTAATCTCTCGGCTAATTATGGAGTTCCACGCGTGTGAGTGAGCAGTCCGTTGTCGGCGGGCTCCCTGTGAGATACGAAATAACGTTGATAGACTGCGTTGTAAAGGGTGACAGGATTACTTGTGCAAAAGCGTCGTTTCGCTTCCGAAACATGTGTTTGGTTAAAAGGAATGCATTGACTTGTAATATAGGATCGAAGCAGTTGGAGGGGAAACCCTGAAATCATGCACATAATATTCTACAATTCAGCACTTCTGAAAAAAATTAACCCCATGAATACTGCCTTGCGAGATGGACGACACAAGAGCTCAAAGCGCCAAAGGTACGGCCAAAATAGCTCGGTAGGCCTGAGAGGGCACTTGTTAAGCGTCTCAGTGCGCGCAACTTGACCGAAGACGACAATTGCGCTCGTAGAACAGCATACGGCCCCTCTTCCCTTTCCGTATGCTTCATCGCAATATACTTGAGAATGCTTCACAGCGCAACACAAGTTATTGCGCCAAAGCCGATTTCAGGGTTCAGAGTTATTGAGCGAGTTATTGAGGTACTGTACAATATAACATATTTAATTACCATCATACGGATATTGGGTGCGCCGGCAAAAGCCCAATCAGAAGGCGTGACGAGGCCGGCGTATCCTACAGCGGCTTGGCAGTGGTACACGAGAACATAAAAAAAAACAGCGTGATAACATTTTCAGAAAAGAATAACGGATAACAGACACAGGATAAGTTGGCATTGTTTAGCTATACGTGAATCGATTGAGATTCCCTGTTTAGCAAATGCGGGAGAGTGTGGCACAACATTTGACAACCATAATTAGTACGGGTCTTAGGTAAAAACTATTTCAAACTAGTTCGTGTTAAGTGCTGAGCCACTCTGCGTTTTAATGGGAACACCTGTGTCATAACACATACATTTTTCATAACCCTTGCATTATACCGTCAGAAGACTAAAATTTCGTACAAGCGGGGAAGGCGGGCTATACCAAGTACCTTAGAAATCTGCTCAGTGTATTCTAGTCGCGGCGCATTCACAATTTCTCGAATGGCTTTCTTTTGAAGGAGATGCAAGCGGTTGGTATTGGTAAAAAATGTGGTACGCCGAACCAGAAAGCAGTGATTACCGACAGAAGAGAACGGTGCATTAGACAACATTTGCTTAATAAGCTTCGGCATGAATTACTTCAGTCGGCACAAAATACCGACAGCATTTGAAAGTTTGTTCACCACCGTTTCGACGTGATCATTTCATAATAAGCTTTCACTGAAGCTGACACCTACAATTCTGACTGCTGCAACTGATCGCATGAGTGACAAACATATCCATAACGAAAGTAGCGGCACGTGAGGCAGCTTATTGAGAGGCCTGAAAACACTGCTTCCATTTTTTGCAATGTTTATATAAATATGTATCTATACCATTCTAGAAGAGGGGGTAAAGAATGTGAGCCTTGTTGCTCAAGATCTAACAAATGTGCAGCTCTGAAGAATAAAGACGTGTCATCAGCGTAAATCAGAAATGTTGGGAGCTTGCTTATGCAGACGATGTCATCAGCATATAGGAGGAACGGTAGTGGTCCCAAAATACTACCATGTGGCACGCCTGAAGAGATGTGCCTGAAATCTGATGAACCGTTGTTGATTTTACCTGCTGTACTCTTGAACATAAGTAAGACAGAATGAGTTGAAGGAATTTCTCGCAAAAGCCATAGCGCTCGAGCTTAGCTGACATTATTGTGTGATTGATGCGGTCAAGCAGTTTTGAAAAATCAATAAATATGCCAAGGCAGAGAAGTTTCTGCTCAAAGGAATCTAAGATAATGTCTTTTTGGGTCAGAAGCGTGGTTGGTGACGAAAGATGTTGCCGAAAACCGTTAGGTCCGCTTATCACACTTGAAAACTTTTGACACGTCAACTGCTGCATTAGTTTCTATTTTCTCGTTTGTGCTCTTATCAAAAGACCCGGTATCACGCAGTAGCCGGACGACGACGCGTCCTTTCATGTCAGGAAGGCATGTAGGCAAACGTGTGCGCATGCAGGCATAGCTGAACTGGATGGTGTTGGGTAACTTGAAGAGGTGCTCTTCTGTGCAGTGATGCTATTTGTCTTATTAAAAAACGCAGGTGATGATTAAATGGGGAGGCGAGGGAGCTGCAGCAAAGCTGTTTTTCGAATAAGCTGGTCTTTGAAGGAAGAGCGCAAACAAGATCGGACAAAAGAACCGCCCGCCATGGCTATATTTTCTTACAGCCTAGTTCTTTCGTGCATCCATCCCTGAAACAGATTGGAGAAGAGATGCAGACGACGTACATGAGATCACATCGCAAGGAGTTTCTATTTAAGTAGTGGTCTTGTCATGTTCAAAGCAAGCGGGATGGCCCAAGTAAACAGACGTTGAGGTGAAGTCCCTGTGAACAGGTTTAAGTGGGGTAGTTTTCTGGGAAGAAGTGGGGCGCCAAACAATAGACCTGTGGTTGCCTGGGTATGAGTATTTAATCATAGACAGGATGCAAAATGGATTATAGTGCTTGCCTGAATCCATGAACTAACCTAAAAGTATAAGATATCTTCAAAACGACCACACGCAAGTGTTAGATGTGCACACCTAGACCCAAGCGCCCTTGTCCCAGTCCATGCTGGCAATTAGCTACTTTCTTGGATCCTCTGGTACATTCTTGGTAGCGCAGTAATTTTTGTCCACCTTTTGCTCAAGTTTGCCTTGGACATCATTCAGTGATTTCCAGTAACAACTACACAGCAGCGTCAGCTTGGGAGACCATCGATAGGGTGCATTCGATAATTCTAGGCTACTAATAGCATTACCAGCCCGTGGAGAGGTCTTCTTAAATATCTCTTATTTAATTATCCAGACTTTTTTACAATGAATTCAGAAAAACCTTCACCACATTGAGCTCCTAGAAATGAAATGCTGTATAAGTTGCCTTCTCGTTCGGAGCAGTTGTGCTTGGTTTCTATGCAAATGGGAGATCACTTCTGCATAGCTCATTAGGAAACATCCTCATTTGCATACCTTCATTTTGTTTTTTCTTGCTTATAATTAGGACGAAATGTATATAGTACATGAAGGTGTCGTGCATGAACCTAACTTATACTGCCATGCTCAACAGCACAGTGCATGTAGTTGGTATTGGTTCATTCCAACTAAGCATCACTACAGCCTTTAACTGTAGGTATCATTGTGTAAGAGCAGATCAATGGAGATGGAGATACAGTTGGGCACTTTAAGACGACATCTTTATTTTGTCTGAAATGGTGAATGATACACGAAATAGGACAGAACACATGCGCTCTGATGTTTTCTCTCAGCACAAAAAGCCGGAGGAATAAGGGTTCATCATTGTGCCATAGAAGCTTTGCTCTCAAAGGTAAATATTACTCGGGAGATTTGCCTTGTTCTGTTTTTGTTTACTTGAGTGTGCTTAAATTATTATAGATTATTCTTTCAAGCTCGTTTTTATTTTCACAGTGCGAACACGTCTTGGTTAGACTTCCTGGTACAGGATGGAGTGATGGAGTAGACCGGTGTACTTTTATTAAAAACACAGGTTTTCGCAGTATAGCAGCAGCTCTATAATGAAAACATGTGTGCTTACAATGAAGTGTGCCAACCCACATTTCTGCTTGCCTAATTATGCCTGTATCCCTGTATTTTCTTCAGCAAGAACACATATACAGGCAATGGCTTGCGGTAAGTGCTTGTTATAGTTTTCAGGAACGGCCTTGAAACGTTTCAACTTGTGCATTGGTAAGATGTAAACACAAAGCGCAATAGCAAACACTAATGCTTGATGCGGCATTTCTTGGACATCAAAGTGTACAGCTTCTCCACAGAACGATAGACTCTACGATAGAGCATTCTAGCACTACAAAGCACTCATCTGTCATGTGAGGTGCACATTACCGCAAGCTTTTTAAACGTGGTAACAAGAAAAATGATACCTTTAATGAGAAAATAAGTATGCTAAAAGCAGCTGTGAAAATGTATTGAGAAATTGGGCAATGTGCCAGGTATACTCGGTTCAGAGAACACCCAACGGTGCTATAAAGCTTTGATAACTGTGGATGAGGGAATTGTTGTAGCTCTATTTGGAGCATGAGAAATAAACAAATTAAAATGTAAACGTGAGCAACAATACGCAATGCAAATAAATAATATTGCTACACCTTTAAAAAGGAGGTAGTTGAATGAAATTAGTGTGTCAATTCCTGTTTTCTTGCGTCACTTGGTCTGGATGTATTTATTTTATTAACCCTATCACGGTCAACGACGTAAATATACAGCACCGCCAACTAGTCCAAAATGGTCGATGCCGTAATTGACGGCTCCGTCGGTACATTTAAAAAGCGCACCTATTTCCTAACTTTTTCTTTTCTCGCATGTGCTGCAACTATCGGGAATGCAGGGAATATTTTCTCGCGCCTCCCTCTCTCAGTTTGTGTTGCATCGTTTCTTTTCGAGCTAGTTTGCTCCGGCACGTCTATACACTACCCTTCACGCGTTCGCGGGCGGCGATTTGGGTTTTGTTCCACGGGCGGTCTCGGCTTCTTGCTCTCGCAAAACTGATGGCTATCTCATTACTAATCGCTCAAAGGGCGGCCGCTTGTTCCTCGCTCGTGAAGTGCTCACAAGAGCGAGCATAGGAATGATGCCGCCCTGCATGCATTTCCTTTTCTTTTATTATGGGGGGGGGGCGACTCGCGATATATAATTGCCTCTGGTTCGTGATAAGATAAACATTAGCGGAAGTTTGTGACACGTTTGGCTTTCTTGACGGGCACACAACCACACAATTTGCTTGATTGCGGTCACCTACACAGTTTGATTACACTATGGACGTAAATGTTAGTGTAATAGCAGGAACATTTGAGAGTTGCGAAATATTCTCGTGTGGGCATATTCTAAGCTTTGAAGTATAACAATGCATCAAATTTTGAATTGTTATACTTCCTTTTTATTGTTGTTATTCATGAATAAATGGTACATACATACCAATGCAAAATATCTTTTTTTCTCACTTTACGATCACCCTAGAAAAATGAAGTTAAATTTTTTTCGAAATAGGTCCCTCAGAAGAATTGGAATCTGCAATAAAAAATCGACCGTGGGCTGTCGCATACGGCGAAAAAAATCGGTCCTCAAAGGGTTAACAAAAAGCGGAGGGGGCTCGGCCATATTAGAAATATGAGAATCTGTTTTTTATATTCTGCGTTGCATACATTCAAAGTTTAGTAACAATAACTTAGGAAACTACGGTGCAGCCATTGCTTGAGCCTGTGTGCTGCATATCAGTGACAATGGCCAATATAAGTGCTTCAATTTATAGTTGCTTAATTGAAGTACATACCTATTTAGGCGCTGAGCTAGTTGGAGGTTCACAGAGGTGACCAACATAATAAACAAGTAAAACAGATGGAGAATGGGAGAAATAAAGGGCAGAGCATAAGGGGTGTATCGTATAAGCGACCATCTAGTGCGCGAATCCATTGCATCTGCTACTGAAGCTCGTACTCACTGGACTGAGGTACGCGTGAGAAGGAGACAGATGCCCCAATCAGTACTTGAGCACCATATGAAATGAACACGTCCGCTGCGTGAATGCTTACAGAAAGCCCCATCATACTTCTGTGCCTGATATGCCACCCTTGCTTGCAATGTTAAGTCTTTGTCAGCAAAAGTGTAAAACAATCACGTTTGTGCAGGAAAACATTTCCTGAGGGTGCCTGGCTTGAAGCACATGGTGGTAATCACCGGAACCAATGGCTGATCGAGAGTTGTACCAAAGGAGTCACCTTGATTTCCCTTCCTTTCGGAAAGCTTTGAAACTCTGCCTAAACAAATTGTGGTGCATTGTCGGACACAATAGCATCAGGAAACCCTCCTTGACTGAAAACTAAGGTTAGGGAGAGCATAACAGCTTCACATGTGATTGAAGAAATCAACTTCAGGGCACTTGGAGTGGTAATCTACCAGGGCTACAGAAAAACGAGCCTGTTAAAACCCTGATCAACTGGACCAATCATGCTTAGCGCCACTTTACAGCGAAGCTCTATATGGCTAATTTGCAGTGGATCGACGTCTGTAGACCAAAAACGTGGGCCGATCCCGCAGATAGTGCAATACCGGCCTGACCCGCGACGGAGATGAAGCAGTCTTCAAGCACTCCGCTAACTCACAAAAGCAAGTTTAATATATTGGGCCGAAATGCAACCCCTATCCAATATTAAGTTGATAAGAAGAGGTACTACGCTTCAAGCAGCGTTGGCCATGCCTACGTTCGCACCGCCCTCTCTTTGTCGGCGTCCGAAGCGCTTGCTTGCGTATCTCCTTTCGTCGCCTTCCACTCACCCATCCGGCGGTCCCGCCGAAACGACACGCGTGTCTAGTTTTCTCCAGCTCCTGGGGAGACGTCCCTTCGTTCGCTCGAATATATATACAAATATAACCAAAGTATGTAGCTTGTGGGGAACCAATTTGATGTGACCAGTGTTGTTTGTGACCGCCTGTGATTTTCGAGTGACTTCACAACCATTACTGCACTCAGGGACGCCAACCAACGCATGATCGCCTTGACTATGAAGAAGCAGCGTTTACCGTAGGAGTCCGGTGAGGTCCAACTCGTTTCTACGTTCCACAATTCATTAGCAAAAGTTGTCGTGCCAAGTTTTGCAAAAGTACATGGGTATATATACCCCCCGTTGCATCAGGATCTTCCGAGGCTCAACATCGTGAAGGAGCGACTAGTCGTGACTTGCCTTTCATTTATGTGCGTACGGCGGTTGACAGCGGAAAATGGGGAGTTAGCCATTAAGAGTCCAACATACACAGGTTCGCTGGTCATCCAGCTTCACAAAATGAAATGGCACTGAGCTTTTTTTCCATGGCTTTAGAGGCCATTCGACTGGCTTGAATGAAACAGGACTTCACTTGGCATATTTATCTTCTTTCTCACATAAATAACAGCTGTGAACGAGCTTGCCCGTCTATCTGAGGCCACCAGTACATGCCTCGGAGTTAGCGCTTTGTCATAGTAATGCCCAGGGGACCTTCATGAGCGAACGACTGAAGTTTTTCAGGCAGTGAAACTGGAAGAATGATGCGTTCTCTTCGGAAGAGATGTCCCCGTCTGATAATTTGGACTGCAGTGATGCATATGGTTTTTATTCTGGCGGAAGCTCAGCAGCATTTTTCCACCCACCGACGATTCTGTCTTTAAAGCCCTGACAAACTGGGTCAGCCCGTGCAGCTGTTCGAAACTCCTCTTTAGTATTCTATGCAGTGATGAATGACACTATTTCTTGAACTCGTTCTGTCTCAGGAGGAACAGAAAAGCGCTACAACGCATGGTGCTGGTACAACGAGGTGCTGTTACGTTATGGCCACCCTTACAGTACTCTATGTTAAAGTTTAGTAAAAGGGTCGAGCGCTTCATCGAGAAATTCTAATAGGGGCATGACCACACCCTTAGAAAGACAGCGATGCAAACAGAGCTCGTTGGACAGTTTAAAGCGTGAACCGATGACCCCACAAATAAATGTGCCAATGTTTACAAGCAAAAAGGCTGGCTAATGCTTTTAACCTCCGATTAATGCGTACTGACTACATTCGTACTGTGGTGGTTAGAACATGGCACCCAAAAGCCACTGGAAACAGCTCATTTCATCATTTTTGCAGAAGGACGACTCCTAAGCCAACGTCTCAAGCGTCCGCCGTTGCAATGATGGCTCAGTGCGGTTTGAACAATCACACTAAAGGACGCGAATCAAGCACTTCGTTAAGCATCAGGAAGCTAGCTTCAGTGTCTAATGCAGGGAGTAGGTCCTAGGCAAACTCTTGCGCTTCTCTTGGAAGTTTCCTAAGAAAGACTACCAATTCAGCATAGTGCGTGACGAATTTACCGGAGTGTCCTGTGAGACAAATGAATGCAGCGCATATTTATCATTTGACGTTAGAACCTCAACAATCACAGTGATTTTGTTGTCCATTCCATTGTCGACATGCCGTTTGCAGAAATTATGTCCTAGGAAAGTTAGTTGTGGGAAACTCGGAACGCACTTATGGTTCAACTGCAACTTATTCTAGAAAGAACCCTTTCAAATTTCTATCGTGGTCACGTTGAGTATGACGCTGTGGCGAGAACAAGAAAGACCTAAGACACGGCCTTCTTGCAAGACTATCGTTTCAGATTGATCTTTATTTTCTTTCGAACAACCTGCTCGCGCCTCTCCTGCCTATCCTTGGTTTGCCGCACCACGCTCTCCGCGGCCGGACTTCGCAATAGGGATCCCCGCCTGCAGAGATGCACTCTGCCATGAACGAGTTTGTTACGCCGAGGGTCTGGAGAAGGTGGTGTCCAGGGAGTAGGAAGGAGAGAAAACGGGCAATGTGAAAACTGTGAATGGCGCTGTTATCAACAAAAGCAGGTTTGAGTCTGTCATTGGAAATAAATGTTGGCTAGTGATCGACGTTAATTGTGAAGTGTTTGGGCTTGCTGTCTAAAGCAAGATATGGGGCCGTATTGGAGGTTCCCGCGACAGCCGAGTGATGTCAGTCCGCAGAAAAATGTGGGATCTCCTAGTGAAGTTCTTGAAGGTGGAGAGTGCTTCGGTGGTCTTATGGCGAGGCTGCATGGATCACAGCGCAGTGAACGAGTGTTGCAGTCGTCGGGTGGAGGAGGGCGCATCCTAGGTTATGGAGAAGGAGAGCGGCTGGGCGAATTTCGCCGGAAGACGCAGGGTGGTACCATAAACAAGCTGGGCTGCTGAACTCTGCAAATATTCATTAAAATCAACACTGAGACGCAAAAGTACCACTGGAAGGGCATCAACCCAGTTTGACGAGTGGCCATGAGTGCCGCCTTGAGTTGTCTGTGTAGGCCCTCGACAAGTCGGTTGGCTTGCGGGTGATACGCAGTCGTTTTGACGTGATGTATGCTGAGGAGGTTACTAAATTCTCAAAAGACTTTACTCTCGAACTGTCGTCCTCTTATCATTTGTAATCTTGACTGGGACACCGAATCGTGATATCCATGCGCTTATCAGATTATCTTGACAGTTTCTGCCGTGATGTCCAGAAGTGGCGTCACTTCAGGCCATCGCATAAAACAGTCGATCATACTTAAGGCATAGTAATGCTGTTTTGATGCAGGGAGGGATCAGATGATATCGTTGTGAACATTTTGGAAAAGTTCAGTGGGCGAGCGGAATGACTGTAGAGGACTTTGTATGGGGCGATGTATCTTTGCCCTTTTGGAAGCCAAAGAAGAGCGTGCTCATGTCCGCATGTCGACATTCATACCTGGCGAGGCGTAGCGCTGAACGACGAGTGTTTGGGAAACCTTTATTTCAGGGTGAGCGAGAGAACGTAATTATTCAAAGGTGCGGCGTCTGAAATAATGCGGAACGATAGGGCGATAGCAACCAGTGGACGCGTCAGAAGTGAGGAGCGCACCACCCTTGAACGAAAAATGTCGCAAGTTCAAGCGGTTTGGTGTTCTGAGGTGCAGAAGTTTGTCGCTTTGCTGCACGATCGCCAATTCTTGCAAAACAGCCGTAGTTTCAATAATTTCGACTCAGCTCAGCGCGTCTGCTGGAATATTTATTGCTCCTTTGACGTTTTGAAATTACACAGAGAACTCGGCCAGGCAAGCCACTTGTCTTATTTCATAAGGGGAGCATATAATTATTCCAGAGCAGAGGGCGTGGATTAGGGTCTTCTGGCCCGTAAACAGGGCGAAACGACAGCTTTCGATGAAGTTGCGGGAGTGATTGACGGATAGGCAAGCTGACAAAGCTCGCGGCCGTAAGTGCTGCACCTTGTCTCTGCTTCTGATAATCTTTTAGAAGAAAGCCAGTGGATGCCAAATGCCAGCCATGTATTGCTGAAGCACTGCGCCGACGACGGCAATGCGGAACGCAACAACCGTGAGTGCAGTTGGGGCCTCGGGTGCTGGGTATACCAGCAAAAGTAGCATTGGCCAGTTACATTTTAATCGTCGTGAAAGCATTGTCTGTCGGCTGTGAGCACAGCAAAGGTGATGTTGAGGGAAGCTTCCAAAGAAGTGATTTTAGGAGCCCAAAGCTGAAAAAATAACATGTGAAAATGTTAAAAAACGAGGAAATGTCGCAACTGCCGCATTGAAGTGAGGCGAGGAAAGCTGGTGATGGCCTTGACTTTGGAATGAAGAGGTATCATGCCTTCGTTGCTCAGAAGATGACAGAGGAACTCGATAGCAGAAGCACCAAAGTCGCGCTTGGCGACTTTGATGACAAGGCTGTGAGAATGAAGGCGATGGGAGAGAAGCCACAGGTGTGAAGCGCTGGTCCAGACCAGTCGAGGGACGCAGTTAAAGACGAATACTCGTGAAGGCAGCAAATGCCTCTGGTACTGCACGTTGCACCGTGAAGGCTAATGGAGCAACCGGAGAAGGTTGGCCAGCCATGCTGGATTCGGTAATGGAATCTAGATCCTCGTCGTGGCCATGGCCACGAGGACCGAAATAATAGAAGTAGTCGGTAGCTACTAGTCCTGGTCATCAGCCTATTTTTATGTCCACTGCAGGAGGAATACCTCTCTATGGGACCTCCAATTACCCCTGTTCTGCGCCAACTGATTCCACCTTACTCCTGCAAATTTTCTAATTTCATCACGCCACCTCGTTTTTTGCCATCCTTCACTGCGCTTCTCTTCTCTCGGCATCCATATTGAAACTCTTATAGTCTATCGGTAACCCATATCGGTTACCGGCGGCCAGCCGGTGACTGTGACCTAGAAGGAAACGTACGACGATCACCTGGTTTGGTGGACATACCGTTATGTGCATTAGCGACAAGATCCGAGAGTTGTCGAATAACCCTCTTTGTCGATCTGATAGTTGTTGACAAAGTACCGTGCTGTTCGGCCGAAGGATCTGCTGAGCTATGCCGGTTTGTAAACGATCGCGAAGGAGTTAGATGAACCCTGGCGTTCTCGGTTTCGGCCACGGTCAGTTGAGAAGCAACCTGGCTTGGAGATGATAGCTCGCCGAGCTTGTCGACCATTTCAGACGCCAGAGCAGAAAGGCTATGTTCCGATGCACCTAATAGTACTATTTGGACTGGAACTGGGAGGCGGTAGAGCAATAGCTGCTGGAGAAGTGCTTCATCGAAGGTGGATGCCTGTGGTCTAAGTAGAGGCTGCATATGTCGAGAGAGCTAGAATGGCTGACGATCGCCGAGCTCTGTGATTGATAGGAGCTCTTCCAGGCGGCGTCTCTCGGAAAGAACCATGCGCTCCAAGATAGTGGCCTCCTGTGTGTCGTAGGCCGTCGGAGATTGAGGTGTGGTCAGGAAGTACCTGGAAGGCAACGTCACCAGGTAGGGCTGCTAGTAGGTGAGCCCAGCAGGCGTGCTGAGTGGTTACGTGCGGGGCCTGGGAGCTGGCCTCCAGCTGAAGAAACCAGATGTCAGGATGCTTGTGGCTGTATGGCGGCATCTTGATAGCGTAGTACGCCACAGGGATAGAAAGAGGAGCAGCGTGTGGAGCTGAGCCGTCGAGGAGCTATCGGAAGGTGCAGCTACGTGAAAGGTCCGGGGTCACCAATATCGCGAGAACAGGAAAGACCTAGGACACCGCCTTCTTGCAAGGGTACCCCCTTCAGACTGACCTTTATATTCTTTCTAACGCCTATGTCACGCCTCGCCTGCCTCTTGTTTTGCCGGCAACGCCCGGTCATCGCCAGGCTTCGCTACAACCCCAAACGAGTACCTCATCAAGGTAACATAACGCACCCGGACAGTCATTAAAGGCAGGTGACATCTGCTGATACCAAAGCGAAATACATTCACTTAAAGCGGTAGAGATCATCATGAGTAATAAATGTTGTACGATCTCGGCTTTCCTCGGCTAACAGGACCAGATTGTAAGTTCAAGTTACCGAAAACAGTGGCATCAATCAGTCCATGGAAATGTTAATCAGCTCTCGGTAGCTGAAAAGCGTTGACCACTATAGCCTCGCTGAGTTCCCGGCGATCGACGCAAAGTCGAGTGCAAATGTGCTTTTTCTGAACCACAACTAACGGAGAAATCGACTCGTCCGCTGAGACACGTTTGATAGTGTCAGCTGTTTCCAATTGATGCATATGAGCTGCAACTTGCTCGTGGAGCACCAGGGGTAGAGGACGAAGCTTTGCAGTTGCTAGTTTTGCCGAATGTCGCTGTCGAATGTCAGAAATGAAGCCCATTACGAGTGCAGATTATCCTGAGAAAAGACGGGTAAATTCCTCTGGAGCGTCCTGTGGCAGAGACGATGTCTTGGCGCCTGGCTCAGCTGGAGTTCCTGGCACTTGATGACAAATGAGTGAAGATCCCTGCTTGTCAATGCCCAGCGCTTGGATAGCATCTAGGCCCAGGAGGGAAGTGCTTTGATCAGTAACGTTGTGCGTGATCCTTGCAAATGTATTGCGGTATTTGAACACAGCAGAAAAATTTCTGCTTGTAATATTTCTTGCTGCAAATAGCTCTTGAGTCGGCGGCTCGAAGCAGACAAAAGAAAATCTTGAACATGCTCGCAGTACAAGCCGACGCTCATTAGGAAAACTGTACCTCCTGTGTCGATGAGCAACGTGAGCGATGTGTCGGCCACGATCACTTCGGCGTGAATTGTCGGAGGGTGGCTAGGTGTCTATAGTTTAGATTGCTGACTCTATTTCTGCAGGCGAACAAATGATATGAGCTCTTACAGGATATGGTCGGTGGGCTTGGTTCCGCGAACAACTGACTGAAGCGTATTGTCCCAGTTTTTTGAAAGCGCGGCGTGTGACACTCCTGGCCGGACAGACTGCATCCTGTTATGTGTTCAGTTGATTTGTATCTGCAACGATGGACTGTGGCGTCTTGACTGGCCTCGTGAAATTCTTACGAAGCGCCATGCTGTCGGGTGCCAGCTTGACCCCGTGTGGCCGACGAAGGAGATTGGCGAGAACCGCCATTTTGAGCACCCGGGAAAGGGATGCGACGGTCAGTGACGTCATTTTGTCGCTGAGAAGAAATGCCCTGCATTGAGTACCCCTTGAATACCTGGAGTTGCTTCTGTGCTAGTTCGACACTTCGCCCAATTTCTTGGGCTTCCTTGGCCGGCAGCCTTAGTCCCTCACAGAGAAGGCTCACCAGGATATGGTCGTTTAGCGACTTGTCGTGCGCCGAACGCGGAGGCCGGAGCCAAACGTGGTAACGAAATGACGAAGCCTTCAAAAGACTCTGCAGCTTGCTGTATTCAGTCCCTGAAGATAATTCGTTGGAGGAGGCTGATGATGCTGTCTTCGGGGTGCTTGTCCAGCACTCGGATGATATCTTGGAACTGTATAGTGACGCGGTCCGCTTGCGACGTTAAGTCGTAGAAAAGGCGTTGACTCTCAAATCTCAAGTAGGGCAGCAAAACGACCTTTTTCCTGCCGGCCTGCAAGAACTTGCCTCCCGTCGCCAGTAGAAAGGTCCGGAACGAGCGCTTCCATGTTTCCCAGGGTACTGCATCTGTACCGGGCGAAACAGGCAAAGGAGGTGGCGACGGCGCGAATGCCACGGTCGTAACGCCGGACAAAGCCATGTGAGTAGCCGGCAAAGCAGCAGCAAGGGACGATTTGGCGTCGTCCATGCCTGCGTTAGAACACAACGTTTCAATTCGTTGCCAAAATGTAGCATTGCCTACTGTAATGTAGTGAAGTGGCATCGGGCCGACGCCGGCCGAGGGGGAAGGCCTACAGAGTTGATATAACGGCAGGGTTTCAGAGCACCGCCGAAGAATGAGGGCGTCCTTTAGCGAAGATCAAACGAAGATTGAGGTGTATTTCGAAAGAGGGGAAAGGGAACCCGGTGTAGTACCCTTACAAAGTGGGGCGCGGCGTAGCGCTAGCGGTCAAAACATTCCGAAAATGAAACTGAGGATCTAATACCATCGAGGAGGTAAGACGATAGAATTACCTAGTAGCAATGATCAATTGAACAAGTGCAACGAGGAAGACTAAGGCATGACAACAATGTAATGACGTTTCTAAAACTTTGATGATTCCTCGCGGAAAACGAGATGACTGTTCAACAAGATGGCCTGAAGACGACGAGACGACCACACTCCAACGAGGAAATTCGAATGAATATGAGGGGAAAAAATAAGGCATGACGGCAACCAGCACATACCGAGTGGCCCAATCTAGTAGACAACTTCTTTCGCTGGTTCGTGTCAACAGGCTATGTACATGGAGAGACACAATATGTCTGGAGTAGGTGAAGAATGTCATTCGCTTTACCAAAGCACGAAAGCGACCCTTCAATCAATAGGTTTGAACTGGGGCTTATTCGAATGCCATCATTCTGCTTATAACGCTATACGCGCGCACATGTTCGGCAGTTGCATTTGACCATTTCATTTATCTTTGTCTAAAAAGTAATGCACAGGAAGAACTCACGGCAGTGTTTGCTTGCCTTGCAAGCAAGAAGTTTTTCCACGCTCCTAATTATGAACAGAGGATTAGTGAACGTATATAAGGCGGTAGCAGAAGATAGAAAAGATTAAACATTTTAGGAGAAGCATAAAGGCTGATAATATTTATCAAACAAGAAGAATGGGGGTGAACTGAAGGGCCCACTTTTATTCATCATATTCTAAGAAGCCAACGAAGGCAACAAGCAACACACACGGCAAACTACTCGTGCTTATTAATTAAATTAAAGAAATGATAAATTAATGGCGATGAAAGTGGATGAAAGAACAACTTGCCGGAGATGGGGAGCGATCCCACGTCTTCGCATTACGCGTGCGATGCTCTACTCCTAACGTTCGTCGCCAAGGTTTGTGAGGGATGGCGCTGGCTAACACACGCAACGAAGTGGATGGGGAAACGGTGCCGCGGTAGCTCAGTTGGTTAGAACATCGCGCCCGTAATGCGAAGACGTGGGATTGTTGCCTACCTGCGAAGTTGCTCTTTATTCCACTTTCATTTTCATTTCATTTCATTTATTTGTTGTTTGAGAGATACAGCTGTCTCAGGTGCTGCAGCAAACGGCAGTATTCTTGGCTGACAAAGGCTGCAGCACCCAAAGCATGTAACACTCTGAAGCAAACAACAGCACAACAAGTGTTACAATTTTCGAAATATCATAACATAACGTTTCCATTAATTTATCTTTTATTTAATTAGTCAGTGCGAGTAATTTCCCCTATGTGTTCCTGGGTGTGTTTTTATTCTTATGACGTTCTGAATACAAATCGAGCCCCTCGGCTAACTCCCTTTTTCTCGATAACACACAAACACACACACACACACACACACACACACACACACACACACACACACACACACACACACACACACACACACACACACACACACATATATATATATATATATATATATATATATATATATATATATATATATATATATACATACATATATATGGAGCGTGAGAGTAATCTTTATTGGCACCTGAGAGGTCTTGCTGATGGGAATGATACATCAGTCTTTCAGTCAATATGTAATCGCATTAGAATACTTTGAAGCTAGCTCAACTCGCCTTTCTTTTTAATTTTTCATGTTGCCAACAACAGCTTATGAGTTCGTTGTTCTCATCTCCATTACGAATGCTAGGGGTTGTCTGGCTGGATGGCATTAAACCTCACCATTAAATTGACTGCTCATCTAATATTACATTTTTTGTTATGCATAACAGAATGCTCAAATTCAAAAATTTTTGCTAATGAGCTTAAGAAGACAAGGTTACTGCAATTTTAGAAAAATGTGACTGTGGAGTGAAGGAAATCTATTGGATCATTTGCATTTGACTTTCTTCTGTACAACGTAACAGAGAAAGTAGTGGCCATAGGTTTGACAAAATACTTATAAATGTCCGATGTTATTTCTTCTTATCCGTTTTGTTGCCGGCAGGGATATTCAACTGACCTAGTCGTAGTCTCCTTAGCTGATATTTTACATGGAATATTGCCAAGTGAAGCATTGCGCCTGCGTTTTTCTAGATCTCACTAAGACTTCGGCACAGGTGAACATTTCATACTCTAAAGAAGCTTGAGATTATGGCGCCCTCCCCTGCTACTTTCCAATAATTACTGACTTAATATAGTTGAAATTACCACTGTTTTCTTTGCTATATGAGAACTGTAATTTACATGGGCTTCAAGCGCTTGTTGTTGGTGCTGTTCTCTTTATAATGTTGATCAATGATATGCGCCTGACTGAATTAATTATTCACTCTATGTTAGTAGCCAGTTACGCAATTATACTCAATTCTGCTGATCGCTTTTGAGCACATGTAAACCCGACTTTGATCTTGTAAATAGTCAATAATGGCGTAAAATTAAATGAATGGTACATCATGCATTTAAAATATTTTTTTTTGTTTCCAGTTCTATGCAACGGCTAATAAATGGTATGCCGGCTGTATCGGTTGGTCACCATCAATTTACCGTGAGTAAATACGTTACATAGCGCGAAATGAAGCCATATTACTTGGCAAGAGAAAATGTTTTAAGTCATACCAGCCCTGAATAATGTGCTTTACCATTTACGTCATACACCAGTACCTCTAGCGCGTATTTTATTCACATATAGACTACGCTGTAGCGTGGTTGCGAAACAGATGTCATACCGAGATCAGCTCACTGCAAATCGTACTAAATCAGGCCATCACGATACTAACGTACAGGTCATAAAAATGCCAATGCAATACGTCTGACAACTAATACCATGCTTACCGCGTATCGGATATATAATTTGAATGAAGGCATGCTGATTTAAAGGCTAGTAATCAATTATTTCCGTGCGTATACTTTCAGGATTGAAGCGCTAAGCGCTCAATCTGGTTTAGTTCTTTAGTGGCTTTGTCCAATGCATAAAACGTATGACAGAAACACTGAAAGGGATACTCAAATATTGCTCGTACAGCTTAATTGAAGAAAAGAAACCCACCGCTGTGATGTCGCGAGCATAGCAATACTTTGAAGTGTAGGTGAACTTAGAAGCAGCAACAGGTGTCACAGTATAAGCAAAAGCGTTTTCCCTTGTTTTTCGATTTTGGTTCAGCAAGCCCTTCATAAAGATCATAAAAGTGTACTCGAGATGCTTCAACGTGGGTGTAAGTACTTTATTGTCAATAGTTATAGAAATACTAAAACAAAAATAGGTAAAGGAGTTGAGCACTTAATAAATAGAAACCTTCCTATAATTGGTCTTTATTGACGTGCATAGTTTTAATTCGAATTATTACGGAGAATTATCACATAGTTCGCTCTATGACAGGACGTGTACTATTATTTATTCTTGAGCAATGAAATAGCACCTGGGAACGCTGCTCTCATCAGGGTAAAGGAAGTATTAATCACGATATTAACTCGTGCACTTATATAACCGGTACTCGGGAACTGCATTTTACCCACTATCAACTTAATGCTCTCGCTCTGTGGAAGACGCGCCAGCATGATTTGGAACATAATCGGGTGTTATCGTTGGTTCTATTTATTTTGTAAGTTCTCACGAAACTTCGAGTAATCAGACCGTATGCGCAGTGCAAATTGTGTAGTACTTTCTACTTACTTTCTACGTGCCCCACCTGCACTACATTTCGGCTGAAGCCCCGCCGTTGCGCGATGACACTGCATTCTACTGATTGACTTTCAGCGCTAGCATCTAAACCCAACTCTGATCGTGCAAATTATGAAAAATTAGCACAATAGTGAGCACAAGACGTGAGAAGCCATTCTTCATTACACAACCTTTCGTTACAACACGGCAACGCAAGAAACACACGAATAAAGGGAAAAAGAGACATCCACCCAATCGTAGCAATTGCTACAAAGGAAACCCATTCATTACTTCTCTCCACCTTGCGGGTTTCCGCAGAACTACTACGTCAAGAAACACACAGATCACGCTGAGCAAGCTGGTGTGTATTTTATCACGGAACTTCGAGTAATCACATCGCATGCGCGACATAAATTGTGTAGTGCTTCATTTCTATCTACATTTCCTACATTACATCTACCTACATTTCTACCTACATTTCCTGAACTACCTAATTATCTTACCTGCACTACCTTTCGGGTGAGGCTCCACCGAGACCTAGGGCAGCCAAAGTGGCCAAATTCCTCTTCGAGAACATCTTCCTGTGACATGGTGCCCCAGAAGTCCTCATTACCAACAAAGGAACGACCTTTGCAGTAGACCTTTACCTAAGACACTCTGCAGCACAGCCAGACAAGCTACAGGAGGGCAACTCCCGTCAACCCGCAGACAAATGGCCTTACGGAGCAGCTGATCCTACTGTGATCGTACAAATAATGAAAAATGAGCACAATAGTGAGCACAAGATGTGAGCAGCCGTTCTTCCGTACATAACTTTCGGTTACAACATGGCAACGCAAGAAACACACAGATAACGCCGAGCAAGCTGGTGCGTATTTTATCACGGAACGACCATTGCAGTAGACGCTTAGCCAAGACACTCTGCAACACAGCCAGACAAGCTACAAGAGGACAACTCCCTTCAATCCGCAGACAAATATTATTATGGGGTAGCTGACCCAACTCTGATCATAAAAATAATGAAGAATGAGCACAATAGTGAGTACAAATGTGAGAAGCCGGTCGCCACGATGGTATTCCACATAGCGTCGTTGAAGAGTGTGTGTCGGCAGTTCGCTCTTTTCTGGTGCTTCATTTGCAGACGTGCCCATTACAGAGCTACGACCTTTACAGTTGACCTTTACCCAAGACAGTCTGCAACACAGCCAGATAAGCTAAGCTACAGGAGGACAAATCCCTTCAACCCGCAGACAAATGGGCTAGTCGACATGTTAGCAATATACGCCGATCTTGAGTAGAAGACGGGAGAAGTCGTTCTTTCATACGTAAGCTTCACATGCGACAAGACAGCGCAAGAAACACACAGCTTACGCCGTGCAAACTGGATTACGGAAGAAATACGACCATGGGGGACTCTCGACGCCGTGCTTCTTGCCGCACGTCACCGATGAAGAGAATCTCGACGTCGACGCCCAACCGCTAGTTGCCGAAGAAGCACGTCTGCAAATGAAACACCAGAAAATGACGAACAGCCGACACGTGCTTCAACGACGCTATGTGGAATGTCATCGTGGGGACCGTACTTGAGTACAGATGCTGATACACCGACGAGGATTTTGTGAGTACCTTTGGAGACGCTGTGTCCGACCCCACCAGACCATCCAACTTCTTGGTGCACTCAATTATGAGGACGTGCCAGATGGCATTACGAAATCACAGCGGTACCGCTCGTGACCTGAAATAGTACATATTGCGTGCGTCAAGCCCTTCTACCTGGGCTAACGAACTCTGGGGCCTTCTTTTTTTTCAGAACGAAGTTGTATATAGTTAGGTTCCGATGTATTTCGCGTGTCCGTGAGTCAACAATAAGAAATGTCAGCATGGACTGATCCCGGAGGTACTGCAATACCGGGCCGACCTGTGGCGGAGGCAAAGGTGACTTCAAGCGCTCTGCCCCTAATAACAATAATATTGAATAATAAATGAAATAAATACGAATCACTGCGCAAGCACTCCTTACATATGAAAAAACAGCGACGGTGAAATGTGCGACCCCGCACATTATCCTCGGGTTAATCTCAACGTTGCATTAAAGTCTTTCTGAATTATTGGTTACATCTGTGTTTCTTAATCAGGTTACACACACAGGTTAGGCTGCCCGCAGTCCGCCGTTCTCGCTTGCATTCAATGTCTCGGGTTTGCTTGATTGAATGCACGTGGTTAGCAGCATCCGCCTGCCACTGACGCTTGCAATGCTTCAAGATTACATCTATCCGTCACATAATACAATGAATAGCTGATACTCCCTTACGCAATGGCTTATAACCCCGTAAACACGGCCTCCCCAATACGACGACAGAAGAGAATTGAAATTCTACGCTGGAATGAGGAGCAGCAATGGTGCTAGCTGTGGAAAAAGATGACGACGCTAGAGTCATTGCTGATGATGATAGTTTTCTGTACACAGGCGCGGACAGACAGATTTTTGTTTTACCTAGCCGCATAAAGCTTCGCTTTAAAATCAAGATGCATTGTTTGAAGTCGATAAGTATACCTGAATTGTTTGTGGGCAGCACATGGACTAACGAGCAGGAGGCGCTGCTTTATACGCAATGGAGAAAATGTATGTATAGTCATGCACCCTTGACTCGCAAAAGGACTGCCACCACTTGTAGGGATGACTGTGGCGTACAAACGAAAGGCGGAATTATGACATCCACTGGGTATATATTTCCTGGCACTCCCAAGTGTGATATCGATGAGTTCCTGAACACGGACCTTGCATTGGTTAGCCGTGATGACACTGCCCCTGTGATAATGGTTGGAGATTTCAATGTGGACATTTCAAGACCAGAAAGGAAGTTCTTGATTGTCTAAAACGCCACACCAATCTAAATCACTAAATTGCTCAACAACAGTCGTGTACAGATTTAATTTTGTCCAAGATTCTGTCTAAGGTTGTAACCGAACCAATGAGTGCAAATCACGGTAGTCAGAAAGCTATCGTCACTACCATCACCAAATAATGAAAATAAATGCATCTGTCCTTGCATAACCCTGCGTGACGTGCTACAGCCGGCCGCGTACATTATCAAGTTGGAGCGATCGGTACTGAGGGCGATAAATCAATCGCGGCGCTTTCCAGCGTGAAGCGCGCAAACGGAGCTACTGCAATTTTGTCGGATACTTTAATTTGAATTTTTGCTGCTGGGGACCCTCAAGACGGCCCAATATTTGATCTAGATGTACGCATTTAACAAACGACTAGCATAGTTAACAAGAAATTATCGAGAAAACTAGTAGGCCATTGTTTTATGGGACTTCTGTTAAAGGGGCCCTGAACCACTTTTATCAAAGTGGAGAAAGGCATTTCAAGTGAAAATAGGCCATTTCGGAAATACTTTGCCGCGAAATGTACTTCGATGTGTTTAGTAGGAGCGAAGTTTTTGGAAATCAAACACGGCATCCGCTGTGCTCCTGTGCCATCGCCCATGCCTTGCACTGCGTAGGCTACGCCATAGTGGGGCATGCCCCCAACGCTCCGCCTTCTAAATGTCACCGTGGCACGCAGTTCGAATTTCATTTCGGATGTTAACGTAGACGCCACAATTTCCGCTTTTGGTGCCTACGACGCACTAAAGATATGCCAAATGCGGTTGTCCTCAGCGAGCCTCAGTGCGCTTAGCCAGTGGACTCGTGGCGGCAGCCCGCGGCGGCCGCGGTATTTACGCCATGTAGCCGACTGCAGTTTGATATCAGCTACCGGCGAATAGTAGCCGTCTAAGTGAATAACGAAACAGTGCATCCGACGGCGAAATAGTGCATCTATGAAAGAGTGGGGACAGGGTCTTCTGTTGAAAAGAGAGCATTTGAGAGAAAGGTGACTTCGCGATCCACTTGCCTTCTACATGTACCGCATACGAAAGCAAAACTTGGCTGAGATGTTCAGAGCAGCATATGCTACACGCAGACTATGTTATTTCGCCAAGCCAAAGGGGTAGTTCAGGGCGCCTTCAAGAAAATATGTGCTTTATTAGGTGAATAAAGGTTTTGGGACCCACTAACGTGCGATGAGCACGTTAGTGAGGTCCCAAACCGATAAGCAGCAGCCCATTGCTATTCATTGCTTATGCTGGCCTTTTAGTAAGAGCAGCTCGTTGCAGAGATCAGAAAAGTCCACCATTGCTGTGGCATACATGGCAATGATGAAGCGGACGCAGCTGCCCGATCTGCCCATGACGGCGTCAACTGTGTTTCCATTCCTGTTTCGAGAGCAGGCGCAGCAAAAAAAATTACCCCGCTTACACGTAAGCTAACCTTCCTTGAATGGAATTCATCCCACTGCACACGTGCAGGCTTTCATATCATGGAACCTCGGAGCTTCCATACCTTGTTTTTCTGGAAAAGCATCCATTAGCGCCAGAAGGGGCCGCAGGGGAAAGCCGGAGCGTATTCAATAGAACGACCGGGTTTTCACAAATAATTAAAAGCGCATGTTAATTATTGGAAAAGGCAGGTGATAGACATGTCCTAGAAGATAAACCACACAGGACAAATGCAGTGATTTTGCTATGGACAGCTTGAATTTCATTCTCAATGCGGTTAAAGGTTCAGCAATGAAAGCCTATGGAAACGGCGAAAATTTGTATTTCAATTTTGAGACTAAGACGACCGCTGCGACAAAAATATGGCTGCTATCGTAATAGCCGCTGAAATGTACGTAGTTTAGACACTTAGCTTTCGGTTGATGACTATCTCGACTCTACACCCAGCGTAACACTGTTCTCCAAAATGAATTTTCAAACACAGTCGTTCACATTCAAGTGGTATGTTTAAAAACCTGAGTGTCATTACAGAAATATTGGCAGCTTTCGCCGAGTTGTTGAATCGCTCGCACCTCCCCTCCGCGTAATGCTGGGAGAGGTTTCATTCCGTGATGTGAT
Organism: Dermacentor variabilis; assembly: GCF_050947875.1. Classification (NCBI taxonomy): domain Eukaryota; kingdom Metazoa; phylum Arthropoda; class Arachnida; order Ixodida; family Ixodidae; genus Dermacentor; species Dermacentor variabilis. Next base: position 80,823,273 of record NC_134576.1, on the reverse strand, counting down.
TTATTTAAAGGCACGTAGGACTTAGTTCCCCAGTCTCTCGCCAGATGGCAGTAACACAAACCTCAAGATCTGGTATCGATTTAGGTTTTTTAAGGGTGCCCTTTACATATTACATTTTTTATTTTTATTTCCTTAAACGTAACCATGTACTGTTCATTTGTTAAATAGTCAGCTTTATGATGAGGTTTTATGCCTTGGCCAACATAACTACAAGTATGCGCATGTCTGTGTCAAGTAGAAAAAGAAATTTCGTGCCTTGTAACATGGAATGCACCCAAATCCAAACAGGTCTCTGGAATTATAAAGACTTATATATTTGTGGCAAAGAAAAAAAACAATACACGGAAGCTTTAATGCTTAAGCATTGTTTGGCGAGTACCCAGTGAATTCTGCCCATCACGCGATAAGTATGCTACCTTCTGTGTGCAGAAAAATGGGTTATTTTTGAAGTTAGGACGTTTATTCATTCTATTACTGTACGTGAATATGATTGGTAGCTGTTTAAGGAATAAGAAACTTCTGAAACAAAAAACAATGAAATTGATCAGATATAATGCCCCCAAGGGTACATATGGGTCTACAGAAAATTTATGGGGAAGCCCATAGTAGGTGTGGGTCAACAAAAATTTCGGGTTGGGACAATTTTAATTTGGTTTGGGCCGACTGAAATTTGGGGATGGCTCAAGTTGAAAGTTGCGGGTGGGCCAACTTGAAACTGGGGGTGGGCCAATTTAAATTTAGGGGTGGGCAAACTGAAATTTGGGGGTGGGCGAACGTGAAAGTTAGGGTTGGCCCAACTATTTTCAAATTCAGTGCTATTTCATTTTGCTCACGCCTCGCACCTTGTATTCAATGTATTGCTCGTCATGTATGTAACCACTTCTGCTTAAGGGCTCTAATCAGAGGCTGGCAGTAATCTTTAAATAAAAAAAATAAATCGCCTAAAATTTGGGGGAGAGCCAAGTGAATTTTAGTGGTGGGCCAATTTAAATTTGGGGATTGGAAAGCTTGAGAGTAAGGGGTCGCCCAACTGTAGTCTCGTGGAGGGCCAACTGAAATTTCCGGTTCGGCTAACTTGAAAATTGGAGGTGGGCCAACTGATATTTGCTGTTATGCCAAACCAAATATAGGGGTGGGCCAACTTGATGTTTGGGGGTGGGTCAACTTGACATTTGGAGGCGCACCAACTGAAATTTGGGGCAGTGCCAACGTAAAGTTTAGGGGTGGGCCAATAAAATTTGGGGGTGTGCTTACGCATACCTAGGCAACTCCAGTGGGGTTTCTGTCTACTTTTCTCAGTGGCCACGGGGCAATGCGGCGAAGGCAAGCAACGAACACATGACAAATTAGTGCTATGCATGCCTTTCTCTACAGGATGCACTGGAGTTCAAAGAATGATAGCTGTCTAGGCGAAAATAACATTGTTGAGCCTTACCGCTTAAATTATCTCCCATTTCTTTGAAGACCAACTGCACCAAAGTTACGGGCAGCAAAATGGCTTTGTTTCAGAAAGCACAGGATAAAATAACCTTTATGCAAAATATTACGTTTGAAACAAAAGGCGTGCGTTAGGATGAGCTAGAAAATAGACGTTATCGACACCGAAACTGACAAAAACGTCATTCACATGCTGAAATGACGCAGAATTTAGATTATTGAGGATTAGCTAGCTCAAAACATTGAGATATTGTATGGGGTTTGCATCATATTGCTACGGAACAGCCGCCACAGTGTGGCTGCACTGAGGAGGAAGAAGCTGGCTTGTGTGCCCGCTTGATATAGCGTCGCCATTTTGGCCTCCATTAGCTCCCCTGTAATTAAATGTTAAATAGCCTGGGGCATTAGCTACACGTAACATTAATTTGGTGGAGGCAGAGGTTCCCCGTACCCGTGATGGAGCTTCGCAGGGGTCGGAATGGCGACAGTGCAACTTAGGCTCCTGCTAGCGGCACTTCATCTACGCAAGCGTTTCCGCCTGCAGCCCCAACCTACGTGGCCGTTTGCCCCCCTCGGGATCCTGATGTTTTCACCGGAGTCGTTAGTCTTGATGTTCACGACTGGCTTCGCTTATACGAACGTGTCAGCGCCAGTAATAGGTGGGATCCAACTATTATGCTTGCCAACGTTCTTTTCCACCTCGACGGAGCTCCACTTGCATGGTTCCAGACTCACAAAGTGCAGATCTCGAGCTGGGATCTCTTCACAGAGAAGCTCAGCGACCTTCTTGACAATGCGCTCGGTCACCAAGTCAATGCCAAGAAAGCCCTTGCCACACGTGTACAGACGTCGACCGAGTCCTACGCGTCGTATATTCTCGACGTCGTGGCCCTTTGTGTCATAGCTGACCCGAACTAGTCTGAGGACGATAAGGTTAATCACGTCCTCACAGGCCTTGCTGACGACGCCTTCACTTTACTGGTGTTTACGAATGCCACCAGCATCCTCTATACGATCCTCAAGGAGTACTGCCGTCTCGAGCATGCTAAAAGCCGCGGGTATGCCAGTACATCACGCGACTTCCTAACACAGATGCTACGTCATCCTGTGACGACCACTTGCACCAGCCGTCACGATGTGACAACTTGACTCGCATCATTCGTCGTGAGGTCGAAGCAGCACAACCGGCGGCCCCTTCATTCCCGTCATCTGATCGTTCTCTGGTGACAATCTCCTTGACCCAGGCCGCCGTCCGTCAGATTTGTCAAACGTGGGCCTGCAAGCCATTCGTTCCGTACGCTCCGAACCTCTTTCTTCACGGACGTCCCCACCCCGCTCTTCTTACTGCTCTTTTGGACAGCGCAACCCCTCTGAATGGTGAACCATGAACGGCAAGCCGATCTGTTTTAATTGCCGACGCATTGGACATGTCGTACGCCACTGCCGCAGCCGCTGGACTTCTCTGACGCGTTATTCTCCTAATTATGACCCTCGTCCCTCTAGCGCATCCTTTTCCTTCGCTCCTTCTATGCCCGCCTCGTCACCTGACCCTGCGACACCTTTGACACGATCCCGCTACTCCCGCTCGCCTTCTCCCTCCGGCCGACTACATTGTTCTCCCCCGTCACGCCATCCTCCTTCTCCGACCTACTCGCCGCACCCCCGACCGGAAAACTAGACAGTGCAGCTTCTGTAGGTGAAGCTGCAATGACGACATCGGCACGAAATCTTCGCTTCACCTTACCCACGAGCAAAAATCTTTTGCACGTTCTAGTCGAAAATGTTCTCGTGTGCGCGTTGATTGACACCGGGGCGCATGTGTCAATTATGAGTGCTGCTCTTCGCCGTCGGCTCAAAAAGTTCTGAAGCCTGCCAGAACTGGGTTGTAGAAGTCGCTGACGGAGGGACTGTCACTATTGTTGGCATGTGCTCTGCCCGACTCACCAGTTCCGCGACACACCATCTTTCTCTTCACCGTCGTCGAAAATTGCCCTTACGAACTTATTCTCGGTATGGATTTTCTTGCCAATCATTCTGCCCCCATTGACTGTTCGGCAGGCTCAATACGCCTTGCCTTGCCTTTTCTTTCCCACCCTGTGGACCCGCCTTCAAGCCATTTGAGCTGCAAGAATTTTATTTGCCTACCGCCTCACTCTGCGACACACATTGACTTGTCCTCACCAGCTGCACCTGACGGTAATTACGTGGTCGCGACAGTTCCGGCTGCTATACTTACACATGATGTTACCGTGCCACACACTGTGCTGACAATTACTGGTAACCGCACCTGCCTTCCCCTTGTCAATTTCGCGCTAACCGCGCAAGTTCTGCCTCAGGGGATTTCATTGGCTATAATTAGCGCTTTGCAGGATGGTGAGTTCGAGCCATTCACAGTGGAAGATCGTCACAGCACAGCCCATACCATGACGTCATCGCACGGTACGGACGTCGACACTGAGAAGATAGTTTCCTCTGACCTTACACCTGCTTAAGCTGAAGCTCTTTGACGCGTTATTCAAGGCTATCGCGTAATTTGTGACTTTGGCAATTGACCCTTAGGTCAAAAGTCCATCATGACCCATCGCATAAATACTGGCGATGGGAACCCGCTTCACCGACGTCCATATCGTGTTTCTGCGTCGGAACGAGCTGTTGTCCAACAGGATGTAAAAAAAGGTGCTTGAAAAGGACATTATCGAGCCTTCCTGTAGTCCCTGGGCTTCTCGCGTCGTATTTGTCAAGAAGGATGGAACGTGGCGCTTCTGTGTAGATCATCGCAACCTGAACAAAATAAAAAAAGGACGTTTACCCTTTGCCACGTATTGATGACGCTCGCCTGTATGGTGCCACCTATGTTTCTTCTATCGAATTACGGTCCGGCTACTGCCAGATATCCGTCGACGACATGGCCCGAAAGAAGACTGCATTTGTTACCCTTGAACGTCTTTTTTAGTTTAAGGTGATGCCTTTCGGTCTCTGTAACGCGGCCGCCACCTTCGAACGAATGGTGGACTCTTTGCTTCAAGGGTTCAAGTGGTCACCTGTTTGTGCTATCTGGACTACGTGATCGCTTATTTGCTCACATTCTACGCGCATCAAGGCCGTCTTACAGTGATTCTTGATGTGTTTCGCCGCGCCGGTCTCCAGTTGAACTCATCAAAATGTCACTTCGCTCGCCGCCAAATCACCGTCCTTGGACACCTCGTGGATGCGAGAGGCGTGCGACCTGATCCAGACAAAATTCGCGACATTACGAACTTTCCTGCTCCGAAGTATACCAAGGACGTTCGTAGTTTGGTAGGGCTGTGCTCTTATTTCCGACGCTTTGTGAAGGATTTTCTGATCATCGCACGTCCCCTTACCGAGCTCTTGAAGAAAGACGCCCCATTTTCTTGGGGTCCTCACCATGCCGCATCTTTTTCGCAGCTCACTACTCTCCTTACCACGCCTTAAATTCTGGCCCACTTTGACCCGTCTGCCTCAACGGAAGTTCGAACTGATGCCAGTGGTCACGGCATAGGAGCAGTGTTAGAACAACGCCAGCGTGGACATGATCGCGTTATAGCCTATTCCAGCCGACTTCTATCACCCGCCAAGCGCAATTATTCAATCACAGAGCGCGAGTGCCTCGCTCTTGTGTGGGCTGTTGCGAAGTTTCGTCCATACTGGTACGGACGCCCCTTCTGTGTCATCACTGATCACAACACGCTCTGCTGGCTATCCTCGCTTAAGGACCCCACGGGACGACTCGCTCGCTGGGCATTGCGCCTGCAAGAATATACCTTCGCCGTGGTATATGAGACGGGATGCTTGCACCAGGATGCTGATTGTTTGTCCCGCTACCTCGTCGACGAACCGGCTGATGCGACGCCATCGCTTGCGTTTTCTCTGTCTCTCAGTTGCTTGAAATCGGCAACGAGTAACACCGCGATCCTTCATTACGAGCCCTCATCGACCGTCTGAAGTCATCACCTGGCGACGCCTCTCTCCGCATGTTTCTCCTGAAGGAGGGTACATTATGCTGCCGAAATTTCAATCCGCACGGCTCTGTCCTTCTGCTCGTCATTCCATCACACCTGGGTTCGGTTATCCTGCAGCAACATCACGACGCTCCCTTGGCTGTATGCTTGGGCGTCTCGCGAACATAGGACCGTGTACGCCGGCGATTCTTTTGGCCGGGTTTCGTGCGCTCCGTGTGGCGCTACGTTGCCGTTTGTGAGCCCTGTCAGCGCCAGAGGAAGCCCTCCACACTTCCAGCTGGATATCTTCAGCCGATCGACATCCCAACCGAACCCTTTTTCCATGTTGGTCTAGACCTTCTTGGACCTCTTCCTCTCTCGGGCTCCCGAAATAAATGGGTCGCCGTCGCTACTGATTATGGTACGCGGTACGCAATAACCAGAACCCTCCCGACAATTTGTGCTACTGACGTTGCTGGCTTTCTTCTCTATGGCATCATTTTAGTGCACGTTGCTCCGCGCCAATTACTCACTGACCGTCGCCGCAGCTTTCTCTTGGAAATCATCGAGGATATCATCTGCTCCTTCTCAAGTTCAGCACGTCCTGCAACCCACAGACTAACGGTCTCACGGAGCGCCTCAACCGGACCATCATCGACCAGCTTTCGAGGCACGTTGCGACCGACCACCACGACTGGGATCTTCACTTACCATATGTGACTTTCGTGTACAATTCATTGCATCACGACGCCGCCGGCTTTTCACCGTTCTATCTCCTATATGGCCGCCAACCCGCGTTGCCCTTGGACACTGCTGCCCTCGCCCGCACGTTCAACCACTGAACACGCCCGCGAAGCGATCGCACACGCCGACCACGCACGCCAGCTCACCCGCACCCATCTCGAGGCCTCACAGGAGCATCAGACACGCCTATATGATTGCCACCATCGCGACGTGCAATTTTCTCCAGGTTCTCTGGTGCTTCTCTAGTCACCCATTCGACGTGTGGGTTTTTTCGAAAAGCTGCTGTCGCGCTACACTGGCCCATACCGTGTGGTGCGACAAGTGACCGATGTCGTGTATGAAATCATCCCGGCCGACCTCTCAGCGTCATCGTCAGCTGCAAGTGACATCGTTCACGTGGCGAGAATAAATCCATACCATGCACCTTTCACCGTGGATGTGTAGATTAAGCACCGGGACAGTGCTTCTACTGCCGGCGGTGATGATAACAGCCGCCACAATGTGGCTGCACTGAGGAGGACGAAGACGACGTGCGTGCCCGCTTGATATAGCGTCGACATTTTGGACTCCGTTAGTTCGCCTGTAAATAAATTGTAAATAGCATTGGGCATCAGCTACACGTAACAATATCTGCTAACTGAGAGGGGTAGGAATTCACATGGCCAAGAAACGCAAATATTGTGGTTAGTAGAGTAAGCAGGGAAGCAGCATTGCATACCACAAATGAATCTCACTTGAAAAATTAAGCGCAGAGCCCCTTCACCAGATAGTTTTCTCCCTCTAACATATTAACACACAGGCTGAAACTAGGTTTTCGAGGAATGCTTAAGAATCGTCCCTATGTTTTAATACAAATAAATGTGGACACAGAACGTAAGCCACGTACCTATGTGTACCACAGTGTTGAACAATTTAGAATAACTGTAGCGTATCCTTTTCTTGAACAGAGCAAGAAATTCTCGAAATTCAGTCTGAATACAAGAAGTTTAAGTAACAACGCTATCGATATTAGTGTTTGTCTCAGCATCTTAGACTACAAATTTGATGTTCTCTGGTTTAGAGACGTGGTTCACGGATCGCCACGATGCTGTATTACTAGATGGCCATTCCAACGTATCCCTTTGTAGAAAAAATCGCAAAGGAGAAAGTATCGCACATTACTTTCGTAATGGTATAGGATAAACTTATCTTGAGGAGTTCTCTACGGTACGTGTTGACTATGAAGTTTTGGTATTTAAATCAAATGATGTACTTGTAGCTTTAATTTACAGGCCTCCCTCCGTAAATATCAGCAACTTTGTGTCCTATATAGGGGATACACTGCAGTGCATTGCTAACATTAACAACTGTCTTGTTGTACTCTGTGATCTCAACATTGACATGAAATCAGGTAGTGTGGCGTCTAGAGGCCTATCTGATGTTTTGTCAAGTTATAATTGTGAGAATCTCATTACGGCACCGACCAGAATAACTGAATATAGTGAAACTAGTATTGACTTGTGTTTCACGGATTTTCTACGCTCTAACGTTATTTCTGGTGTACTAGCTTTCGATATCATTGACCATGTTCCGTTTTTTGTTAATCTCCCTATCCATAAGCATGAGTTAAATAATTCAACACATGATTCTTGTTACAGAAAATATAATGAGAAAACATTGAGCATTTTTACGAATAAGCCCTTCATTTGGACTGGTCTGAAGTATACAAGGAAACAAACCTCAGCCTTTGTTACAATATATTCATGAAAAAAAAAAACTTTAGCGATATACGAAATTGCTTTCCCACTCACTCGTCGTACGAAACACAAACGGTCGACACAGCCCTGGATAAACATGGAACCATACAAAAGAAGTGTTCACAAAAACAGACTTATCGCAAAATTTTTACAAAGTAGAGATTTAAAGTGACTTCATACTTTCAAAGTAACGAGAAATAAACTGAGTTCTGACTTGAGGAAAGCGTAGCAAGAATATTATACCAAGGTGTTTTTTGAGAAACATACCCCGGAGCAAATATGGAAAGTTTTCATTAAATTCGTTCGAAAGCCAATCCATCAATACCAAACGAGATAAAGGTCTACAGAACGGTTTATAGCGGTGCCTGTTTCTCAAATAAATTTAACGATCACTTTCTAACTGCATGTGCTAATAAAAATGTCACCTCCACCGGTCCAGACGCTATTCACTATCTGCTTAACTGTACGGCAAGTTCCCTCTATCTCGGTCGCGGGATCGAATCCCGGCCACGGCGGCCGCATTTCGATGAGGGCGAAATGCGAAAACACCCGTGTGCTTAGATTTAGGTGCACGTTAAAGAACCCCAGGTGGTCAAAATTTCCGGAGTCCTCCACTACGGCGTGCCTCATAATCAGAAAGTGGTTTTGGCACGTAAAACCACAAATATTAATTATTCCCTCCATCTCGAGCTGACGACGCCATATGAGATACAGAAGTACGTGTCACAACTAAAGAATAATTCTTCTACTGGAACCGACGATATTATAGCGGAAGCAGTAAAAACTATAACTAATATAGTTGCACCCATCCTGGTGCACTTATGTAACCTAATGTAACAAAAAGGGATAATTCCGCAGCAGTTAAAAACGGCAAGGGTGTGTGTCATTCACAAAAGCGGCAGTCACGATGATCTTAATAATTACCGCCCAATCTCAGTTTTGTCTGCTTTTTCAGAAGTTGCAGAAAATGTTATCAAGAGCGGAATAACATCTCACCTCACTAAAACATCAGCAATAATAATTGATCAGTATGGTTTCCAGAAACGAAAATGCACTGAAATGGCAATTCTCAAAATAAAAGACAACATTACTAGTAATATTGAAAATAAGTTGGGTTAACACTGACGTTATTCCTAGACTTCAAAAAAGCGTTCGACTCTATTAAACAAGAAATATTATTACGCGAATTACCATTTTATGGAATAAGAGGTATTGCTCTGGAGCTTATTAATAGCTATTTATCGTCAAGAATACATTGCACTGTTGTAAACGGTGTTCCATCTGCTTTTAGCACAATATGTATGCTGTTACACAGGGCTCCATTTTAGGGCCTTTACTTTTCCAAGTTTATATTACTCATATTATCAATGTACCTAGTTCAACTGATATAGTTCTGCGTGCAGATGACACTAACATATTTTTCTGTGGTAATGACTTTAACACTATAGCAAATGTAAACAAATATTTGTCTGAACTATCTATATGAATAAATGGTAATGAGCTTCAACTACATATGAAAACAACAAAATTTGTGGTGTTTAGATCTAAAAATTACATTCTGACATTCGAGCCTGTCCTCCGTTTCAGAGGGGAAAACATTGAACGAGTAAGGTCTACGCATTTTCTTGGTGGGGTCTTCAGTGAGCAGGTAGCCTGGACTGAGCATAATAATTAGTTGCGTTCCAAAATATCAAGCTCAGTAGGACTAATCCAAAATTAAGGCTTCTGCTACCAACCTGGCTAAAAGAAAACTATATTTTACCCTTATACAGTCACTTCTCCATTACTGCTTAGTTGTATATGGTATAACAACATCTAGAAATCTAAACTCCTTATTTATCTTACAAAAAAGCAATTAGAGCAATCGGTAATGTTCCCTACACTTCGAGTACACGAGAATTCTACAGACCACTGGGCCTTCTTAACATCTATAAGTTAATAACACTTCGACGGGCAACAGAGGCTCATTGCTTGATACACAGCAAACGTAACCTTAGCTTTTGTTCAGTTGCACGGCCTGATGCTGTTTATGAACTCCGATATGTCTTTCGCAGAACTCCTGAGGTTAGAACTAACTATGGGCTCCAGACTTTTGAACATACCATTATAACTTTCTTGAATAATAACAAAGATATCAAAATGCTAATACACGAGTTCCCAAGTAAAATAATTTACAAAAGAAGAGTTATGAAACAACCACTTTGGTCATAACATATAACTTAAACCTACAGTAGTCTTAACGTGGCAGATTATTTAGGACATTGCTAGATAACGGTGCTTTACTTATTTATTCATTTTTGTGTGCTCTGTTTCTTGTTTCTTTTCACAGCTGAAATTTGAAAAATTACTATGTCGAAACGTTTATATACTGTACATTCTGTACAGTATATAAACGTTTCGACATAGTAATTTTGTGGATATTCCTTTTTTGTGCAATTTTAACGTTACCATGAAGAAGGTTGTTGTCGTCTCAAATGAACTGTTTATCACCACCAGAAGGGTAGGCTTCGTGAGGCATGCACAGCCCTTAGCCTCCCTCCTGATGTAACGGTGTGTGTTTGGATGCTGTATATGAAATTAAAAAAGAGAATAAACTTGAAACCTTAAACATAAAACTACGGTGTGGACACTTCGCCTCCTTAGGTGATACTTTGAGGTTGTTTAAAAAACCAACAACAAGAAAACATAACTACCAGCCCCACATCTGTGATAATGTTGATATGATAGCATATAGGCTACTCGTGTAACCAACTTTGACGATGTGAAGTTTCATTGCAGCTAGACTTTACATGGGATCTAAAGCAGCATTTGGTTTTCATTACTTCAAATCAATTTTGGCACATTAGGTAGGACGGTGTTGGAGCCACAGCTGTCTAGAGAGGCGCGCGCACTTGCGGAAGTTTTCCTCGGGTATCCAGATGTAAATATCCTTAAGCGGGCACTGAACACAGCTGTGTTCGCGGCTGTTCTTATGACTAACGACCCTGGCAATCAGCTGCTTGAAATTTAGTATGCCATCTAGAAGAACAAAAAGGCTATTCGGATTGCGTTCTTCTGCACGGCACGTTAAAGACATTCGGCAACATACTCTCAACATGCAGCTGCTGACATCAAGAAATGTCGGCCACCTCAGCAAGCTCGCGATAATATCTGGACACATTCCATAACTAACGATGCAGTTAGAAGGGCCTTGCGAGACATGAAACGGGGAAAAGCGGTAAGAGGAGATGGACTACTGGAAAACGCACTAAGCTTCAACAGGACACTTCCTCACCAGAACAGGAATCGGCTTACCTGGTACATTATTCAGCTACTCCCTCCTGAATGACTCATTCAGTTACCCAATGGCCCTGAGCCCCCAGCAGCAGCCGATCACCTGAGCAAGGTGGCGTTAGGACCCGTAACGCAGCAGAGGGCGCGAAGAATCTCCGGACCCGGACACGCCGCCAATGGCAATTGACGCTTTCAACGTTTAACACCAGAATCTTCTCGAGTGAAGCTCGCCTAACAGGACTCTTTGAAGAAACATCAGGCATCATTTGAGATGTCATTGTCCTTAGAGAGGTTAGAAGATCTAGTGAAGCTCATACATTGCTGAATAACGGGCATGACCCCTGCTATAGAGGTCTCCTAGAAAAGAAGCGTTACGGGGCGGTATTCCTAATCCATAAGGACATAGCGGGCAACATTGACGAATCCTACAGCATTAATGAGAGGGTAGCTGTAGTGGTAAGCTTAACATGAGATATAAATTAAAGGTAGTACAAGCCTACGCTTCAACCTCCAGTCACAAAGAGGAAGAACTTGAGCAGTTTTATGAAGATGCTGAATTAGCGAGGCGTAAAGTGCAAACTCAGTATACTTTAGTCATGGGCCACTTCAATGCAAAAGTAGGGAAAAGCAGGCTGATGAACAAGTCACTGGCCACTATGGCGTGGATTCCACGAACACTGGGGGGAGATGTTGGTAGAATTCCCGGAAAGGAATAAGCTGTCAATAATGAACATATTCATCAGGAAGTGTTGGAACAAAAAGTGGACCTGGAAAGCCCTAATGATGAAACAAGAAACGCAATTGATTCCATACTTTCTGCTGATCCCTGCATAGCGTAGGACGTAGAAGTGTTAGGTAGGGTAAAGGGAAGGTTCATTGATCATAGGTTAGTGAGGGCTAGGATTCACCTCAATTTGAAGAGACAAAGAGTAAAATTGGCGAAGAAACGGGCCAACCTAGACGCAGTAAATCTAAAAGCCGACTAACTGAGGTTGGCACTTGAAAAATTTGTTTAAAGGGACAGTAAAGCGAAACAATCACTCTGTTTAGACTAATGAGGCATTGTTTGAGAACCCTGCAGGCAGTCATTTCAAAAAAAGTTCTTTGATTATTAGATAGGAAAATGAAGTTCCAAGTATCGGTATTTGAATTTCGCACCGAAACCACAGCGCCCGTACGTCAGCGTGACGTCAGGGATTCCAAAGTATGTTTTCGCATTTGGGCCGCGTTCGCTGAATAGAGGTTACCGATACTTGCCATGTTTAACATTTAGTTCCTTTCAAACACAATGTAGTCAATCTGTACCGCTATATATAATTAGTAGTCCCTAGAACATGCCATCAATATCCAAGACGTCACAGCCCCCAGGTGCGGGAACTTAAGTAGGCGTCGCCACCCGTATTTCGTTCTTGCGCTTTTTCTGGCTTACCAAACGTCTTATCGTTGTAAGAGTGGTGTTTTTGGTGTTGTAGAACGGTAATATGCTGATGGAGAAGAAATAATGTTTCACTTTAGTGTCCCTTGAAGGAGTGACGGCGTGACTTGGGTCTTTTCAGTTGGTTTGCATTTCCATTCTGGTTGCTATTGCGGTTTGCCGTGTTGTCTTGTGCATCTTGGATAAATGACATTTCTTTTAAACATCGCTGTTTTTTCTTACGATATGTATTATCCACATATTACGCATTCATATTACTCATGGTATAATACGATGTTCCTTGCGCCTATGTACATTTTTTATTATCATTTCCTCTTTACAGTGTTTTCCCTTGTACTTCTTGTTCTAAATCTTTAGTTGTTATTTGAAACTTGTTACTATACTATTTACGCTGTTTGTTGTCCCCCTTACTTAATGAACTTCTGAGCCCTATAAGTTACGTTGAGTAAACAAATAAATAAATAAGCAAGTAAATAAATAATAAATAAAAGAATAAAGAAATAAGCAAATAAATAAATAAATAAATAGACTCTGCATCCTTGAGACCAGGTTCGCAGCGAAGTTGGATAGCTTGTCGGTTTTCCTGTCTCCTCTCTCTGCTTGAGCGTTCACTGTAGTGGCATAAGCCAATCCTGGCAGGCTCGCAAGATGCGATAGAAAAAAGGTTCATGCGCCAAGAGGCTCAACACAGCGAGGAAAACGTGGCGACCCGACATTACGTTTATCTGCCGCAAAATAAGGTGCGTGTGGCAATTACCAGCACACAATGCGCATGGACACACATAACACCTAGAAAAACTTAAAAATGCCTTCGTGGCGGCTTTTGAATCATCTGTGGCTACGCACTAGAGTTTGTCGACTTCAAGAGTTCGTTGTCACTCCGGCGGTGACACCTACTCATAATACCATGGCGAGGTTTCGCGGTAGGCTAAATGGCCGGGACGTGTTCCGGAGGTGTTCCAGGCGACTACCGGTCAGCCTGAGTGACTGACTGTTCACAGACCCAGCTGGCCCGCCTGCACACGAACGGCTCATGGTCCGCTCGGACAAATGAGCACCGCGGAACATCGAGGCCACAAGGACTACTCAGGCAGCTGGCGGTCCGTCCGGCTGGCCGTGGTCGCGGTTGCACCTGAGGGCCGCCGCAGCAGGCATACGGCGCTTTAGCTCGTGCGGCTGCCAGTCGTGCTGACAGCCCTTGCCGTGGACCGAAGCCAGCGGAGCTCGCCGCCAACGGGCCACTCAAGGTCGGCGAGCCAGACGGCGGACGTCTCTTCCTTCCCTAGATCCTGGGCGCGGCAGCTTCACCTGCCAACACAGCCGCGGCCGCTCAGCCACCGTGAAACCTCGCCGTTGGCTGAATATACGTGAGTCGCCGGCGGAGTTACAACGGACACTCGAAGCCAATGAACTGTAGTGCGTAGCAAGGGACTATTAGAAACTTGCCACGCAGGCATTTTTTGTTTCTTTAGAGTGATATGTGTTCATGTGTACTGTGTGCAGGTAACTTCCATTCGCACCCTAGTATACGGCAGATAAAAGCAATGTGGATCGCCACACCTCCCTCACAGTGTGTTGAGCCCCAGGCCCCACGAATCGTTATTATCCCATTAGGCGAGCCTGGCAGGATTGGCTTTAACCATCGACAGTCACCGTTCATGCATGGAGAGGAGACACGTAAATCGACAAATTGTGCAGTCTAGGTCGAGAGCTTGGTCTCAAAGAGGCAGCGTTAAGAGAATGGCACTCTGGCACAGACGGCACTCAAGCACAGCTTTCGGTACAGCGCGGAGAGCTACCAAGAAAAGTTTCGGCGAGTCGAGCCTGAAGATAGAGAGACGGCTATGCAGTATGTCGCCAGGCTGCCCGGCTACTTTGATCATTGTATCAAATTAGAGGAACGTTACGATTGCCTTAGGGGCCTGCTTATCACCGAACAATTCCTCAAGGGCTGCTCTCCCACAATACGGGTGTCCTTGAAGGAGACGGACTGCCCCACGCTGAAGGACTGCTCCCAGAATGCGGACAACTTCATGGAGGCTAAGATGTTGCAAAAGTTAAGCAAAGAATGGAATGTGAAGGCGGCGGTTGCAGCTGTAATAAAGACGGAGCTAGTCAATAAGACGGCTTGGGGTGACGGGCGTTTTGTTCTGTGTGATGCAGCGGGACGCTGAGCAGCTGATTGCTGGTCGCGGACAAAAAAACGAAGTTCGCTCGCTCATGGCCGAATCGGTGGGAAGAATGCTTGTGCGAAGTACAAGTACGGCTGTGGAAATGTGAACAAGAAGGAGGCATCGTGTGTGGTGTGTCTCGACAACATGGCTTGAAAACCTCCAGAGAAAGAGGGCTACGTCATTCTTCAAGACGGAGTGACGGTCGATACTCAACACTGCGGTGAGCCGCCAAGCTGATATTGGTTTTCTTGATAAATATCCACTCACCGTGCTGCGCAACACTGACTACGACACTGTGATAGGTACTTGTCCCTGAGAGTAGGTTGACCGGGACCCATAGTCGGGTATTCTTTACCGATCGCACGGTGCGCTACCTACCGGAAGCTACAGTCTTCCTAGATACGCTGTTTCTTGTGGTCGAAGTTCATGCTAAATGTATGCACGACCCACTGTACGACATGCTGCTCGGAAAAATAATGTAGCAGTATCATTGGACACTGCAAGAATGAAACAGGGCCATGTGTAGAAATAGCATTGAAGACGAGGCTACAGCCGTGGAAGGGCAGACGCCGTCCACAAGAGTCCTGCCAGGGAACACAGACAAGACAGTAATAGATGTAAATCGTCGGGAGTGCCCTAAAGAATTGAAGTCGGAAGTAATTTGCCTTAGTAAGTTCTTGATGCGGGCAAGTTACGTCATACTTAGAACTGAGGTTAAACAACGCAAGAAAGACGACGACACAAGGAAACAAATACCACAGACAAGTCCTGACTGCCAACTAGAAGTTTATTTGAAATTCACTGGACATTTGTACCTTTTTCAGCTTAGGCATGCGCACATCAGTCGCAAAACATCTGCAAATCAACATTATTATCTTTCTTCCAAAAATGTTATTTCTTTTCCCGATAAGGCAAGAAGGGGTGTGCTTACACGCTTATCTCCTTCCTTTCTAATGCGAAAAGCCGCTGCTATTTCCCTTTCCCTCATACCTTCTGCTTTATAAATTTTGTCTTTTCAAATATGGGGGTGTAGTGACACTTGTTACAGAGTCCGGCTAAATGACTCCCATAGCCATTCTTAAGGGTTTCATTGAAGAACGGGACAGTGCTTCAATGAAAGATCTCGTCATTACAGCAGTAACCTAAAGAATGGCTGTGGGAGTCATTTAGCCGGACACTGTAACATGTGTCACTGCACCCCCATATTTGAAAAGTTATGTTATGTTAAGAAAAACCAGGTTCAGAAATAAAGAAGCTCGATATATGGTGTATTGGCTTGCTAGTCTTGAGACACAAGCCTTTGCCTTTATAAATTTTGTCTTTTCAAATATGGGGGTGTAGTGACACTTGTTACAGAGTCCGGCTAAATGACTCCCATAGCCATTCTTAAGGGTTTCATTGAAGCACGGGACAGTGCTTCAATGAAAGATCTCGTCATTACAGCAGTAACCTAAAGAATGGCTGTGGGAGTCATTTAGCCGGACACAGTAACATGTGTCACTGCACCCCCATATTTGAAAAGTTATGTTATATTAAGGAAAACCAGGTTCAGAAATAAAGAAGCTTGATATATGGTGTATTGGCTTGCTAGTCTTGAGACACAAGCCATTTGTTTGTAGCAGATAATGTAAATGTTTGTTGGTATTTCCTGTTCAGCATAGATGGTTCAAGCATAAAAGAACACACCGCGTGAGTTTGCCTAGTCTGTGCTACTGTTTGCCATCTCATGTGTTACTGTTCTGCCCCAACCGAGTCCTCACCAAGCACACCTTGGTCCTCTTCATATATGTCCCCATCTACACCAACAGGAAAGGGCTGGAGCCGAATTATCAAGGCTTTTCACCACGAACAAAAAAGCAGATAGAGAAGTATTTGGATGAGGTATCAAGTACACGGAGGACTGCGTCAAAAATGAAAAAGGCTCAGCCATCATACCAGCAGTACGAATATTGGCCGAGCCATACAGGTAGCTTAACAACAGTAAAAAATAATCGTATTCTGATGCACCTGCAGCCACTGAATAAGGACAGACGTGGCTGCCAAAATACTTCCGTCAGCTTGCACTTCCGTATTCAGCTTCCTGGCCTTGTCAAATTCCATTTGTACCAAGCATAGTTTGTTTGAATGAATGCGAGCTTTTCATTCCATATTTGTGTTAGCGATCATTCCTCTTCCCACTTGGGCATGGTTGCCGTGTTCATTTCTAGAATGTCACAGCATGGTCATTTGCACTGGGCAACAGTCTGTCAATGTAAACACCTAATCCTACAGTCTGCACAACGACATACACTTCCTGTTCACACGCACCGTGATTGGTTCTCCCTCTTCGTCCGTTCCTGCTGCATCTGTGGGCAAAGTGTGCTTGTCGCCTTCGTCAGCAGTGATTTGGAGTGGACAAATAATAGGATACGTGCATTCATAATCCAAAGTGCATGATCTTGATAGCCACATGTGTGGAAAGGCCTGAAAAAGTGGCTTCAAAATGGTGATTCCCACAAAACCGATGAAGCCCATATTAAGAGGATGGGGGGGAGGGCACTAAGTGGTGACCTACACATTAGCGGCCCCCGAAAGAACAAAAAGAAACGTGGAGGTTGGGAAGGAGGTAACAATAAAATGATAGGTACTCCATGTCATTGTGTTGGCTTTGGCAGCACATGTCTGAGTCGCCCGAATGCTTCGCAGTGCAAGTTGCACATCTTCAACGGCGACTGTCGGTGCAAACAGGTGCAACACTCTATAATCAGCTTGCGTCGCTGGTTGTCGCTTGTTACCAGACCACAATGTTCGACGGCAAAAGTGAGCAGTATGAGAGGTCGGGTAATGCTTTCAGCGTATCTCGATATGCAAATTTTCTTTCTGCTCTTGTATGAGAAAGTGCACTGCCTTTGTTCTGCCAAAAAAGTTTCACATCATGTTCTCTCGCTCGCAGCTTGTTTGTACGGGTGTAAGTAGAGGATCTTTGGTCTCCTGGCAATTAGAACGCGGCAGCCAAGGCACAGAGGTATAGCGCAAAGCCCGCAGGGGGAGCACGGCGCGTACCCAGCGTACCAGCGTACGCTACCCGTAAAAAGCGGTCATAGTGGCTACAGCACTAAAAAACTACATTTCCGCTTCTTGTTTGAGTATCGCTATCTGTTGGACCCCTCGGTTAGTTCTATGCAGTGCCTCTTCTTATTTTGGTACCATTGTGGAAGATACAGTTTTCCTTCTCTAAAGTTGGCACCTTATTTTACGCAACATTCGCTCTGCTCGTTCGTCTGTTAGCCTGACACCTCCGAGGGAAACCGACGTTCACCGCAGTAACGGGCACTTAAGGGCTGCGCTCTAAAAAATTATGCACTTCAGAGTAAATACATACCACCATGCACTTTGCCTATCATAGACCATCAGGCGTCATTTTCAAATCTGTAAGGGATCAAATTGCAGCGTAAGATAATGTTTTTTATTCAGAGTGGCAGAAACCCTCTGCGATCCAGGAAAAACCTCCACTTGTGAGCGCCATGCCGCGGTGTGCAGAAGGTTCTGGTCAGGCCCTCCACTGCACTTACGCTCTTTTCGTGCAAATGGACCGCCGGAGCAAAACCTACCGCCGGTCGCAATCTCGGTGGCCAGGGTACAACCATCATGTCCTTAGGTTCATGATGCTGGGATCCTAATGGCTGCTGATGACATATTGCCCTGTTGAACATAGGGCCCACTGACCTTTTTCATTCCACTACCATACTGCATTGGCCATGGGAAAATGTGGCGGTAAAATCTCTTTCGTATTTCACACGACAGTTTTCACGAGTCACAAAAATTAGGCAGCATGAAAATATGAAAGCACTTTGTTCCCACAATATGAAAAAAAATACCATTCATCCTACGAAAACGCCTACTGCAGGAACAAGCATTGCTCTCCATTGTCTACTCCTATCCTAACAACGAGCTGTTTTATAAGCTGCACTGTTCAACTTTAATATTCTGCTTGCAAACTTATGGCACTCGAGGCGCATTTCTGCCATCGGCGCCGGTGCCGTCGTTCAGTGCTGCAACAGGATGGTCAATGTACGGCCAGAATTAGGGAGATTACCTGGCGTTCGGAGAATCGCAGAGCGCTTGGCTGAAGAAAGATGAAGCCATTGGGCCAACCGTCAGGCTCTGCTTAATGCTCTCGGCCGGAGCAAGGGCCGCGTTGTTGATTTTTCTGCATGCAAGGACCTGCATCACACATTCACATTATATGTCCCTGCTGAGAAGCTTAGCGCGTACTCTAGGTGGCAACTGCGCTTGACCGAGAGGAACAAATACTAAACGTCAAAATTGACTGCACATCTCACAACATCACTACGAAATTATGTAAGGTGTCTCTGTCCCATCATTGTACATAACCGTTGTGTACACTCTATATAATAAGCATCATTTTATGTATGTGAATATTAGTTTATGTGTAACGGTGCGCGTCCTTTGGTCTATGTGGTTGAATGTTAGTGCATGAGGACTCGGACATAACTTTAAAAACGTGCCATGTATACAATGTTCGAACTTTGTATATTTTGTCGTACTAGTCGAATTGTGCTGGGATTGTGACTCAGCGTTCGTAACGTCTCTTGTTGAAGTAAACTTTTTTCTAAACAACCATATCTTCGTTTCTTTCACTGTCCCATAAATATGCCGACGATTTTCAGCCGGTATCACCTCGCGCAACAGAAAGTGGCAACATTCGTAAAGCAGCTACTGCTAGTTACCTATCGCATAAGCGCTCTGCTAAACATGGCTTCAGTTACGGCGCTGCTCCTGCTGGCCAGTAGCAGTTATGTGGCTTTCGGTGCCGTGCCATGTAGCTTCTGCGTATTAGAACATCACGCAGAATTGCCGTGAGCAACGCTAAAACGTTCTGTAGCTATCGCTGCTTCGCCTTCGAGAGAAACTGCGAGTTTTGGGTGAGGTCACTCAAAGAAATTTGGACGGCCCTTAAGCTCCGCCTTTAAGAGTGGAATACGACGGCATTCAAAGGTCACGGATTGCTTCTCACGCTTTCCTGTAACTACAGCTTATACATCCGTAATGTTTACCGCGAAACACTATCGGTGACCGCTATTCTCGAAGGCGAGCTTTCTCGGTAGAGACGCCGTTTATTGCGTGTACCGATATTCTGTCATTGTTTCGCACTTTAGCATTTCAGCCTGAGAAATTTTAACATTAAAGGCATATCCTAACAGTGTTTTCTTTCATGATATTCGTTTCTGGGCTGTCATTCTCAATATTCCGATGGATAAATTGGTAAATAATGTAAGATAAGGGATGAGCAAATTTAGGCATAGGTACTTTAGCGCAGCATGGAATATTTTCGCTCACCAAATGCCAACGCCGCCTGCGACGCCGACAACAGATTTTGTGCTACACGGGACCCTTAATGTCATCGCGTTGAGACTGGACCTTACTGGGACGTCGGAATGCAGGGAACCTCTTTGCAAAAGTAATAGTTTTCTTAGCGGAACTAGCGCACTCAAAATGGGGATTGAACTGGTCTCAGAAAATGGTTTTAACGGGCAACATCAATTATGGAATGTCTGCTTACGTAATATAATTAAACCTGAAAGACGCCTAACACATGGCCACACATGGATATTTGAGCTTTATGTTCTCCGATCCACTTCTCACTGCTGGCATTCTGTGGCACCGCGAGATAGCTCTAAACCGAAAAGCGGTTGCGTTATCATTGGAACTACTCGCCATTTTGCAAACATTGATGAGGTGTGGCGCATGTTTCATGTCTTGCATATTCAGAGAAGGAAACGGTGGAGTCACTGAAGCCCCATCGCCTCAGTCTGCTCCGTACCACCGCTGTTGCAATTCACTCACCCAAGAGGCAGGACGTGTCTCGAGTGAGCTAAAGGTGTATGTGAAGCTGAAGAGGTGCGACGCAATGCGAACGCATTTCTCTTGCAATTACCGCAGAATTGCCACTTAGTCTTTTCCTGAAAACAAAAAGGGAAGTGCACTGCGCTTGATGTTGCACCACCGCCATAAAGCAAAGCATCCAGAAGCATAATGAAGAATCCTTTAACCTCTAAGCTTGTCCCTGATCCACTGTGTATCTTCAGTTAAAGAGCATGAATCGGGCCTTGGGGCCGCGATAATTCCTTCTGTATATGGTAGAAAGAGGACGCACTTTGCTTCAGGTGCATTAGACTAGCACGACAGGTCGACGAATTATCCACCCAAGCACCTCCTTTCAAGAAAGATTGTTACTGTTCAGAAGCACAGGACGAGACGGGTGAAGAACAGAACTACGAGCATAGCGAGTTTGAACCGGACACAAGCCTACAACCTGTGTAGCGACCCACTTTCAGGGACAACACCCGGAGATGAATCTGGCCAGTGGTACAAATAACTAAAAGCTGAGCTGGACATCTCCCTCGGTAATATATGGTGCCCACGAAGAAACATTAGACTGGGCACTCTAGCTTTTATATTCTAGACGCTGGAGTGCGTCAAAATGGTATGAGCTCGGTGGCACACTTGCATGATTTGAGCCGCAGCCTTGTACGCGTTCGGAAGCCGACGTTCGGTTTCCTCTCACGCGATTGCCATAGGCCGCGCCCACATCGCGGCCTAGGCAATCTAGGCCAATCGCGTGAGGCGAAGCCAGCGTCGTATTTTCTAACGCCCTGGTTTTCGCTGTGTCATGCCGCTGGCGCATCGCCCGACTGTGCACTGTCATTCCTAACCAGTAGCGCTGCTTTATGAGATGAAAAGTTAGAAGGTAACGCTAACCATATAAGTCCAAGTATTAGCGCTACTTCTGCAAATAACTGTTTGGCCACGTGCTCATATGTCATATCGGGGCCTTTTAATGCAAAAATATTTTCAATTTCCTCATGTCAAATTTGCGAAATTACGTAAGCAAGCATCGGGCGGTAATCCGCAGTGGTTGCTTCATAACCCCAATCAAACGGACCTCGCGTTTATAGGAGGTAACTTTTTTTTGCTTTCCGAGCGACTAGAATTGCCTACACTGAGTAGTTTTTTATATATAATTAGCTGACGCAAGGCAATGAGCTCGTTTAAGTGGAGAGGGTCTCGATGAGGCCAGGGCAGCACAGTGAAAGTATATAACCCGAAAACGATGGGGGTATTGGTGTCTGAGATTGGTGCGTGTCCTCTTACTTAGCTTCCGGTGGCTGGTCGAAAATCGCATTGGCGCGCAACGGAAGGTTAAAAATGCCGCTCAAACAGATGTTTAGCAAAGAACAGTTCGCAGGTCATTGTCGCATATTTGTCACAAGGGCTGTAGAACGTTATATTGTTGCCCAAATTTTTTCTTGTACGTAAATGAACCTATTCTCACCGGCAGGCCCTTATCTCCAGCACCAGAGCGATCAGCGAGTAGCCATCTTCTGTCGCTTTCAGAACGCGGTAGTGCCAGTTATTTAGTAAAAAACTTCAATTTTGTTGAGCCGATTAATGCATCTTTAACGCGTACTCGCTGCTTTGACTTGGTGAATTTTCGCGGCTTTATGACGTCCCGTGAGAGGCAGGCCAAGTGGGTGCAGCCCGAAAACTCTTGACCTGTAGCAAAGGGCTAATGGCGGGAAAGGCGACGAATCAGAAATAATTTTATTTCGCTTGGTGTAATTAGGCATGATCAATGTGCAAATATTGTAGCAGACGGGGCAGTTTGGCGGCTTCCATGACATCGCGTGAAAGGCAGGCGAAGTGCTTTGGCCGAAAATTTTTTCACGAATAGCGGACGGCTGATCGCAGAGTTGGAATAGAAAAGTTTGGTATCGCTTTACGTTATGGCGCCCTGGCATGAGGTTTACTGGAATGCTTTCCGCGCCCATAGATTGCGAGCTCGGGAAACTGTAACCAATTTCTTTCGTTAACGAAAGAAGTTCATTTAGAATAAATTCAAATTGAATGTTCCGCATGCTTTCACATTGCACGCACTTTTTTCCTGCTTAAGAGCTCTTATTGCGGTTTTCGTCTCCTGTTCCTCTGCAAGCGCACTAATAGATGCGTCCTAGCATAAATGAAATCTTACATTTAAAGTTTTATGCCATTAACTTTCTCCAAAGTAGCCCACTGCTTGGTAGCACTGGGCGCATGCTTGCTGCTGATAACTTTAATTTGGAAATTTACGGGTAAATAAAAATAAGGCATAATTTACGAAGAAGGCTCAATAAGGATTTTTTGTCAGGTTTGATTGCTGGAAGCTCAATATATTTATGGCTCCGGAAGAAATTACTTACGTACCTTTTGGATGCGACTTTAAATCAACCGACAGTATACAGCCAGGAACAAAGTAGTTATCCTGATCTATTAAATTATAAGGCTAAAAAAAAAGAATGTTAGAAGCATTCCCAATAAGTTGTGCGCACAGCGCTCTGTCAGGAGAAAATAATCAATATTGTGTTGTAAACAACAATTTCTGGTATTATTGCTTAGGTCTCCCCCATATTTAGTCTACATTACAACGCTAACATATTATTTCCGCTATAGTAAATATTGCTCGCACGAGTATTACCGCGGTTACTTGCAGCGACACTGGATTAGGAAGGTGTAGGACGGTCTACCTCTCCTGTATATGCTGAGAACACCGACAAATTAGCTCGACTTGCTTCGCTCGAAGCTGATTAGACATGAACAGTTTGCGGTCACGGTGTGTTACTCTAGGGTCATGGCTAAATCACAGAACTAAAGTCGCCACATACTTGCTAATTGTTAGTGTGGTATGTCCCAGAGGCATAAATCTACGCAGAAGCGCACAATGATTATGACGCATTGGATATGTAATGCAACACACACAATATGAGGAAAGTAACAATAAAAAAGTACAGATTCCACTCACTGTGAGAACCAATCTTATGTGAAAATCTTGGCAGGCAACTGGCTATAAACTGCTCGTATTTGTGCTAGAACTTATAGTATAGCTTGCCTGAAGGGCTGACTCACGGGCTAGGGTAAGGTAAGGAATCGATGATTCAGGCCCATACCGGACAGAGGCGTAGGAACTTCGGGCTCGGGTCATCCCCGGACCTCAGCTGGTCCAGTAATAAGCTCGGGCATATTGTTTACAAATCCCTATATTTGATACCTATAGCATCGGCAACCCAGCGGAAGCTTTAGGTGAGTGGTGCTGCTGAGTAGAGTAGTCATAGTGTAGTCGTTGTCGCGTTGTCATCGTATCGGCATCATCATTTCGAAATCTTATGCATTTCGCCATGCCACAGGCTATTTCCAGTAGTAAATCTTACATGCCCTGGAAAGTGGATGGGAAACGGCGCGACGGTAGCTCAATTGGTTAAAGCATCGCGCGCGTAATGCGAAGACGTGGGATTGTTCACCACAAGCGGCAAGTTGTTTTTTGAGCGATATTCATTGCCATTATTTACCATCGTTTAATTCATGTCGTAAATACAAGTAATTTATCATATCTTGTCGTTGGTGCCTGTTTGTTGGCCTCCTATGATATTAATATTAAAAATCGGGCCCCTTGGTTAAGGTCATTTCTTCTCGTTCATTAATTAACGAGGATCTCGAATCCGGCAATATTGATGCAGCACATGTGCGTTTATTAACCGTATGCCTTAGCTTGAAAAGATCACATACTCGGGACACCTGCGGCAGAAAAGATGTTCCACATCCACCGCCGTGGTTTGTGAGTAGTGGCGCTGGCGAACACTCCCAAGGTTAGTTCTAGCAGTAAAACATAAATACCCAATTCTCTCTCCCACTGGGGGTTTCCGAAGAGCTATTACGTAAAACCCTTGCCTTTGCTTCCACTTAATCTGAAATGCAACTTCTCCGTGCCATCTGCTAGCCAACAGGTTAGCTCAGATGGTAGAGCGTCTGGCCCAGAAAGCGGTTTTCCCGGGTTCGCGTCCCGGACCAGGACAAATTTTCCTTCAACTGCGAGGCTTTTCTTTCGAGGAACCCGTACGGGTTTCCTTTGTAGCATTTGCTACGAGCGAGTGAACGTTTCATTTTCTCTTATAAGAACAAGTAGTTTTCCCAATGTTGGCCTCTCATGGTAATAGTAGAGCGAAACACAAAAGGACAATTAATAAACAAATTATCAAAAATCAATGAAACAAAGTCTAAAGTAACACAGTCCAAAGGAAGTCCAAAGTTTAGCGATGGAAAGTCCCAAAGATGGTTGGCGCAGGTAGAACGGCTTAAGTCGCACAACATGGACTACTTAAGGTCGTGAGCAGCGCCGCTGTAATAGCAAAATGCCATCTTGCACAACCTCATAGTCGAGTGCGCGAATACGTCGGATGATCTTGCAGGATCCTAAATACGGCGTAGAAGCATCTCGCTAAGTCTTCGTCGGGGTATTGGGGTCCAAACCCAAAGATTGTCCCCGGAATAGCACTCTGCGTGGCGTCGTCGAAGGTTGTAGTGTCGGCTGTCGGTCCTCTGCTGGTTCTTGATCCGCAGGCAGGCCAGCAGTCGGCCTTCTTCGGCGCGCCGGAAATAGGTGGCGACGTCAAGAATCTCTTTGTTGGTGACGTGCGGCAGCATGGCGTAGATAGTCGTCGTCGGGTTACTGCCCTAAAGCAGCTTGAACCGCCTGATCTGCGTCGTTTCTCGCACCGCCGTGTTGTAAGCAAAGTTTACGTTCGGCTGGACAGCTTCCCAGGTCTTGCGTTCGACGTCTACGTGCATTGCCAGCATGTCGGCGAGGGCGGTGTTCAGGCGCTCCGTAAGACCATTCACCTGCAGGTGATAGGTCGCAGTCCTCCTGGGGATTGTCTGGCTGTACTGCAGAATAGCTTAGGTTAGCTCTGCTGTAAAGGCCATTCCTCCGTTGATGATGAAGACTTCTGAGGCACGATTTCGCAGCAGGATGTTCTCGACGAAAAATTTCGCCACTTTCGTTGCGCTACCTCTCGGCAGGGCCTTACTTTCAGCGAAACGGGTGACGTAGTCCCTCGCCATGGTGATCCACTTATTTCCGGATTTTGTCGTCGGAAACGGTCCCCACAAATCCATCCCGATCTGCTGAAAAGGTCGGCAAGGAGGCTCGACCGGCTGTAGTAATTCCGCTGGCCTTGTCGGTGGTGTCTTGCGTCGCTGAAAGTGTTGACATGTCTTGATGTAACGGGCGACCTCGGCGGTCATGCGCGGCCAGTAATTGCTTTCCTGTATCCTCGATAACGTCCTGGAGAATTTGAGGTGCCCAGTGGCCGGATCGTTGTGTAGGGCGTGCAGTATACTTCTGGACTCAGCGCTTACGGAACAAGAAGGTAGTTGGCGTGGTTTGGTGAGTTCTTCATGCATAGGTTGTTTTGAAATGAAATACATAAACGATCCTCGCATAAATGCCCTAGGTACAAAATCGGTGTTCCCTTCAAAATACTCGAAGAGGCCTCTTAGCTCCGCGCCTACACGTTGCTGTTAAGCCCAATCTTCCGCCCTTATTATTCCAAGGAAGGAGTCGTCATCGTCGTTGTCTTGCGGCGGAGGGTCAGTGGGGGCTAGTCAGTCGAAATCAGTGATAGTCAGTCGGAATCAGTGCTTTCTTCCAGACTTGTATATTACAGTCATGTCATATTCTTGCAGTCTGAGGCTCCACCGCGCCAGGTGTCCTGAAGGGTCCTTTAAATTCGTTAGACAACGCAACGCCTGATGGTCGCTGACAAATTTGAACGGTCTGCCATATGGTAAGGGCGAAATCTTGCTGTAGCCTATATTATAGCAATAAATTCCTTTTCGGTTGTAGAATAACTGCCTTCTGCTTTTGACAGCGACCGGCCAGTGTAAGCTATCACCTCTTGAAGTCGATCTTTCCTCTGGACTAGCACGGTGCCGAGACCTAGGCTGCTGGCGTCAGTATGGATTTCGGTATCGGCGTCTTCTTCGAAGTGCGCAAGTACCGGTGGTGGCTGCCTGCGTGGTATGAGCTCTTGAAATGCGTCACCCGGAGGCGTTTATTTATTTATTTTAAATAATTTCAAGGCCCGTAGGCGCTACAGAAAGGAGTGGTACATATACACAGGAAAAGAATGCAGATGAATGAATAAAATATTTGGTAGATGGCATGGAAAACAGCAGTCTTGAACGTCGATGAGTATACAATAGTAGCGACCGATGCGGGGAGGTGGTTCCAGTCATTGCGGGTGCTAGGTACGCGTTCGTGCGACAAGATGGCACGAAAACATTATGAAGGTGATCGCTGCGGGATCAAAAGTGGGGAGGAGGAGTAAGAAGTTTTTCTTTTAATACGGGGTTGTGGTAAATCTTGAGGAAAAAGCAGAGGCGACTGTATGCACGACGTACTGAAAGTTCCGGTATGTTAAGGGTTTGCTTCATGAGTGTTACGCTAGCCTGACGAGTGTAATTAGATAGAATAAAGCGGGGCGCGCAGTTCTGAATGGCTTTGAGGGAGAGGGTTAGTGATACTTCAGGGGGATCCCAGATGGCCGAGGCATATTGTAATTTTGCTGAGCGTCAGTTTTAAAGATGCAGGAACGGCGTAAAAGTTTCTGCAGCCTAGCCTGCGATTACCGTTAGAAGTTATAAATTCAACATGCTTGTGCCATGATAGATTGTGAGTGATGTAAAGGCCGAGGTACTTGTAAAAATTAACTTGACAGAGAGGAGCACTATTCAGAAAATACATGCTTGCACACTAAAAATTTTAACACCCTTAAGGGTGTAAATCAGTTTGTCGCCAGGCGAACACCCTAAGGGTGCTGATTGTCTGCACCCTACAGTTGGGGTGCAATTAGGCGCCCTATAGGAAGGTTGTCCAGCAAAATAAATTTAGGGTGCAAGGGTGCTAGTCCACATTAACACCTATCTATGTGGGTGTTGAAAGGGTGTACACCCTTTTATTTCTGGTGTGTATGGAACGCAGGTTCGGCAGTACACGCCTTCAATTATTACTATGTACAGCGATCCACGCGTAACTCTCGCGTGTTCCAGAAAGTTCAAGTTCGGCTACCAAACGCACCGTCCATCAGCCGGCCTTGAAGCTTCGATGGGCATACACAACACCAATACGTGTGGATCGCATTACATATTAGTAATTCACGATGTAATGTATATTGCAAAACTTGTCTTCGCTGCACAAGTACAACCTAGCAGATTTGACACTTTTGAGCATTTATATCAACACCAACGGTTACCATGATTACCAGATCCACATAACATGCAACACAGACTGGTAAGATATATGCTGTATTTTCAAGAAAAATGTAAACATATTTATTGCATTCTACAATACAGAGTACAAGAGATACATAAATCACATGAAATCTAAACATGCACAATCACTAAACACATTGGTAAGTACAAGAACATGTAGAATACCCACAAAGGTATCTAAAATATATGTATTGATCAAATCTGTTCTTATTAGAGAAGAAACTATGTATAGCGGCTCTGAAAGAGCCTGAGTTGACCTCGCAGTGTTTTGAGCCACATACAGGAATAAATTTTTAGTATTAGGCTCCAACGAACGAAAATTCAAGTGTAGATGCCATGAAAAAAAAAGGAATACTGCAAAGTTGAATTAGGGAAGTAAATGAAATGCAGAGCAAACGCACAAGACACCGTTATTTTGTACACTAATGTAGTTGCGAAGCATTGTGATAAGTTTGCAAAGTCGATGTAAAGCATAACTGGCCAAAATTTTTCAGACTGAAACAATACTTTCCAAGCATAGACGTGATTTAATTTAAGTAAGGTTTAAGCCAGGAGCATTATTGCTAATTTTCTCTTTCCAACAAGATTACTTGAGCACGAAAAATATGTAGAACTTATTAGTTCGTACATAGTTTCTCCTCTTTTGTGAAATGAGAGTTCTCTGGGATAAAGGTGCTGTGTAGCATATTTTCTAACTACAATTTCACTTTCTATAAATTTTTGTTTTGTAACCCGAAGGCACTGGTCTGTTATACAATATGTAGTTTGAAAATGGTTTTTTTTCTTACTACAATTCAAAAGACTGAATATTCCACTGTTACTACTGTTTGGGTACAAAGTACAGTAGGAGGCCTGAACTGATATGAAGAAACCACTGTTGATTAAACGATTTCGCTGAGCACCAAAGGTGGACAGTGTTTTAAGATACATAGTAAATTTCAAAATTATTTGCACTTAGATGTGTAATACAATATTCGGGCTGCTGTAGCATGCGAGTATGCAAATTAGCAAATATTGTTTATTAAATCAGCCATAATCTGGTTACTAGAAGAACACAGCACAGGCAGTCATGCATCAGTTCAAGGTAAATATCCCACTGGTCACATTTGTCAGCAAGAAATAATCGTCATCATCATCATCAGCCTGGTTACTCCCACTGCAGGGCAAAGGCCTCTCCCATATTTCTCCAACAGCCCCGGTCATGTACTAATTGTGGCCATGCCGTCCCTGCAACCTTCTTAATCTCATCCGCCAACCTAACTTTCTCCCGCCCCCTGCTACCCCTTCCCTTGGAATCCAGTCCGTAACCCTTAATCACCATCGGTTATCATCCCTCCTCATTACATGTCCTGCCCATGCCGATTTCTTTTTCTTGATTTCAACTAAGATGTCATTACCTCGCGTTTGTTCCCTCACCCAATCTGCCCTTTTCTTATCCCTTAACGTTACACCTATCATACTTCTTTCCATAGCACGTTGCGTCGTCCTCAATTTGAGTAGAACCCTTTTCGTAAACCTCCAGGTTTCTGCCCCGCAGGTGAGTACTGGTAAGACACAGCTATTATACATTTCTCTCTTGAGGGATAATGGCAACCTGCTGTTCATGATCTGAGAATGCCTGCCAAACGCAGCCCAGCCCATTCTTATTCTTCTGATTATTTCCGTCTCATGATCCGGATCAGCAGTCACTACCTGCCTTAAGTAGATGTATTCCCTTACGACTTCCAGTGCCTCGCTGCCTATTGTAAATTGCTGTTCTCTTCCGAGACGGTTAAACACTACTTTAGTTTTCTGCAGATTAATTTTTAGACCCACTCTTCTGCTATACCTCTCCAGGTCAGTGAGCATGCATTGCAGTTGGTCCCCTGAGTTACTAAGCAAGGCAATATCATCAGCGAATCGCAAGTTACTAAGGTATTCTCCATTAACTTTTATCCCCATTTCTTCCCAATCCAGGTCTATGAATACCTCCTGTAAACACGCTGTGAATAGCATTGGAGAGATCGTATCTCCCTGCCTGACGCCTTTCATTATTGGGATTTTGTTGCTTTCTTTATGGAGGACTATGGTGGCTGTGGAGCCGGTATAGATATCTTTCAGTATTTTTAAGTACGGCTCGTCTACATCCTGATTCCGTAATGCCTCCATGACTGCTGAGGTTTCGACAGAATCAAATGCTTTCTCGTAATCAATGAAAGAAATATATAAGGGTTGGTTATATTCCGCACATTTCTCTATCACCTGATTGATAGTGTGAATATGATCTATTGTTGAGTAGCCTTTACGGAATCCTGCCTGGTCCTTTGCTTGGCAGAAGTCTAAGGTGTTCCTGATTCTATTTGCGATTACCTTAGTAAATAGTTTGTAGGCAACGGACAGTAAGCTGATCGGTCTATAATTTTTCAAGTCTTTGGCATCCCCTTTTTTATGGATTATGTTAACGTTTTTCCAAGATTCCGGTACGCTCGACGTCATGAGGTATTGCGTATACAGGGTGACCAGTTTCTCTAGAACAATCTGCCCACCATAATTCAACAAATCTGCTGTTACCTGATCCTCCCCAGCTGCCTTCTCCCTTTGCATATCTCCCAAGGCTTTCTTTACTTCTTCCGGCGTTACCTGTGGGATTTCGAATTCCTCTAGACTATTTTCTCTTCCATTATCGTCGTGGGTGCCACTGGTACTGTATAAATCTCTATAGAACTCCTCAGCCACTTGAACTATCTCATCCATATTAGTAATGATATTGCCTGCTTTGTCTCTTAACGCATACATCTGATTCTTGCCAATTCCTACTTTATTCTTCACTGCTTTTAGGCTTCCTCCGTTCCTGAGAGCATGTTCAATTCTATCCATATTATGCTTCCTTATGTCAGCTGTCTTACGCTTGTTGATTAACTTCGAGAGTTCTGCCAGTTCTATTCTAGCTGTAGGGTTAGAGGCTTTCATACATTGGCGTTTCTTGATCAGATCTGTCGTCTCCTGCGATAGTTTACTGGTATCCTGTCTAAAGGGGCTACCACGGACTTCTATTGCACACTCCTTAATGATGCCCACAAGATTGTCGTTCATTGCTTCAACACTAAGGTCCTCTTCCTGAGTTAAAGCCGAATACCTGTTCTGTAGCTTGATCTGGAATTCCTCTATTTTCCCTCTTACCGCTAACTCATTGATCGGCTTCTTATGTACCAGTTTCTTCCGTTCCGTTCTCAGGTCTAGGCTAATTCGAGTTCTTACCATCGTACCAAACGTTATACATATACTGAACAAGGGTGGTTTCTTGGGATAGTTGGCAATTCATGATAAAAAATGACGTACAGCGCGAAAGACAAGGACTGCGAAAGACAACATACACTGCTCTGACTTCCAATAATATTTTATTCCGTTGCCAAATTGTGTGCATATATGTATATACAAGAGCGGGCATGCGCAGAAAATGAAACGGAATCACAAAGGGTGTCTAACAGCAAGTCATTGTACTAAGAACATGGTCACTTGAAAAAAAAACCTTACGATTTCTATCTGTTGAGATAGAAGACTTGACCAGGGGTCAGCGCAATAGAGGGAGGCACTAACGCCCACACTATTAAGTTTGCTGGTGAAATCAGCTTCTATAATTTCCCGGAGGAGCTGTGTCTCGTTAAAAGTTCCGTATCTTCAAAGAGGGGCACGCAGCCGCAATCCTGGCAATGGACGCCCAGTTGCATTGAACAGTGTTATGGACATTGTTCTAGTGCTCTCTTAAACGATCGTTTAAACACCGGCCTGTCTGTCCAACAAATTTACTGCCGCAAAACAGGGGAATTTGGTAAACCACATTCGTTGCGCATGTCACAAAACGTTGTCTGTGCCCGACAGAGCAACAACTCTGACGCGATTTAGGCGTATTTACACGCTTAGGCGTGATCCTATACAAACACCATTCCCATTCCTCTGTATATCGTATAGGATCACGCCTGGCGCAGCCACTACGTGATATTTATCTAGCTAATCATGATTGCAATATTCAAGGTCACCTAGATGCATCTCCCTTTGTCAATGTGGGCGGGTTTGTGGACGACTATCTGGTATTTATTGATTGCACCGATCACGCTTTTGAGCCTGCTGATTCGGGGTCTTGGAGATCTTTAAGAAAGAGATGCAGCGTCTAGAACACATGAGGTCCCCATTGATGATTCCTTGTGCTTTCTAGATCTCAGGCTGTGCCTTGCAAGCAAACATGTGTGCTGGCGCTCCGGACCGAGAAGTCACTCTTGCCCTTTAACTCTGCACATTCAAAGCTCGTTAAACGAGGTATTGTAAAGTTTTGCCTCGTTAGCAGCCTCACTAAATCTTGCTCACACGAGATGCAACATAATTTTCCTGCACAGTTTGATCATTTTTCTTGGGTCGCCTACCCTTTGGCCTTAATTTCAGCCATAGCGGAACAGCTTTTGAAGCGCACAAAATGTCATGAGCCCACTCAGTCAAGGAACCAGATGGTTGAAAGACAGGTTTGCAGTACTACCATACGTGCATGTCTCCCATAGGCTAAAAAAGATTGGGCAACATGCAGGAATCAGTCCTTTGCTCAGCCCCGGAAAAGCTGGCAAGGCTCTGTAAGCCTTTAAACGCGCCTAAATCGCGTCAGAGTTGTTGCTCTGTCGGCCACAGAAAACGTTTTGTGATAAGTGCAATGAATGCGGTTTACGGAATTCCCCTGTTTTGAGGCAGCAAATATCTTAGACAGACCACGAGAGGCCCTGGTTTCTTGTAATTTCTTCAAATCCCTTGCAGTCTAGATTGTAATCCGGCACATTTTGGTTTTGATAGTATGTACTCAAAATAAAAACAGCTCAACTTATATGGTTTTGAGAATTATATGGGAATAAATTAAAGGTAGAAGAGTGTAATTCAATGAGCAAATAATAGGCTCATTGCAGAGAGTAAACAAATATTCCTTTCCCGCAAATAAATTGGTAGCAGGAAAATCATACGTAATTAGCACTGAATGCACAATAAAGAATATGATGCTGCAATGCCCCATTCTGTGAATATTGTTGCACAAAGAAAATCCTCATTATTAACCCCCCACAACTGCACATGATATCAAGCTTAGGCCGCCAAGGAGCCTCAGAGCTTTAAATTATAACTTGGCCTATTATATTACACTATACACCTATATCTACTTACAATGTTGTCTTCCAAACTGCTTCCAAGAAGAGATCAACCATCTGTCTGAAGGCGAATGCAAGTGGCTTGCTCTTGATGGAGGGCACCAAGGCTGGGCATTGTGTAACTGCAGCGATCATCGGCATGACATGCGAGAAACGACGCTCTAAGTTCAAGATAAGGAAAGGCTATTAGAACAAAAGACAAGATCACTGGCAATGAGCCTCGTTTTGGTTTGCATGAGAAAAACCAAAACTATAGACTTCGTGCTGCTTACTGAAAAAGAAGCAAACGTCCTTTCAGATGTTGCAATCATGCATTAAGATTGTCACACAGCTGCATGTCTGCATGCTCATATGCTGTTGTCGCTACTGTGCCAGCATGCTTTGCATAGCTTATTATTTCAATTTGTATTGATTATTGTGTTTTCTTGCCAATTTTTGGCAAACAGCGCCAGCAAAGAAGTAGCTCATTTACACACAAACTCCCTTGTGAGGAGCGAATTGACAAACACGCACGCACGCATGCGCACACACACAACACACACACACACACAAGCCTCTACCACATGGGCAGCTTCCCACGCTTGACACACTGCACGTTTTATCATTTGACACTCCTACTGCTAAGGCATTAAAAAGCCTTTGTGTGACCAACCCCAAACTCCTCAACCTACACTTCTAGCTTAAACACTTTCTCGAGAGCCTGGACAAGCCTTCTAGCTTCCCCAGTGCTCCAAACTGTAGACTGTAGTTACAAATTTCAACAGGGCTATAGGCGACAGCTGTCGAAGGGCATGCAAACTACCCAGAGAGACCTAAGGCTTTAATATGATACCTCTAAAGCACAACACTTCAAATTTTCAAAATTCGTTAAAGCTCCTGAAGACAATTGCTATATAAGTAGAACATCTCGAATAACCTGACAGTAACAATTTCAGCGGTTGTCTGCATCAACGGAAATGTGGGCTAATGGGAAATCCAAGTCTTTAAGATCAGAATTAGTGTAAAGGCGAAACATACTACCAGATTTCTTAATCATTTATTTATGCTCTGGATGTAACGATCCTTTTACAATATCAAACAAGGATATCGATTCATCAGGGCGTGGGAGGGAAAAAGGACGAAGCGTATACCTGACACCTTCCCACTGGTCCTCCCGGGAAACGGCTCCTCATACAGCAGTTGTCCAGGGTGGCTTGAAACCAAACTCGGCTTTCAGGCGGGAACACTCGCTGCACCAAATCTGAATTTTTATCGCGAGTAAAACTCTAGCGGCCTTATGCAATACATACGCACGCACACAGAACGCACTCGCGCGCACACACAAATATACGCACTCTCAAAGCGCAGACACACCAGCGCGCACGCGCACATTGATAAACACAAACAAGCACGCACAAACAGCGACCCAAAGAAACACTCACAAAACACGTACGCACTAGGCACACGCAAACACGCCGGCCCATACAAACCGGCATGCACGCTCGCGCACGCACGCCCGCACGCACGCACGCGCGCACACACACACATACACACACACACACACACACACACACACACACACACACACACACACACACACACACACACACACACACACACACAAAGCGAGCTGAGCTGAGCGCACGCAGGCAAAGCGAGCCGAAAACATGCTGAAGGCGTCCGGTAAGCATTAACCGCAACACGCGACTGCATCAGGGAGAACCACTACCGCGCCGGTTCTTTCGAAAGGTGGCAAAGCCAGTCGTCCTTATTCTACGCGACGCAAAATTGGTTGACATTTATCTGAAGTGCGAACGACCGTGTTTCAAGAAGCCGCGTTGAACGCACAAGAGAATCACATCTATGAACGTTCAAGCACTGAGAAACAAAGCGTAACTATGCAGGCGCACCATGCCCGATGAACAGGGTCGTCCACTCTTACAATGCTGCTCCAGGCTGCCGGCGTAAGCCGGCGCTCCGCGGGGCGCCTCTGTCGGGCGCCGGAGAAACTATTGCGCAGGTGCAGTGAGGGCCGCAGGCGGGGCTTCGCGCGTCTGCTACAGTGTGCCCTGTATTGCGGTGAAGTGGACTTCAAGTTTGCACTGCCTCCGCGGAACGCCGATCGGAGAAACGTTTCTGGATAAAGGAAAGTCTGCTGAGAAACCCATCAGCTGCTTTTATCCCGTTGCAGCAACTGTAGCAAAGTTTCCTTCGTGCCTGGTGAAGATGAAACACGCAAATAAGCATACCGGGGACAAAATGCGCGCCGCGTAATATTTGAAGCTTTATACTACTGCTGCAGCACTACGATCCGCCAATGGTTTTAATTTTTGGCGTCTTGCTGAGTAGTTCGTAATAAGTGTTAGCAGTCGACTGCTGTTGCCTGCCGAAATCTGGGTGCAACGAAAATTGATCGGAGCGGAATAGTAATTGCGGAGGTGGAGCTACATTTTCAGTCTCCTATTCTACCTTCACACAGATAGAGGTAGAGGGCCAGCTAGTCTCATCAGCGTATGAAAACAATCCCTAAGGTTTACGAGGACCTCAGTCTTCAGCTTTGCATTGCTTTAAGTAGTTGCTAAGAGGATATTTATTAAGGCGATAGCGTTTAATTGTTCCGACTAGCGTCCCTCCGTTACATTTTAGGTCACGTGACCTTAATATCACGTGACATCACAATGTCACGTGACATCACGGTGCAGCGCGTCGTGATGTCACATGATCCCTCTGCCACGCTTGCGCCATCTGCTCTTCTCATCTGTCACGAAATGAATTCAAGCGCGGCAAACTCAACTCAGTAGAATGAGTCACAAACGGCTTTCGCCTTCCCGCAGTTAATAAACATCTAAGTGCCTAACGAATTTTACAGTTCTCAGGTGGCCGTAGGGAAGTATGCCGTACTGTATTCCTGCTAAGTTCCAAGTATGTGGCTGGCGTATTGAAGCAGGACAGCTTGAATCGGGTATGTGGACAATTTAGCCAGCCGCCTTTCAATCTGCCTCTAACACTTCCATCAGGACTTTCGGATCAGCGCTAAAAGCATAACCTTTTCTTCGGTTTACCGTGACACTGCAACTTCCCGGTTGCGAAATTTCTATGACCGAGTTTATCTATAGACATGAACCCTCAAGTCACCCAACTGTCTTCCACCGAGTGCAACTGCTTTCGCGAGTCATTCGGCGATTAAGATTACAAGAACGTTGCCGTATCACCACTGCGGCCCAAAATGTGATTCCAGCCTGTCTAGACCGAGAGCGCAGGCGCGTCTGGTCGCTTGAATGTTTTCTGCTTGTGGGCCGCACTAAACCGAAATGTCGAGAGTGGCGGAGGACGAAAGGCGGCTAATTGTGGACTTCAGTCTGAGGGGCTAGTCGCAGAAACGAATTGCAGCAGAAACCAATCGTGCAATTCACACAGTGAATAGAATAATTAATGCATACCGGAATGAAGGCACGTTTCAGGATGCCCCTCGGCAGCCTCGTCACAGAGTGACAACAGATCAAGAAGATAGAGAGCTAGTAGCTGCTGTGATAACCCAAAGACGTCTGTACGGGAGCTGCAAGTGGAGCTGGGTTTGAAACATGTTTCTGCCACTACAATCAAGCACCGCCTTTACGAAGCTGGCCTTAAGAGCAGAACTGCTGCAAAGAAGCCACCGCTGCGTGCTCAAAACAAGGCGAAACGCCTGCAGTTTGCCCAATACCATGCGGATTGGTTGGTTGAGAACTATAAGAGCGTCGTCTTCACAGACGAGTCTACTTTTTCTACTAGATGGGGCCAAAGAGGTCGAGTCTGGCGCCCCATCAACACGAGGTATGTCGCTTTGTTCCTAAACCTTTCTTATAAATTAATGCGTGGAAACTTTGAAAACCAATTTAGGAGCATTCTTCAGCTTGCAATTTAGCGTTCTGATGAATGTGTATACTTCACGTAATAGAGTTTTCAAATGCACCGCAGCTCATTTTTTATAACCGCATCGGGCAAAGACTGATCGATGTGTCTGGCTTAGGTGTATGTGTATAAAGCTAGTAAAAACAAGCTTGAATACATAACTTAAAGCTCGAATACAGTTGCGCGCAACCCGTTCCGATTTTTCCCACTGTCTTATCAACATGCGTTGATTGCGGGCAGCGTAAAAAAAATGTGTTGTGCATTGTGCACTGCTTGGAGGGCAATACTTTACGTGCACAATGTGCTCGCGCTAAACTATAGTGCAAAAATGCATATGTGCAGGTTAAAGCATGTAGGCAGCATTCAGAATTGATATTTTCCAAGTTTTCTAATGACACTTTCAACAAAATAACTGTTTAAATGCACGTCAATCCTCATTTTTTTTTCATTGTTTCTCAGCCACTTGACAGCGCAGCCGATTGACGCAAAGACGGTGTCGCTAAAAAAGCAGCCAATCCATTATTTTTTTGCAGTTGCTTGTGGTAATTGTCTTGGCTGGTAGGAATACAAGATCCGTTTGCAGACTCAACAAAATTAATACATAGTATGCCTTCAGAAGCATCCCTTCCTCGAAAATCGGTTTAGAATGGCTGGTGTATAATTCTCATAACAAATGTATGCATATAACAAATTTGCATGATATTGCATGAAACAAGTGCGTTGTAACAAAAGACAATTACTTCTTATACGACACTAGAACACAGTGCTTTCTTCACGGCAACAAAGCAAAGAAAAATATAGTACCTGCGCTCCACCTTTCTTGCAGGTATATGCCGGAATTCATACTACGAGTTGCCGCGAGTGGAAGGAGTTCTGTGAATGTATGGGGCGCCGTGACGAAGGATGGCCTTGGACCTCTTGTACAAATACCTGGACGATTCACATCGGAGGGCTACTGCTCTATACTGGATGATGTGGCTTTGCCATTTCTGTTAGACGGCCAGTTCCCTGACATGGACTTCGTTCTTCAACACGACCACTCGCCAATACACACATCCAAGAGGGTTGCCTCGCATTTGCAGAACCGGGAAATTGCCGTGATGGATTGGCCTCCACAATCACGAGACCTCAACATCATCGAGAACCTGTGGGGGAACATTAAAGTCGCGTTGTCGGGTCAAAACCTGCATGGTTTGTCGGCAGACCCATTGTGGGGAGCAGTCCAAGAGCATTGGGAAACATTAAGGGCCAATGTTGACCTCTGCACGTCGATCTACAATTCCCTTCCCGGCCCGATGAGAGCTGTCGTAGATGCCGGCGGTGATGTTACGCGCTACTAGTCCATGAAGGGTACGACTTAGCGTCGCGCTTGCGTCGACACGGGCTGCAAGGTTGCGCGCCTTGCTTGACCGTCGGTTCCAGACTGCCTTAGTTATGTTGTTCTTTTTTTGCCATTCCTTTTTCTTCTGAGCCAACAAGAGAACTGTATTCGGGAACTTGTTTCGTTTTCATGTTCTGAATAAGCTTCTTATGTTGTTGCTTTTTGTGCATATGTGCGAAGTAAAGCATACTGGTATTTACCTTTGCCTCGTTTTTGTTTTTGCAATTGCGCGAGTACCTTGCTACACTGTTCATATTAGAATCAGACAATATCTCCGCAGTTTTTCATGCCTATTCAGCGTCGATATCTAGTCCCCCGAGATCACACAAGATGAGAACACTCGTTTACCAATGGTGAATATTAGTTGCCCATACAACAGGATCGAAGTGTTAAAATGTTGCGGAAGGTTCGTTCTTCAGTAGAGTCGAAGACTCGTTGCAGAGTAGTCATAGCTGCAGTACTACACATCTCTGAGTATTCTTTATCGCAGTTAGCATTCTCTGACACAGAAATCTACAGGTCTTTCGTCCTCCGGCAATCTCGACATTTCCGTTCAGTGCTGCCCACAAGCGGAAAACATTGAAAGGACCAGACGCGCCTGCGCTCTCGATCTAGACAGGCGGGAACCAAATTTTGGGCCGCAGTGGTGATACGGCAACGTTCTTGTAGTCTTAATCGCCGAATGACTCGCGAAAGCAGTTGCACTCGGCGGAAGACAGTTGGGTCACTTGACGGTTTACGTCTTTAGATAACCTTCGGCATAGAAATTTCGCAACCGGGAAGTTGCAGTGCCACGGTAAACCGAAGGAAAGGTTATGTTTTAATCGCTCATCCGAAAGCCCTGATGAGAACGTTAGAGGCAGATTGAAAGGCGGCTGACTAAATTGTCCACATACCCGATTCAAGATGTCCTGCTTCAATACGCCAGCCACAAACTTGGAACTTAGCGGGAACACAGTACGGCATATTTTCCTACGGCCACCTGTGAACTGTAAAATTCGTTGGAGCACATATATGTTTATTAACTGCGGGAAGGCGAAAGCCGTTTGCGACTCATTCTACTGAGTTGAATTTGCCGCGCTTGAATTCATTTCGTGACAGATGAGAAGAGCAGATGACGCAAGCGTGGCAGAGGGATCATGTGACATCACGAGGCGCTGCACCGTGATGTCACGTGATATTAAGGTCACGGGACCTAACATTTAGCGGACGGACGCTAGTAGGCACAATTAAACGCTATCGTCTTAATAAATATCCTCTCAGCAACTACTTAAAGCGATGCAAAGCTGAAGACTGAGGTCCTGGTAAACCTTAGGGATTGTTTTCAAACGCTCATGAGTCTACCTGGCCGTCTACCTCTATCTCTGGGAAGGTATCATAGGAGACTGAAAATGTAGCCCCACCACCACTATTACTATTCCGCTCCGATTAATTTTTGTTGCGCCGAGATTTCAGCAGACAGCAGCAGTCATTTGCTAACACTTATTACCAGCTACTCAGCAAGACGCCAAAAATTAAAAAATATTGGCGGATCGTAGTGCTGCAGCAGTAGTATAAAGCTTCGAATATGACGCGGTGCGCATTTGTCCCCGGTATGCTTATTTGTGTGTTTCAACTTCACCAGGCACGCAGGAAACTTTGCTACGGTTGCTGCAACGGGATAAAAGCAGCTGATAGGCTTCTCAGCGGTCTTTTGTTTATTCAGGAACGTTTCTCCGATCGGCGTTCTGCGGAGGCAGTGCAAATTTGAAGTCCACTTCACCGCAATACAGGCCGCACTGTAGCAGACGACGCGCGAAGCCCCGCCTTCGGCTCTCACTGCACCTGCGCAATGGAGATCCAGCGCTGGAGTTTTCACGACACCTACAGCGCCGCCCTGGCGGTCAGAACCTGCACAACTCAGCCGCTCCCGCGGACGAAAATTGCTACTGGTAGTGGCCGTGCGTGCGCTGATAGTCGAAGGAAAACAAAAGGACGCCGACGATACTGTTCCGTATACAAGTGCCACAACAACGTCCGGATGAGGAAGGATGCATCCTTCTGCGTCTTTCCGTCTAAACCCTACGAACAAACACGGAGGCGGCGTTGGATCCAAGCAGTCAGGCGAGCGGAGTAAGTTCCCGTCTTGTCGCCCTCTCAAGCGGTGTCAGGCTGGTTTCTATATCAAATTTCGCGTGTATGCTTGGTTTATTCGATAGTGAAGACGGCCAGCCGTGGCAGCCAGTACCAAACAGCAGAATGTGCAGGCGGCATTTCGTCGGAAACAAAATGCACTATCCGGCATATGTACCAATAATTTTTCCTTCGCAATACCACCGCCAAGCCCTTTCCAATGCCCCCGCACCAAGCGAACGATACGAAAAGTAAATATTATCCATTCATTGCCAAGAATTATGTGGGAGGGAAGCTGCCTTGTACTACGATTTGTGTGCGCATACTGCCGGCGCACGCGCGACTAAGCCGCCAATGTGTTTTTTAACATGCGCATGCGGATGAGGACTCAGCAATGAGATGCATCCAGTAAATTAATGTAATTAGTGCTAAATGTAGCCAGCGTTGTTACGGATCCAGCAGCGGAGCGCTCAAACCCTTGCTTGCGCGAGTCAGCACATGCGATAAAACTTTCTTCTCCATTGACTTCTGTGGCAAAGTAACATCAGAATTTTTTCTGTCTAGCCAGAGAAATATGGAAAGTCTCCAGGCCAACTAATACCTCCGAAACCATAGCGCAGCATGACCGGAGCCATAACTGCTAGATTTGCGAGGCAGGCTGCCACGCAAGCATGGTAGCGGCACATGGCGCAACGGTTAAACACACGTGCTCGCCGCGACACACTGACAAAAATATATAAAGCTCAAAAAGCTTCTTTCGCCATTTCTTCACTTGATGGCGCTAGCTTCTTTACGAAAACTGTTCACTTGAAGCGGCGCGAAAGCGGAAACATACGAACTATAATACTGCCGCGCACATGTGTGTCGTCTGGTCGAGCGGCTGGAGTATGCCGCGTTTCGTCCCCAGGGCAGCATGCAACGCACTCTTTTTGACGCGCCGCCTATCCAGCGCTGGTTCCCCATAGTTTCTCCGGCGCCCGGCAGAGGCACCCCGCGGAGCGCCGGCAGCCCGGAGCGGCATTTTAACTAAGAGTGGACGACCCTGTAGGTTTGTCAAACATTACTCACACGGGGCGCGATCAATGTAGTTAGCTTGCCCTACTAGGAGTGCAGCTGCTCTTGCTCTTACATTAGTGAGTTATGCTACGAGATCACAGTGAGATACTTCTAGAGCGAACAAATCGAACAAAACAAATACCAAATAAACGGGCACTTGCCTGAAATTTCCATCATGCCAGTACGACCGACCGGGCACGTTGCAACTTCTCGTTTCAGCCTTCGTGGATCCATCTTCCAGTGCGTACGAGCGCTTTGATTTGAAGTGGGGTACGAGTAATACACAAAGCACGGGCCACATCTTCTTCTACACCGCGCACAAAACTAATCACACCTTTAAAATTATTTCGCACAACGTGAGACGCGAACGCAGGCGAAAACAAGCACGACAATGCAATTATGGCGCAGCTTCCGCCTTCCCGTCCTGCCGCGCGCCGAAGTGACGGTACGGCTCTATGGACTGCGTTTGCAAGAGCGTATGCTGTGGATAAGAAATTACAGCTTTGACGACACCAGGTCTTAATATATAGGCTGAGCCTTGCAAACTGTATCCGAGGATGCGCTTAGAAAGCAGATCAGTAGCTTAGTAAACCTCTGAATAAATTATGCAAGGTACGTGGAAATTCGGGTTTGAGAACTTCGAACGTCATCACGCCTATATGAATGTCTTCTTTATGGCTTCACCATGCAAATTGTACGTTGATGCCATTGTACAGCAGAGGCTCGTCTAACAGCACGTCCCTGTTTGTTCAGTAATGTATCCAAACAGCTTCTTCCCTTTGGCCACTTTTTGTTGGGCTAATAACAGCACCGAAATATTTGTGCGGAATTGTGCAAGTTGCTCGCGTATTTTCGTTCTGCTACTTCAGTTATTCTAGAAGTGTTTAATTGCATGTTAATGTTACTGTGATCACGAAATATAATGATAATAAATTGTAAGTGAAAGGGCGTACTTTTCCTGGATGACACATTTTTGGAGTGGACGTCATGCCAGTAACATCAGAATCCTTGAAAAACATCGGCAGCCACTTAGGAATATGAAAACATAATCACTTCACGCATCTGCAGTTGCAATTGTCACGTGACCGTGATACGTTAGTTCATACATTGTCACGAGTACTACACAATTCTACCTGAACCTCCCGTAATCCACCGTGCTCTAGTTTGTACGAACCTTAAAGCAAATTATTCCACTCTTATTCACATTATTTCCCATGAATTACCCATAATTGCTCATAATTAACGTTTTTTATTTACTACCTTCTGTATCGCTACTGACGTCATAGAAGAAGGTGATGACGTCACATTTTATTTATTATACATTCTTTCAAGGCCTAGGAGGCACAACAGAAAGAATTCGTGAAACTATACAATATTTGCAGTGCAAGGCAAGAATAGAAAATCAAACTGTAAGACAATTTGAACGGCGATCTTGAATCAGTGGTGTCACAAATTGAGACTGTGGAAACGGGAAGGCGGTTCCATTCAGTGGCTGTTCTTGGCAAAAAGGAAGAAGGGCACAACAATTTTGTGTTGATGGTCGATGCGAGACGAGAACTTGGTGTGGTAGAAAGATTTTCTTTACGAGAAGGGTTAAATTGGCATATTCTATGAAAAAGACAGAGACGAAAGTACTTGCGATGCAACCAAAGGTCAGGTAGACCTATTGTTCTTTTCATGGATGTCATGCTAGAATGGCGTAAATAATTTGGAAGAATAAAATGGGCGGCGCGGTTCTCGATGCTTTCAAGGGAAAAGGCAAGATTGGCATGAGCACGGTCCCATATGCATTGTTGTTGCGCAGAACGCCAGCTTTTCTACCTGAAAAGACACAAAATGCTTTCGCATTCAAAATGCAATGCATAAACTCATTGCTCAATTCGAAGACTTGTACACGTTACCCAGATGTATGCATCAGTGCGTTCACCACTCTTCAGTCGTCGATTTAACACCCTTCTTCGAGCACAGTCACACCCTATGTGTGGATACACCCTTATGATAGGGTGTTTTGGCCGAAAAGGGTGCTGAAATGGTGTACGCGTTGTTGTAAACGACGAAAGCACCCCTTTTAACACCCATAAGGGTGTTAAAATGTTTATTGTGTGTTTCAGTATTGTTAGAGCGGCGTGATATGCGCATATATTTACATTTATTTACGTTTAGTTTCATGTTCCACGCATTGCACCATATAGATAAATTGTTAAGGTCGCCTTGTAGTTCACTAATATTATGATATATTATGCAGTCATCAGCAAATAGGTTAAGGAAGAAGATTTCACGCAGTCAGGGAGATCGTTATTATGTATTAGAAAGAGCAGAGGCCCGAGGACGGATCCCTGTGGGACCCCTGATGTAACCGATGAAAAAGCAGAGGAAGCGTTATTGGCTGTTACGTACTGAGTTCGATTGGAAAAGAAGTCCTTAATTAAGGCTAATACTAAAGGATCAATGTTGATCTGATCGAGTTTAAGGTTTAGTAGATTGTGCGTTACTGTATCAAAGGCCTTAGCATAGTCCAAGAAAATACAGTCAACGGCAAGTTATTGTCAGATGCAGCAAAAAAATCATTACTAAAGCAAGCTAGTTGTGTTTCGCACGAGTACATTTTTCTGATGCCATGTTGACAGGAATGAAAGATTGAATTGGTTCCCAAAAATTCGACAAGGTGAGAGTAAATGATGTGTTCGAAAAGTTTGCATGGGATGCTTGTCAATGAAATGGGACGGTAGTTCTCGGGAGCATGCGCATTGCCTGACTTTGGGACTGGAACCACCTCTCCTTTCTTCCAGTCACGCGGGAGCGAAGAATACTACAACGACTGAGCACAGATTTTAGAAAGAATAACAAATGAAAACACCTGAGTGCCTTTCAATAT
Source organism: Dermacentor variabilis (assembly GCF_050947875.1). Lineage (NCBI taxonomy): Eukaryota > Metazoa > Arthropoda > Arachnida > Ixodida > Ixodidae > Dermacentor > Dermacentor variabilis. The sequence continues at coordinate 80,778,922 of NC_134576.1, read as the reverse complement.
TTTTGAATGAATACTATTAGGCCCACTGGCAGACGAAATCTGCAGATTATTGATTAGCCGGCTGATACCAACCCAGCCAATTATTATGGGATCCATCACATGGAAGTTTGAACCTGGTGCACTCGGTAAACTGATGATGATAGTGGCATTGAGGAAGGAGACAAACGCCTCATCCAAAACGCTGCAACATTGATTAGGTGGAACACTGGTGCCATCAGGGTAAGTTAAATGTATAATGTTTGTTTGAGTGCCATTAACAACACTCCAAAACTTGCGCGGACTCATTTGAAGAAACGAGGGCAATGTAACACTGAAGAAGGTTGTTTTAGCGTTACTAGTCATTTGGATGAACTCAGTTTCCACTTCACGGTACGTTGACCAATGAGCGGGGAGATTTGATTGCTTGGCCCGGTGGAATAACCGTTTCTTTTTGTTGCGCGGGCGTTTAACAGAGTTGCTGAACCATGGTGATCTAGTGTTTGAGGGTATCTTTCGTTGAGGTATATAACTTTCAATTAAAGATAGTAGTTTATTTTTGATAAGTTGCCAGTTATCCTCAACTGAGCGTTCGTTAAAACCGGGGATGTAAGCAGCTGTGAATGATTCAATTTCTGCCGTGATAGAAGCCGTATCGGCGTGCTTGTAATCGCGAACAACGTTGAAGCTCTTTTTAGTAGAAACATGTGCACGCAAAGTGAAATGAATAATCAAGTAGTCACTTAAACCAGGGATATAAGTAAGTTTGGAAAGCAGATAGGGCGTAGTAGTAAAAATGAGATCAAGGATATTAGCGGAAACTGCAGTAGTTGCGTGAGGTTGAAATCGGAACAAACACCAAGAAACTGTGCGCATTTCGAAGAATTTTTTGTGATAGTGGCGGTACCACTGTGCCATGAGATGTTTGGAAGGTTGAAACCCCCCAACAGAAAAAAAAAGCAATGTCGGGTATCGCGTAACTATATTATTTAAGACGTCATGAAGTTCATCACAGAAAGAACGGGGTGCAGTTGGGGGTCTGTTACATACGCACGAAATGCAAACCCTATTGTCAATGGTAATACGCACGCACACCACTTCTAAAGCTGACACGACTGGGACACTTGAAGGAAACTCTTCATTAACAGCAATCAACACATCCCCAGCGATACGAACATCGCGGTCATATCAATAAATAGCGTATTTCTTTTCACAGTCAAAGATTTCACTGCTTTGAACCTTTGGAGAAAGCCATGTTTCGGATAGAATAACAATATCAGCGGAACATGAATCAATATGAGCCGAGAGTGCCGCTCACTTGTTGAGCAGACTGCGTGCATTACTAAAAAGAAGATACACATCATTTGCCTGGCGGGAAGATAGCTACGCAGACGAATTGCCAGTATTGCTTAAAGGTGGGTTGCGATTACCATGTGACTCACGAGGGGAGTCAACTTCACAAACGTTATCAGTGGATGCGCCGTAGATGTAGCGCTTTTTGTTGATGATAAGTGTGTTACAGCGAAGTGAAAAAGGTTGGCCGCTAGATTTTCCGTATTCAATTAGTTCTTTTCGTGACAAGCGTGTTGATCTGCAGAAGTCTTCGCCTATAGAGATGCCAGCTGTCTTCAGCTTAACTTTCTGAGAAAGAACTACCTCTTTGGTATTAAAAGACGCAAACTTGCCGACAACTGTGCATGTCTTTAGTTGCACAAAGGAACCCAGCCTGTGCGCTCTGTCGATCATATTCTCGGTAACGTTCAAGCTTAGATGACGCGACAGCAGATCTTTAATACAGTCTTCGGACTGTGCCCACGTCTCGCTTGCATTGTCAGATATGCCATAAAATAATAAATTTTCCCTTCGAGACCGATCTTCCAATTCGTCGAGCCTTGAGTTGAGTAAGGCACTTTTAGTTCTATCAGTTTCATGAACAAGGCTGTCAATTCCAGTTGGCGCCGACGCGTTTGCAATAAATTCAGCAACAGATTATAAAGTTGCCAATCTTTCTGTAAGGTCTGAGACTTTTTGCGTAAGTGTTTGTTTTCCTTTAACTCGGCCAAAGATTCCATTACTTCCGTATGACGCTTGTCAAATTTTGTTGACAAGAAAGTAATGGCATCAAGCAGTTCCTTGTGCGATTTGCTAGGGTCAGGCTGGGGAGGACCGCAGTTTTGTTCTACGCCACTGCTTAGCATCAGAAGTTTAACGACAAATATACAGTCGTTCAAGGTATCGCAAAGAGCACTTGGGCACGGGAAGAGCAAGAGACACCTGCTGCTTGAACGTTTACAATAAAGAGACGGGGCTGTACCAACCTACATATGAAAGCAGAAGAGGATTTTGAGCAACAACAACGTTGCTGCTCTGCCGTGCCCATTGAAGGCGGAAAGCCGATGCAAATCCTTTAAATCCCGGCGGCAAGGTGCTGTCGGTGGCAGAGCTGATGTCGTGCTTGACAATGATGGGAAGGTGGCACCAGAGCAAAGCTCGTACTGGACATAATCGCTCGCTGTCGTCGAAGGTATCAAGAGCGGTGATGATAACTGCAACGGCGTCGATGCAGGAGCAGTTGGTCCAACCGCAAGCGCAGGCGCGAATAGCCATCCGAAGAATAAGGCGATAAACTGCATATAAAAGCAGAAGGGGATCTTGAGCAACAACATCGTCGCTGCTCTCCCGTGCCTACTCATTTGTCTTTTTGCCACTTGAACTCGACATAAGATTTAGTTAGATGTGTCAGCGGGTCAGCGATGCGTGCGAAGTCCTTGGCAAAGCGCCTGCAGCAGCCACACATGCCAAGGAATCTGCACAATGCCTTCTTATCGATGGGCTGCTGGAACTTTGTAATATAATAATAATATTTGGGGTTTTACGTGCCAAAACCACTTTCTGATTATGAGGCACGCCGTAGTGGAGGACTCCGGAAATTTCGACCACCTGGGGTTCTTTAACGTGCACCTAAATCTAAGCACACGGGTGTTTTCGCATTTCGCCCCCATCGAAATGCGGCCGCCGTGGCCGGGATTCGATCCCGCGACCTCGTGCTCAGCAGCCCAACACCATAGCCACTGAGCAACCACGGCGGGTGCTGGAACTTTGTGACGGGAGGTGCTTTTCGCGGGTCTGGGTGGACAGAAGATTTACTGAGGACATGTCTCAGGAACAGAAGCTGATAGTGAACGAAGCTTCACTTTTCTGGCTTCAGAGTGAGCCCTGATGACTTGATGGCCTCTAGTACTGTTCTAACCCGCCCAAGGTGATCATTAAAATTTATCAGCGAAGACAACGACGTCATCCAAGTAGACGAGACAGGTCTGCTGCTTTAACCCTGCTAACATGTTTAACCCTGCTAACGTGTCGGTCACAGGCTGGAACGTTGCAGTCGCCGAACACAGACTGAATGGGATGACCTTGAACTAGTGGAGGCCATATGGCGTCATGAAGGCGGTCTTTTCGCGATCGGTTTCGTCTATTTTTATTTGCTAGTAGCCAGTATTAAGATCCATCGACGAGAAGTATTTTACGTTGCAGAGCCGATCCAATGCTTGTTCTATCCGTGGGACGGGATATACGTCCTTCTTCGTGATCTTGTTCAGCCAAGAATAATCGACGCAGAAACGTAGGGTTCCGTCCTTGTCTTTACGTAGACCACAGGAGATACACACTGGCTTTTAGACGGGTGGATGATGTCGTCGCGCAGCATTTCGTCGACATCTTCCCTTATAGCTTCACGTTCTCCTGCTAAAACTCGGTAAGGGCTTTGGCTGGGTGATCGCGCGCACTCTTCGGTTATCATGCGATGCTTTGCAACTGGTGATTGTCGAATCCTCGATGACGTCGAAAAGCAGTCATTGCATCGTCGTAGAAGGCTTCTTACCTGTTGCTGCTTATTCAGAAAGACATGGATTTATGTCGAAGTCTGGTTTGAAAACTGTGGTCGCCGGTGTAGATGCGGCAGAATCTGAGAGGGCAAACGCATTGCTGGTTAACACAATTTCCTCGAGGTAAGCGGTCGTCGTGCCCTTGTTAACGTGCTTGAACTCCTGGCTGAAGTTGATCAACATCACTTTTGCTTTTGCTCCATTCAATCGAACAATCCCTCTTGCGAAGCAAATGTCATGATCGAGCAGTATACGTTGATCACCTGCGATGACGCCTTCTACATCTGCGGGTGTTTCGGTGCGGACGAAAATGACAATGCTGGAGCAAAGCAGGATGCTCACTTGATCTTCGGCCACACTCAAGGCGTAGCGACTACGAGAGCTATCCGGCGGTATCGCTTGATCTTCTGAAAGTGTTATCAACTTCGACTTGAGGTCGATGATTGCAGCGTGTTGGTCCAGAAAGTCCATACCGAGAATGAGTAGGTCATGCCGAGAATTAGAAGGGTAGGTCCGGTCATGAACAGTAATTCGTGCCATGCACATTCCATTCGGCTGTATTAGGTGTCCTCCAGCGGTCCCAATATCAGGGCCGTTTCATTCAGTCTTAACTTTCTGTAACTGGGCGACGATGGGTCCACTCATGACGGCTCCTGCGTCCACTGCGTGGCCGTCAAGAAGCACGTCGAGATCGGGGGTTCTGTCTTCCGCTGCAGTTATGTTTCGGTGGCGGATCAGGGCTGCGTCGTGTTGATCTGAAGCTCGAACATCGCGTCGTGAGGTCGTCTTTCGTCGGCGTATTCTTTGTTTCCGGACTTCGTCGGTATGGCGGCGTCTCCTTGGTATGTCGTCGAAACACGCTTTTTGGTTTCTTCGTCGTCAGCAAATGATCTTCATCAGTTCGACGAACAGCAACGGCACCTCTATCAGTTGCTGCTTTTAGTTTTCCGGATATGAGCTTGCATACCGGCCCCGGGATGGGCCAGTGTACGATCAGCGTGACGGCGAATGGGGTGGTCTTCGTGGCCTTCACTGAGTGGCGGCTGGGCAGTTGGCGATGTCACTCATCATCATCATCATCAGCCTGGTTACGCCCACTGCAGGGCAAAGGCCTCTCCCATATTTCTCCAACAGCCCCGGTCACGTACTAATTGTGGCCATGCCGTCCCTGCAAACTTCTTAATCTCATCCGCCCACCTAACTTTCTACCACCCCCTGCTACGCTTCCCTTCCCTTGGAATCCAGTCCGTAACCCTTAATGACCATCGGTTATCTTCCCTCCTCATTACATGTACTGGCCATGCCCATTTCTTTTTCTTGATTTCAACCAAGATCTCATTAACTCGCGTTTGTTCCCTCCCCCAATCTGCTCTTTTCTTATCCCTTAACGTTACACCTATCATTCTTCTTTCCATAGCTCGTTGCGTCGTCCTCAATTTGAGTAGAACCCTTTTCGTAAGCCTCCAGGTTTCTGCCCCGTAGGTGAGTACTGGTAAGACACAGCTATTATACACTTTTCTCTTGAGGGATAATGGCAACCTGCTGTTCATGATCTGAGAATGCCTGCCAAACGCAGCCCAGCCCATTCTTATTCTTCTGATTATTTCGGTCTCATGATCCGGATCCGCAGTCACTACCTGCCCTAAGTAGATGTATTCCCTTACGACTTCCAGTGCCTCGCTGCCTATTTTAAATTGCTGTTCTCTTCCGAGACTGTTAAACATTACTTTAGTTTTCTGCAGAATAATCTTTAGACCCACTCTTCTGCTTTGCCTCTCCAGGTCAGTGAGCATGCATTGCGATGTCACTCGGTCACTCACAAAGTTGCGGGCGCCGCCCGTTGACGGGGAATCCTCGTAGTCCCATTTCGCGTTATGGGCACCAGCGGTAGAGGTGGCCCGGATTTCAGCAATGGGAGGGGGGGAAATGGTCAGCAGCACGGTGTAAGAATAAACTAGGTGTCGGAACGACGCTGTCGCGCCGACAACATTTTCGGTCCTGGTTTCCGTATCTCTCGCCAGATGGCTAAGATCACTAGGGGGTCAACCGCAACAGCTGGCAAGGCGCGTGGCGCTCCTCAAACGTGCGCGCGCGCAACAGAATCGTTCGTGTATTGCCCCCTAAATGCCTGTGTACAAGTCTAAGTGTCTGGCGAGCCTTTCGGAAGCAAGCATAGGTATATCATCTTAAATACTTGAGCTTAGTAGCGCTATCAAGACGAAAAGGTGATTCAAGTTCAAGTGAATAAAGTACAGAGACAGCGCGCTTACTGGTGCTCAACTTCGGTGCAAATGTAAAACATTATGGCTATTGTGGGATGCAAAACCCTTAAACATCTGTATCTAATTGAGAGATTTGGATATCTAGACTGTCTATAGCCATGCATGTCACATAAACGAGATGCCGCTGACTGAAGGCGATCTTTCTTGGTACACGTTTTTTTCTTCTGCATTATTCGTCGGAAGTAGATATCTTGCTTTGAAACTTCATATATAAGCGAAATGTATGGCCCCTGACGAACTTCGGGTAGCCGCAATTTTCCAAAATACTGTGCGTTGCAGATCGTGCGTGTTTGCTGCAAGCGCAACGCACGCCAGGTAAACTCTGCTGGGAGTGCGTTTTAAAGTTCAAGGAAGACAGCCGGGGACAGAGAAAAGAGACTTCTATTACTTCGCACAAGTGCACGCCTCATTAACACATTACCAAACGTGAAAGTAGTTCTAAGCATTCTGAAGGTTGTTTCTTGTCCTAGACAAGCTTTGAAAGCTTGCTAAGAGGCTTGCACATTTGTTTTGCGGTCTATCTTTGTTTGTTTACAAACCTGCGTACACCTCATGGCTATATAAAAGTGCAGCAGATTCGCCATGATGTCGACCTTCTGGTCCTTGCATGAGAAGTAGAATGTATGCTTTACTAGCATAGCATCTACCATTAGCTCATACGCATTCCTGCGGGTGGCATATTGCTGAAACTCTTTTTCAGCCACCTGCTGCAAAGAAAGAATGCTTATCTTTTGGTGCTGAAGCCAACACTCGTTTTGCAATCCACAAGTGTGCTCACAGAAAGAGCGTGGACCTCAGTCTCTTCTAGGAAGCTCTGCTGGCACACTGAGCACGTTGAGTATTTCAGCAATTTCCAGTTTCCAGTTTCCAAATCCAGCAAGATAATACAAATGAAATCAACTGCTTCTCGCTCTGTGCAGATCTCAACAAACGCCTCATCACAATCAATCTCAGCGGCAACCAAACCATCAATTTTGGCTTTGAACATCTGAAGACAAGTCTCTTGTTTTTTACTTGCCTGAAGGACAAGGTCAGGTCATCCAAAGGGAGCACATCTGCTTCTTGAGCTCGCTCTACCTTGCAATTTCCAAACTTTGCTGGTTTAATTCAACTGTACATTGACAACATATTGTACAGCTGAAGAAAGGTAGGCAAGGAAGTATGGTCATTCTGACCTCCTGTTTGGCGGATTGCGACCCAAAACGCTTCAGTACATCTTGGTTAATTTTTCCATGCAAGACAGTTTTAAAGCCATAGTCTTTAAGCAAATATTTTGTCAGCTCCAAAGCTGACAAGACTGTGACTCACAGACCTGCTGCAGTCTGATCTGTGAGAAAATGTGCGCGGGATATCCTTCCGGCCACCCCTTCTCCCTCCCACTTCTTTAGCCCGTACAAGAAAGCGGCAAGAACCCCCCACTCCTTGCTTCCCGCTAGGATGCCTTCTTTAGGATGGTTGCGATTCAGTGCATCGAACAAATTGTTAAATTGCAATGCAAATTCCAGTGTCCCTTCAGTGTTCTCCAGTCCAGTTGCTTTTCTCTGTGAATAAAACTCCAACACATTGGTGACACTTGCAGTGAAGAGCTGGGTAGGGAGCTTTACTCGCATTTTCTGAGTGTTAGTAGGATTCAGATGAGCATATGTGAGCTTGTGGCAAACAAGCAAGTGTCCAAGCTGCTTCCTGTATTCAACTAACAGCTTATCATAGTATGCCCACTGGACACGCCCACCATGAAAATTCTCAACTTTCTGGGCATGCCAACGGTTCTATACGCACTTCATCAGATGCGGAGCATCGGAAAACAAAAACAAAGATGCTGTGCTTCTCATCAGCAGGGTGCGTGAAGGAGCTGTTGGTGCAGTTTAGACTGCCACTTACGCCAAACTCTCTCCACATATAGTTTGTGGCTGCTCCATCACAGACCACTACATCAACTAAAGCCCCAGCCTCCTCCAGCATAAAGACAGCTTTCAAAGCAAGCTGTGCAAGCACTGTTTCTTTTGTTGGCCCTTTGCTGGCGAACACTGCAGTAGGCTAATAGTAATCTCCAGATGCGCGGAAGACAAACACGGGTCCGTCAAGGTCATCACTGGTTCCTGCACTGTCACCGAAGTTACTGAATCCTTCATAAGTCATTGATTTCGAATGCACACAGGTTTCGTCGAAAATCAAGATACCGTGGCGCTGCCACTCGTCTTTGGTCGCCATATTCCTTGTCGCAAAATCTGCTGTCAAATCCAAATTTCACCCAGATCATGCTTAGATATTTCCGCCTGGTCGTCACACATGGAAGATGGAGCACATTGTTCTCACGCAAGAATGTGTACGCTGATGGGCTTCTTATATGCAACAAGAGGCACATAAGCAGCAATTCTTCATTGCAGCGACGATTTTTCTTGTTGGCGAGCCTTGCTTCAGCTAAGCATTCCTTGATTTCAGTTATGTGCACATGCGGAAGTTCAAACTTGCAATGTTCCATCTCGAGCTCTCCCTCTGAAATTTTTGCAAGCATTCACTGGCTTCCTTTAGCTCTGATAAAAGATCCTTAAAACGATTAGGGAGGTAATTTTCAGATCTCTTCAGGGCATAATTTGCGCGCCGCAGAACAGCAATTCTTTCATTGCTTTGTTGGGAACGCGAAACATGAACACTAGCTGTCCTCAAGGTGCTCTTTTTCTTCAGTGCTCGTTTTTGGCGCATCCGCAGAGTGTCCGACAAACTCACAAATTGGCAAACTGACACATCCGCACTCAGGAAGAATTCACATTTCTTGTGGCGCCACTGGCTGCTAGTGTAGATGAAGGCACTATTTGTTTCTCTTTAAGGGTATTCAGCAGTGCTTGGTCCTCCAGCGCTAAGTTTGATATCTTGCACGTGCTGCAGAAAAGACTTCACTTCCTCAACTGTTCACAAACTGTTTGAATGTTACAGCTCTTCTTTAGGAACAGACCTGCCCATCACTGTGCAGGCCTCCACTGTCATGTCGGTCTCAACAAGCCACGGAGCGGCGAACAAACTGCCGGCACCGATAGTCCCTGGAGTAGACGGTTCCGCTATGCTTCACACTGCAACCGCGAGGACTGACTTGGAAGAATGGTTCTAAGGGGTCCTAGTTCGCGTCAGCTCTAGGAAAACAATACTCTTTTTGTGCCCTATTTCAGTGCGATAATATCTCAACGATTTGGAAGGCAGCCATACGAGCGACGGGTCGTGGAACAGTATATCAAAAGTTGAAGGTGCCGCTAGAGGTAGCACTGTCACAGAAGGCCCGGCTTCCTCTGGAGCTTCACTTGCGTTCGCGCATTCATCTCCAGGCACTGGGGCTAACGGCATGCAAGAATCTATGATCTGATCGGCACTGTCGCAACTGGAGCTGACGCAAGATGACCTGTTTTTCTCTTTCGATGGGGCGAGAAGCTGTCTCTCGGCTGGCCGCTTCCTGGTTTTCAACGTTTTAGACAAATTAAGCAGGACAATACGGAAACCTCGTGGGCACAGCGTCTTTTGCCATAACGCGCGAAGAGGCGTGCTCGCGAGAACGTGTATATCATGTTCTGCTGTCCAATTTTTTGAAATCAGATGAGGCTCGAAATGCCGCTCACACACGAAGTCCGTAGCTTGCAGAAGACGGTCATTCCTTGGGATGGCGCATAGCTACATGTTTAGTTGCTTTTCGTCTTTTGGTGCAAAAAAGAGTCAGAACTTCTCACGGCATGGCTTGTATCCCGTAAGGTAGCGGAGAACAAAACAAATTTTTCCCATCCCTACAATTTATAAGAGTGCACGAGAAAAATACAACCGACCATAGAAAAGACACGTGGCGTACAACAAGCGTAACGGCCAACTGCGGTCGCCCTCGTCCACGCCACCCACATCCCTGTGCGCTGCCTGCAAACAATGGATGGATGGATGTTATGAGCGTCCTCTTTGGAACGGGGCGGTGGCCTGTGCCACCAAGCTCTTGCTATTATACTGGATAATGTCCTACCTAGGTTAAAAAAGAGAAAGAAACCCTATGAACTCCCACAACCACTTTTTCTGATCCCCTACTGAGCACTTTGTTTTTTTACGTATCCGTTTCTTGTCGTTTCCCTACTTTTCTTCCACCAATCTTCCAATCGCCTCCTACTAGTCTCTATTGCGCACATGTTAACGTTTCACTGCTCTTGCTAGACCCAAGGGCTTCAACGAGTCCAGTGGTGCCTAATTGACAGCTGGACAGACGTCTTCACATTCTAATAAAACATGCCCTATCGTTTCCCTAGCTTTACAACTGCCCTAAGCACATGCGTCTTATTTCTTCTTTTATCTTGTTCTATAGGTGCGTGTTCCCAGGCACCGCGATTACGCTTCGCAATGTAATGGGCTTCCCATTGAGTTATCATAAATTGTTTCTTTCCTGATTTCGTTTTTTTTTCACTTAAGAAGTAACTCATGGCAGGTTTCTTTACATTGCCGCAACCTATGAGATTATTTCTGCCTCTCTGACTTTCCGCTTGACGTTCTTTGTTGCTGTGTTGCCCACCCTACAGGCCACATACTTGTTGGGTAGCTTCCTAGTTCTCTTCCTCCACTGTGAATCAATGCTTTCCTGAACAGATACCTCAACACCCTCCCAGCCCCATTTACTTTCTTTCATATTCCTCAGTCGTTCTTCATAATCAATTTTAGTGCGAGCTTCTCTCACTCAAAATTAGTCCAGCCCTTATCACCCTGCACAGCTTCATTTGTAGTTTCCCGCGAGCACCCAGTGCAAGGCGTCCCACTGACGTTTGATTCCCATCGAGTCCTAATTGTACCAAACAACCGCATTTCCAAAAGTAAGTCCTGGAACCATTACACCTTTCCACATACCCCGGAGCACCTCGTACCTATTGTATCCCCATAGCGCTCTGTGCTTCACTATAGCTGCATTTCTCTTCCCCTTCACTGTTATAGCTTTTTCATTTGTTTCTATATATCTATTGCATTCGTTTATCAATATACCAAGGCATTTATACCCTCCTACCCGACGTATTTCGCGGCCCTGCATTGCCACTGTCTGTTCACTGTTTCCATTGAATGCCGCAACACTTCATTTTCTAAGACTAAATTTCAAACCTAAATTGTTGCCTTCGTGTCCACAGATATTAGCCAGACGTTGCAAATCATTTTGCTTGTTAGCTAGCAACACAATGCCGCCCGCATAAAGCAAACCTGAAAGCTGCTGTTCTACTACTGTACCCACCTGTTTGTATGAAAATAAACCCGGTATTGCTTCCTTCTTGCGGATGTACATCATAAACAGTAGTGGGGATAAAGGGCACCCCTGCCTTAGTCCCTTATTGATATCAACTTTCTCCTCGCTCGTCATCCCTTTCCATTTACCGCAAATGACATTTTCTAGGTAAATCAATTAAAGCTGTAGAAAACAGTCAAGTAAGCATTGCCCTTTAGAATTTCCCACAAAATGTTGCGGCCTACGTTGTCATAGGCTCCTGTAATGTCTATAAAGGCGACATATAATGCTCTGCTTTCTACTTTTGATATTTCAAAACACAGTGTAAGAACAAATAAGTTATCATACGAACGTCTACCTATACTGAAGTCATTCTGAAGTTCTCGTCAAGTGCCATTATTCTCTGCTTATGCTTGCAGCTTTAATTTGATTGCCTGCATTGCTAGCCTGTTTATAACCGATGTAACGGTCAACGGTCCATAGGAGTGAATTCTATCTTTCTCCCCATTATCTTTATAAATTAAATTCTTTATACATTGTCGCCAACTGTGTGGCATTTTCCCTTCTTTTGAAGTGGTTTTCACTGCTTTCACCAGTGCTTCCTTACTTTACGGTCCTAGTTCATTAATCAACCTAACGTAAACTTCGTCTAGCCCTGTGGCTGTGCACTAAGGAATTTTCGCTTTGGCTTTCTTCCAGTTGAAATTTGTCAGCACCAGCTCCTTTTTCACATGGGTTTCTTTCATGCTCATTTTTTTTAAATACAACCTCGTCGTTGCCTTAGAAAGATTCGGCTCTTATTTTCCGGATATAATTTATTGCCGCTTCCCCTTGCAGTTTGCTTCCATTTTCGTCTAGGAAATGTTGTATTGTTGTTGACTTCCTACCTAATAATTTTATGTGGTTCCGAAACATTCTAGGTGCAGCCTTCTTTTTCTCTCGTATTTTTGACAACCAACGTTCACGTTCACCTTTTACCTTTGCTTGCACCAGTGTTTGAACCATAGGCTTTTTCTCCGGGGATATTTCCCATGTACTAGCTACTTCCCCCTGCGGTAGCTCCGCATTCCTTGCCTGTCTGTGCTCTCGCGATGCTTTCTGTTGTTCGGCGGTCGCTGCTCCTATCTCCCTAGCTGTTCGACCAGCTTTTCGGTTTCTTTTTTCCTTTCCAACGAACATTCTGTTTCTCTTTCTGTATTGCTGTTGCTATTACACTTAGAAGCTCACTATATACACACTCATTCAGTGGCCATTTGCCAAGTTCTTCCTCGACTCTATAGTGACTACATTTGTTATTTGTTCAGCGTTCAAATTCGGACTTGTCATTTTGCACACCTTGCTCCCTTTCCCAACTACTTATTCCATTTTCAAAATGGTGCATTTAAGGTCACTCCCTATGCTGCATACCCTTCCTCATCAATGACCATTTCTCTCTACTTATCATGAACTCCTTCTGCCATCAGACAGTAATCAATGGTCTATTGCCGGTTGCCCACTTCCTACATTATCTGCCCTTCACACTTAGACCCTGTATTCACGATGATGAGGTTATGTTGCTGACAAAGGTCTAGCATTGACTTCCCGTTTTAAATGGTATTGCCATCTAATTCCTTTATGTGGGCATTCATGTAACCTAATAGGAAAATTTCAGCATCTTTCCCCAAACGCGTAATATCAGCACTATGCATTACACTAACCCTTTATTCTTATCTGTGCAATTATTTCCGTTCCACAAATAGGTAACGCCCAGGCAAGTTTTCCCTACTCATTGTACCTGATAACCAAAGGTGCCCTTGACATTTTTAATTTAGGCTCCCTGACGTATGACCATTCCGACTTCCCCTCCCTTTCTTTCCGAGTTAGTTCTGTTGCACCCTTGCAAAACATAATTCTCAAGCACTGGCGGCTCGTCAGAGCCTCTAAGGTGCGTTTCGATAACCGGATACACCCTTACTTGTTCGCTATTTAACTGCGCCTCAATCTGTTCCCCCTTTTCCTTCAGTCTTCCGCCCTGTATGTTGATGTAACCTATTGCATGGTGCGGTCTCTTTCTTCCTTTGATCCTTTTTGTGTTATTGACGGCAGTGCTATACTGAGGTTCCCTTAGGGGACCTTCTTCATTACTACCTACTCCGGCCTCCTAAGCGTCCTTCGGCCCCCTAAAAAAGCAAGAGCGCGACTAGCAAGTCGCCATGCAGGCCACTTCTCGTTCAAGCTTGTAATCGAAGTGGATCCCCGTCTCATCGAAAATCACACATTCTAACTTCCCTGTTTACTTCGACCACCTCGAACCATTTCTCTCGGCTCATTTTCCATATGCCCTCATTAGCAGCCACTACGGCTCTTTGTACGTCACTGTCACGTACAGGCACCTCTTGCAGCGTGCGCGCCACGATCCGCACCTGAGGGGACAGCTAGCACAAGTCGTCCACCTCCTTCGCCTAGCACTAGGCTATTCCTGTCCCTTTCCTGTTTAGAACGTCATTCAGCTCACCTGCTACTATGACAAGGTTGCCCACGTGGGCATCTTCCGCGAGCTTTGCTTTTGCTCGCTCCATGACAGAACCCAGCGTCTGCCCGGAAATGTCCCTACCGCTACTCTTTTATCGTCTTTCACCCTCTGCCAAATTGCTTCTGAGCACCTATCCAGGTTTGAGTCGCCGGCGATAATTACTATTTCACTCTCTCCTACCTCTCGCTGCTTCCCTTTGTGCTTTTCCGCGTGATTCGGACATGACAAGGGGCATTGACCCATGCACTCCTGCTTTTTTCGTGTGGCGGCCTGAAAGTAGGTGTTGCTCTTTCCAGCTAACCACTCCCCACATTGCACGCATTCCGCGTACTTTGCTGGTCCTCCTTCTCCTGTCACGTCGGGGGACTGCGTTTCATTGTCGCGACCATTCTCTTTCACAGTGCGGCCCTGTTAAAATTTTCCTCGGCCGCTTCAAGTCTTTTTTCCACTGCCTTCCGTGCATCACGCTCCCCATTTAGTTCGTTTTCGAGGTCTTCAACCTGTTTGACAAGCTCTTCCTGGAAAGCCTCCATTTTCTTCAGCCTAGTATCGACATTACAGTATGTGCCGATCGACTTAGTTTCCTCTGCATTCTCATCCGTCTCCTCATCTGCCTTGAGGAACCCCCCGCGCAGTGCCTGCTTTCGCGGCTTTCTTGCCATGTATTGCACGGTTTTTTTCTATGGCAAATACTGTAGTACTACAAGAATGCAGAGCACGTGCCTTCTGGCAAAAACCGATACGCAGAGGATCTAAGTCCTTAAAATGTCGCAAAGTAATTCTCAACCGTGTTTTAAAAGCAATCAATGACAGAGACTTAAGTCATGACACGTTTTCGCACGTGTTCAACCACGCGGCGACACTCTCACTTTCCCACCAACACACACACAGTAAAACCACAATTGCTATTAGTCTCGCCACTTCCAAGGTGCTATTAAACAGCTATATAGACTGAACGTCCCACGTAGTTGCCCGTGTCGGAGCACCTGGCGTGAAAGGACGCTCTGACTATCCTGCAAAAACAAATGTACACGAATCACAACCGCGCACACCAAAAAAGAGGGGGAGAAATGAAAAAAAAGAGAAAATTGCCATATTATTATTTAGAGGCTAATAAAATTCAGCATATCAAAAAAAAGCAAGATTTAGGCATACGCGAAAACATATGATTTCGTCGCCCCAACGAAGCCCTAAAAAGCACGTCCATCTGCCACAAGAACTCGTGCCTCCCTCTGAACGGATTGATGGATGGATGGATGGATGGATGGATGGATGTCATGAGCATCCCCTTTGGAACGTGGCGGTGGTTTGTGCCACCAAGCTCTTGCTATTCTACTGCCTAATGTCCTACCTAGGTAAAAAATATAAAAGAAAAAGCACTATGAACTCCCACGACAAAATTTTCTGATTCCCCATGGCAAACTGTGCCTTTGAAGGTCTCAGTTTTTTGTCGCTTTCCTACTTTTCTTCCACCAATCCTCCAATCGCCTCTTACCAATCCCTAATGAGGACATATTTACTTTTCCACAGCTCACGGTGAACCCAAGGGCTTCAAGGAGGCTAGTGGTGCCTAAATCGACTGCTGGGTAGACGTCTTCACATTTTAATAAAGCATGCTGCATAGCTTCCCTAGCTTTACCGCAGCAAGCACATGCTTCTTCTTCCCTCATATATCTCGCTTTATAGGTGCGTGTTCTAAGGCATCCCACTCTCGCTTCGAAAAGTAATGAACTTCCCTTTGAATTATCATAAATTGTTTCTTTCCTGATATCGTTTTTCTTCCTCTTAAGTAGTTACTCAAGTCCGGTTTCTTTTGCATTTGCATTGCCGCCATCCATGAGATTATTTCAGCCTCTCTGACTTTCCGCTTGGCGGTCTTTGTTGCTGTGTTGCCCACCCTACAGGCTGCATACTTGCTGGTAAGCTTCGTAGTCCTTTTTCTCCACTGTGAGTCAATGTTTTTCCTGTACAGATACCGCGACACTTTCCCAGCCCATTTAATTTTTCCATATTCCTCAGTCGTTCTTCATACTCATTTTTATTGCGAGCTTCCCTTACTTCAAAACTAGTCAAGCCCATATCACCCTGCACAGCTTCATTTGTAGCCTTCCCGTGAGCGACCAATGCGAGACGTCCCACTGACCTTTGGTTGCCATCGATTACTTGACTGTACCCCGGACTTAAAACAAATAACCGCTTTTCCGAAAGCAAGTCCTGGAACAATTACACCATTCCACATACCTCGGAGCACCTCGTACCAGGGTCGTAGCTAGGGGGGGGTGCTCATGGGGCTTCAGCCCCCCCCCCGGAATTTTTTCGTGCTGTCCATGCGCCGCTGGCCAAAACAACCCCCGGCGCCGTAAATCATGCTTCATTTTGTCTAGAATATCCTTTTCACGCTCGAAAAAGAACATTTTAGCGTGAACATTGCGAAATCGTGCTGGATTTCGCGGCAACGCCCATGCACCGGGAGTCGCATATCGTAACGCAAGGAGCACCATCCGAGCACAAAGTTCCAAAGCCGTGGCGGGCGGCCTCGTCGCGGCATCTCGCTGAGGCCGCAGAATCGGGAGCGCTTGGATTTCAATTCTTACACTTTATGGGCATAATGTGTAAGAGCCATTGAGCCTCTTGATTTTTTTAAAATTTTGCTACCCTACCCGCGGGCTGCCAGAGCCAGCCAGAGCGCATGCGTTTGCTTGTGCTGCCCCGCAACCACCGCGCGGCGTACTTCGGTGCACGTATGGTTTACTCTGGCCGAGTGAATTTTCGCCTGGCGGAGTTTTGGACGCCTTCTGGCTAGCAGACGTGAAAAAGAAACAATGGTCGCTCACCGCCATCACTGTGAAGACGACGGATTACACCGTGTTCGCTTGAGCACAACCTCTCCGGAAAGTCTTGTCTCGCCGGTGTAAAATACCGAGCACTATGCGTATGGTTCTCGGTGGACCAGGCGTCTCACGTTTTCTTCGATATTTGTTCGGTAGCCACATTAGGGGCCCAAAGTAGGCATTGGATTGTGAGCAACATAATCTACATTGCGTTTTTTTTTCATTTTGGTGTTCCCGCCCCACAAAAGGAAAAAAAAAAGATACATTGTTGCGGCGCAGCGAACTGTCGCGTGGTGACAGTTTGTTACTTCTTTTGCGGAAAGTAATCGGCCGCGGCACGCTTCGGTTGCCAGATACTGTTATTATATTATTGCGATGGAAATTATACGAACTCAAGGCACATTCCTGCTGTCGCCGTCACCCTCATGTTTCGTATGATGTCTCAGGGCAATAACGTGGTGACCGCGCGCCGCATGCCATATGTGCGAGTGAAAGAGTAGGTGGAGGGGGTGTAATGGGTGAGCCGACGATGCTGGCTCAGTCTTGCGTGCGCAAAGAAGAAAAGCGGGGAGCAAGCACGCCGCCTTCCTTCGGACGCGATACATCGGATGGAATGGATGAAATGGGGGCGGGATCAAGGATTGTGTGAATCTGTGATTGCGCTACGTGTTTATTTGCCTTGTTTGACTCATTATATACAGTTACCTTTTCTTAGATACGTAGATTTATTAGAGACTGATGCGTATATTTAAATAACTTCTTGCGAGGTTTTGTGCATACGTGCTGTGAACTTTCTTTCCAGTGACACTTTTTTGCCTTTTATCAGGCATTTGTGTATTTCATTGTATCTTCGCATTTCTAATGAACGAGGGCGAGTTAAATGAAAGTGAGCCTACCCACCCCGCGCAATAAAGGTTCGGTTCATTATCTGCGAGGCCTGCGCGTAGCACACAATCATCTTTCATTTACAAAAGTGACACACAGATGGGAGGGTAAATGTTCTTTAATGCTCTCATACACTATATGGAAAAGGGTTGCGTGACGTAATGGCCATTCAGAAGTGGAGCAACGGGGTGCCGTGAATGTTTTGTCAGCTGGAGATGTTTCCCAAAAGGAAATTATTCGCCGTATGGTTGCCGTGTAGGTTGAACGCTGCATTTCATTAGCCACTGTGAAGCATTGGAGTAAACGGTTGAAAAAGGACGTGAAAGTTGCAAAGACGATCCAAGACCGTGCCAAAGCCATCCTGCAATCAACCGCAACACAAGTGCAAAAATTTATGAGCTGATGAGACAAGAACGGAGGATAAACCTCGATGAACTGGCAGAGCATGTGAACATCAGTTTCGGCTCGGTTCACACCATAAGTCATGAACATCTCGGTCATCGGCTCTTGTGTGCGCAATGGATGTCCAAGATTTTGAACCATCGTCAGAAGAAGGTTCTGCGCTGCCTTGACTAATCTGATCCGGTATCACAGTGAGGGTGACGACTTGTCTGCAATTGTAATCGGGGACGAAGCATGGTGCCACTAGTACGAGCCTGAAACACGACGGCAAAGCTTACAGTGGAAACATTCGAATTCACCGCCCCCAAGGTAAGCAAAGGCCGTCATTTCCGCCGGAAAAGTGTTGTTTACTATTTCTTTTTCAATCGTCAGGGGAATCTTCTAAAGAATAGAATAGAATAGAAAGGAATAGAATTTTCTAAAGCCGGAGAGACTATCAATCGTTTCCGATATTGTGAAACGCCGGATCGATGGCCTGTCGCCATCAAGGACAAACGACGTGGAAAATTGACGAATTGGGTCATCTTGTTCCGCGACCTGGCTATGGTGTTGGGCTGCTGAACACGAGGTCGCGGGGCCTCGGCGGCCTCATTTGGATGGGGGCGAAATGTGAAAATACCCGTTTACTTAGATTTAGGCACACGTTAAAGAACCCTAGGTGGTCGAAATTTCCGGAGTCCTCCACTACGGCGGGCCTCATAATCAGAAAGTGGTCTTGATATGGAAAACCCTATAATATAATTTTTAATTTTTCCACAATGCCCGTCCCTACGTCGCTGATGTGGTTAATACAAAACAGGAAAAGTAGGAAACGCTGCAACATCCGCCATACAGCTAAGACCTGTCGCAAGGTTTGGGCGGGCTGGTTGGTATTCCATGGTATCAATCGTCACTTACGCCGCATACATAGATGAGGGACAAAAAGGACGACGAAGACAAGCGCTGTACTTCCAACTGATGTTTATTTTGAGAAACAAACGTATGTATACTGAGGCACCAAGACAGAAGCGCCACCTACAAAGCGTCAACCCGACATGAGTATGCATTCAAAATTCATGACCTAAGATGAACGAGAGCGCATGTGCGACCTCAGAAAAACCAGTTCTTTGTCTGTTAATGCAATTGATGGCTTACTAACTGAGTCACCATCGGCAATCGCTGCTGCTTCAATGATAAGTTTGGTACATTCATTAGAATGTACCAGACTGTGTTTTCCCCGAAATCTGGAAGTCGCCTTGCGGCTTCCACATTTTGGGGCAAATGAAAAAAACAGCTTAAGAGAAACAGATTCGTCTCGGACGATGACGTGAAAGAGCCAGTTGTAGATTTCTTGAAGCAGCAACCTAAGGAGTTTTATGAGACGGCAATCACCCGACTCGTTAGTCAATTGGATAAATGTCTAAATGCTCATGGAGACTACTTTTAAATTAACTACCCCTTTTGACACATATTTACATTGGCTCAGTTTCATTTGACTCGCCCTCGTATATTTCGCAGAAGGGCTTTATATAGGTTCTCTCTGTTGGGACAATAATTTCATTGCAATTACTCACGATACACGACCGGTTACAGCTGCTCCTGCGTAATACATTGGAATAAATGACAGCGTCATTGAGATTTTTCACTGGCCGTTGCATATGTACAAAAATGTAAACAAGGTTGTTGAACGACAAAGCTTCATTACCATATTTGTCCTCAACTTGTTCATTTCATAACCTTTACATTTTTCATATCAGTGGCATGCACTGCTTTGCTAGTTTCGAACTGATATAGTTCTGAGGATCGTATGATATTTTCTTTACTTATTAAAAAGACAAAAACATGGAAGCATTGATTTCAGTTATTTTGAGCACAATTTCTGGAACTACGAGTATATCTTTTTATTAAAAATTCATATATTACTTGTTTTGATAGTGCGTAGCATTCAATAATTCGGTTGCAGCGTCTTTGGCAATGGCAATGCAATTATTGTTCATGCATTTGATCTCTCGACAAATTGTTTACGAGGAAGCTTTAGCTCGGGCCCAACTCCGACATGGCCTATTCAAATAAATGTAAAACGCAGAAACGCTTTTCTGAGATAACCCCTGGATCATATTGAATAGAATTAGTTGAATTTGAGAAAGTTATTTTCTAGGATCTGTTGGAAGCGGAAGCTTGATTTAGGGCCTGAATTTCGTTTTAAAAATTCTGAAAAATTTGAAAGTGCGAAAAAAATAGAATCACGACGTTTACAAACTAAAAGTGGTGGCCGAGAAAAACTAATTCACCTTCTACATGTATTTAGACTGGGGCGTCCGAGATAAAGCTTCCTCTTAAGGAGGAGGCCAAGCTGCAACGTGAGCCTCCCTCGAACGAAATTTCTGGCTACGCCACTGCCTCGTACCTATTGTATCCATATAGAACTCTGTGCTTCTTTACGGCTGCATTTCTCTTCCCCTTCACTGCTATTGTTTCTTCCTGTGTTTTGATATATCTATTGCCTTCGTTTATCCATATACCAATGCATTTATATTCTGTTACCCGAGGTATTTCCTGGCCCTGTATCGCTTCTGTCTGTTGATTGTTCTTATCGAATACCATAACACCTGATTTTCTAACAATAAATTTTCAGCCTAAATAGCTGCCTTCCTGTCCACAGATATTAGCCAGACGTTGCAATTAACTTTGCTTGTTAGCTAGCAACACAATGTCGTCCGCATAAAATAAACCTTGAAGCTGCTGCCCTACTACTGTACCCGCCTCTTTGTATGAGAGGTTAAAGCCGATATTACTTCCTTCTAGGGCCCTATCCAGCCACACCATGTACATCATAAACAGAAGTGGGAATAAAGGATCCCAGAGATGGGGAGCATGCGCTGTGTCTTTAGAAAACCGAGGAAAAATGGTCAGCGAAGGCATTCGCGATATTGACCCGGTTTATAAGAATGCCATGAGATTAATGATTTTTGACATTAGTCTCATCTCACTGAGAACTGCAATCTTTTAGATAGGGCCATAATAGTTTTGGAGCGCATTTTACGCGCTCTTCGACAATATGTATGCGTCACTGTCTCTACGCATTACGTATTTCACCTGGCTTCGCAAGACATTAAATTTTTCGTACCGCTCCGACGAGTCGGTTTTCTTGAAGTACCTATGGCACCTTAGCTTTTTACGGAGTAGACCTCATGATTTCTCTGGAAAACCACGTGAGATAGCGAGCAGGACGCAATTCATTGCAGGGAATGAAGGTTTCCGACGCACATTTTACATTATCAGCAAGGATGATAACTGCTGTGTTGATATCTGTGGCACACTACAACTAAGACCTTTCCGCCTCATTCGAGACGTGGTAAATACCAAGACAGTCCCCGTTTGGAAAAGCAAATGAGTGAACAGGCTCACTCAATACATTAATCGCCTCTAGAAAAATTGCGAATTTGAGCGGAACATGCCAATGGTCAACATGAATCAAACCGCTAACAGCAACAGAAAAATCAGCAACGCCAGATTAGCCAGAATCAGATCTAAAACATTGCCAGCGGAATTTGGAACAGTGTTATGCTGCGTTAATCTAGGAAAATAGATAAAGAAGAACAGTGCATCAAAGCGAGGGGATGACAAAGACACGGATGTCGTGCGTCAAGAATCCCAAACAAAGCATTGAATTCGTCATCTACTAGGACATTATATTTCGCAACTTCAATAACTTTAATGGGTCATTCATATACTAATAAAATGCACATTACTCATGTTAGCAGGAAAGCAGTCTGCGCAGAGTAGCAAATTCTTGCCGCTTTTAACAGCATTTTCAACCCACACAGTCTGTGCAATAATCTCAATATCAGTGCGCCTTATAACGCTAACATTTTTGCTGACGGCAATTAGCACACCGCCACCGTATTTAGTACGCGAATCATACACGCGGTCACATCCATGAATTGTGTATTCCAGTAGAAAGTAATTTTTGAACAGTTAGTCATTGAAAAGCCAAGTTTCAGCTAAGCATATAACATGGCATGAACAGTGTAGGAATTTCTTGTAGAAATAGGAGGATTTCGCGCGTAGACCTTGAACGCTCTGGTAAAAAACGGAGCCCTTCATTAAAGAAATTAGAAAAGAAATTACGGTATTTTGTTGCTGGCATCCCTGCAAGCATCATGCCAGCCGTAGAAAGGCCTTAAAAGGCAACCCTTAGGCTGAATGTTTAGTGAGTTGTTTTCGAAGAGGTGTTCAACCACTGTAAGCCGAAAAGAAGCGTAACTCTCGTGGTTCGTTTTAATCTTCTCGCACTGAACATTTTTGCTAATAATAATTTTTTTCAGAGTAACACAGATTTCCTCACAGGTTGTCGAAGGGGCCGAGCACGACACGAAAAGCGAACGCCTTTCCAGCACAGAAACCAGCGTGCTGTAAGTACTTGCAACCCAGCGATAGGTTCGCGCTCATCTTGGGTCGGAACTGCATAGGCTGTAGGCCTAGACGCACATTTGCTTCCCACGATGGCTTACCCACCTGAGCGGGTACCGATTTCACGCTGGGCTGCTGGTCCCGTGCCGACGCGAATTCGTTGGATAGGGCAGGTAGACTTGCGGCCTGTGACCGAAGGGACGTCGATGATGGCGCCAAAGGACGCCACTTGTTCCTGTAACATTCCTGCTGCTGCGTACACTTCCGCAATAGCTCTGTGCACCGGGCCAGGTGCAAGCGACCACAGTCGCTGTCTTTTTCCAGATCAGGAACGACGCTTGTAAGTGGCACGATTCTATCGCACAGGGCCTGCACAGCGAAGCCAAGTTGCCGCAGGCTCCATCACAGGCGGAGCGTCTGGGTCCAGCCGGGCACTTACAGCAGGCATTGGGAGCCCTATACTATCGCACCCATTGCGCCTAGTACACTGGGAGCACTTGCACGTGCTCGATCCCGTCGAAATGTATAGCTTCTATTCTTCGTCAAGGATATTCAAGCACTTGCAGTGCAACCGGTAGCCACAAAGCCCGCAGTATCGCAGAAATTGTCGACTGAAGAACGGCTGCGAGCATGAATTGCACTTGTCATTTGAACTCCTCATGGCATGACAGCGCATTTATTTATCATTGTTTTAACTCAATTATTCAGTGCAAGAAATCTCACATATGTTACCTTTGGTGTCTTTGTTTGTTGGCCTGTCATAATATGATTAATAAAAATGGAGCCCCTCGGTTAACCCCCTTTCTTTGCATCTAGACAACGAAGATAGTTTATCCCGTAGCCTTCGAATATTCACTAAGTACGAGAGTATGTCAGGTCCTGTTTTCTGTCTTCAAATGAGCGAATCTCTTCGTATTTAGCCTTGATTACGCCTATGTTGGCATATCAGACCCTGTATGGCTCTCAATTCTTGAAGATGTCAGATAAAATATTCAGAATGTTCAAGGGTATGATATCCTCCTATTAGAAAGAAGGTACGTAGCACAGTCTGTGCTTTGCGGCCGAGTGTGGCACGTTCGTCACGTGTGAAGCCACCATTACGGGTTACTAGGCCCTTGCAGTCCCTTTTCGGTTCCTTCTTCAGGTCGGGCAATACAGAACTGGTCTGTCGAGCGGCGTTCGGGAAACACGCTCTCGCGGTGGGTTCGTCTTGCCGTTAGTGTCCATGTTCCGGCGGGTGGTTCTTCTGCGATTTCTGCTCCTCCTGTAATAGCGTGATCAGTGTCCCGAGCATGAACTTGCCGTCTATTTCCTTCGCACAATATTCTTTACATTCTGCCGGGAGCACTTAAAGCGCGGACCACAATCGTTAAACACACCTGCATTTTACTCTATATGGCCATGGCATTTTATCACCATGTACAACAGGTATATACTGATGTAGACGTACTCAAAACACGTTGCAGATGAGATTTCAGGTTTACTGCTTCCTCTAAGTTGTCTAGCGTGCCGCTCACCTTCCAGTGATGTGTTGTGGGGTGCAATAACAACGTCATTTCTGCCTCGACACCTACGCGGCTTCATGTGGCGTCTAGGTTGCCAAGTGGTCACAACGTGGGGCAGGCTATAGCGGTGAGGCATAGTCCCATCTTCGTTGTGCCCCAATTGCCCCATTACGTAATCCAATAAACATGTGTTGTTGCAATGTGCCGCTGCTAGGGTATACTATATGTTCGTGCATGCTAGCTTTCGTGGCATTGGAGTTAACAGCTCGATTAAATTTGGTCGCTGCTAACGTGGCTGCTTCGTCGCTGCGGAGGCATGTTGCCTATGGCGTAACTCGTGCAAGGGAGTTGACGCTGGACATTGTCGTCACGCTCTGTTTCTACTTCTGGAGAGATTACTCTAAGCTACTGTCGTTTCTGTCAGGGGAGTTGTTCTTCATTGGGGAAGAGGAGTTCCTTCAACATTGGTCAGGCCATTTCTTCATGTCTTAATTCTCGACCAGCCTGCTTCTCGTAGCGAGACCATCAAACGTATTCATTTAATGTGCATAGAATGTCGGTGACCATGATTTCTGTGGGCGTGTGCTCTCATACACTTGATCATTTCTGTATATACATATTTCATAGCATCACTAAAAATTATGTAGACTGTCTCAGTCACATCACCATTGTAAATAAGCATTCTGTACACTGTATAAATAGAACTTATTTTATATATGTGACAATTAGTTTACGTATAACTTGGCATTTCCTTGGGTCTATGTGGTTATATGTTAGTGAGTGAGCACTCGGACGTGCTGAAAACGTGCCGTGTATAGAATGCTTTGTACTTTGTATATGTTATTCTCCTGGTAGAGTTCTGCCGTGATTGTGACTTGGTGTTTGTATCGTCTCTTGTTGAACTCAAATTTTTCTAATCGCGCACTTTCCGTTCTTTTACTCTTTGCCCCCTCGGCCATGTTTGGTACCATGCTTCGGTGACGCTGCAACACCGCCGCCGAATTTTCGCGAAATGGGCCATATAATGCTTCCGCAGTAACAAGGAAACCAAAGGTGCAAAAACATTCAGCGTTTTTTACTGCGATAAAAATTCTTAGGATATTTCACATATTTTCGGCTGTCATCATCATCAGCAGCAGCCTGGTTACGCCCACTGCAGTGAAAAGGCCTCTCCCATACTTCTCCAACAACCCCGGTCTTGTACTAATTGTGGCCATGTTGTCCCTGCAAACTTCTTAATCTCATCTGCCCACCTAACTTTCTCCCGCCCGCTGCTACGCTTCCCTTCCCTTGGAATCCAGTCCGTAACCCTTAATGACCATCGGTTACCTTCCCTCCTCATTACATGTCCTGCCCGTGCCGATTTCTTTTTCTTGATTTCAACTAAGATGTCATTAACTCGCGTTTGTTCCCTCACCCCAATCTGCTCTTTTCTTATCCCTTAACGTTACACCCACCATTCTTCTTTCCATAGCTCGTTGCGTCGTCCTCAATTTAAGTTTAACCTTTTTCGTAAGCCTCCAGCTTATTGCCCCGTAGGTGACTACTGGTAAGACACAGCTTTATGCACTTTTATCTTGAGGGATAATGGCAACCTGCTGTTCGTGATCTGAGAATGCCTGCCAAACGCACCCCAGCCCATTCTTATTCTTCTGATTATTTCCGTCTCATGATTCGGATCCGCCGTGACTACCTGCCCTAAATAGATGTATTCCCTTACCACTTCCAGTGCCTCGCTACCTATTGTAAATTGCTGTTCTTTTCCGAGACTGTTAAACATTACTTTAGTTTTCTGCAGATTAATTTTTAGACCCACTCTTCTGCTTTGCTTCTCCAGGTCAGTGAGCATGCATTGCAATTGGTCCCCTGAGTTACTAAGCAAGGCAATATCATCAGCGAATCTCAAATTATTAAGGTATTCTCCATTAACTTTTATCCGCAATTCGTCCCAATTCAGGTCTCTCAATACCTCCTATAAACACGCTGTGAATAGCATTGGAGAGATCGTATCTCCCTGCTTCACACCTTTCTTTATTGGGATTTCGTTGCTTTCATTATGGAGGAATATGGTGGCTGTGCAGACGCTATAGAAATCTTTCAGTATTTTTACATACGGCTCGTCTACACCCTGATTCCGTAATGCCTCCATGCCTCAATGGCTGTGCTAAGAGAATAATTAGCAGCGGACACAGACGAACGGACAGCTGTCACCAGCGTTCGGCGAAGGACAGCAACAATGAGCTCATGCCGATGACGATGTTGCTGAGGCGGAGGCTACTCTTCTTCCTTCTAATCACCCTCCGGAAAAAAAGGCGCCATTATCGCGAATTAAGGCGGATTAAGGTGGAGAGTCTACTATCGGGTCGTAGTATGGCTTAATGCGAAAGACATGGGCATGTTCGCGGCGGCGATGGTGTAGGTCCAGCGAGGACATTTGCACCAGAACGCAGTATGATCTGAAATATCTTGCGACAAGTTTTGCGGAGAGACCGGGTGTGGTAGTGCATATCCGAAACCAGACCTGATAGCCAGGAGATAAAGTTGGTGCAAACGGTCGGCAGTATGGCGGGATTGCTGCTGCCACGGGTCCTCGGTGGAAAAGGAGCGGGAAAGCTGGCGGCATTCCTCGACATTTCGAGCAGCTTCACACAGCGGATTACTTTCGGACGCGTCAGGTTGATATGAATGAACGGTATCGAACATATTAGGTGGTTCTCGTCCATGTAGGTGAAAGTACGGGGAAAAAGGAGCAGTTGTTTTGGGGCGTAGTATTGTAGGCATACGTTACGAAAGGGAGAGCTCCATCCCAATTTGAATGATCGGGGGTGACGTACATTGAGAGCATATTGCCAAGAAAACGGTTCAAGCGCTATGTCATGGAGTTAGTTTACGTATGGTGCGCTGTGCTTGTGGGTGGACAATACGGCTTTCGTCGAGCAGTGCGTTCAAAGCGTCGAAGCGAAACACGCGGCCTTCAGCGCTCAGAATTTCGCCAGGGGCACGGTGGCCTAAAATTAATTTTCTTAACAGAAACGAGGCAATGTCGTGGGCGGCGGCAGTCGGCAGAGAAGCTGTTTCAGCATAGCGGGTCAAGTGACCTACAGCAACAATAATACATTGGTTCCCTGCTGGAGCGGGTGGTAGCGATCCGGTAATGTCAATACCATAACTTTCAAACGGTCGCACCCAGCAGGGAAGGGTTTATGACGGATAGTCTTGTACGGGCGGTAATTTTCGGTGTTCGTACTGAGCACAGTAGTGAATTAACTTTTGGACGTAGTTATCCATGCAGCGCCAATGAAATCGGAGGAGTAGTCGACCGTAGGTCATGAAGAAGCCGGCATGCGCGCTCTGTCGGTCTGCGTGGAAAGCGTCGCAGATGAAGTCACAGAGATGGCGGAGTATCACAAGGAGCCACTTGCGATGGTCAGGAAGGTAGTTACGATGATAAAGAATGTCGTCGCAAATGCAGAAGTGGGTAGCCTCGGCCTTTGTCGGAGTTCGGCCAACGTAGGCCGCGACATATTCATCGAAGCCCGTTTTGGTTGCGAGAGTATGGCGTTGAGTTCGACGCCACCGGCATTGATATGGACTTAGGTGGAGGCTGCAGGATCGTACTAGTGGAGGATAGGTGGCGAGGTCAGCAGGCTTCCTAATTTCGCGAAGGCGTCATCGCTGGCGACTGAGCTATCTGAAAGCTTTTTGTTGCTGCTTAGAAGCTCAATCAGGGGTGCGCTTATGGAGGCGAAATCGGAAAAGAAACGTCGGAAATACGAGCACAAACCAATGAACTTTGAATCTTCTTTAAATTCTTTTGTTGTGGAAAGTCACGAAGCTTGGCTGGATTCGAAGGAATGCTGTCTCGCGATACAATATAGCCAAGAATGGTGAGCATTCGCGCACCAGAACGACAGTTGTATAGGTTGCGTTGAAGTCCGGCGTCTGTGAGGCATTTCAGAACATGCTGGAGACGGCTGATATGTGTGCAGAAATTAGCGGAAAAATCACTATGTCACCATGGTAGCATAAACATGTTTTCCACTTGACGCTGCGCAAAACATTATCTATCATCCTCTCAAAAGTTTCTGGAGCGTTATACAGGCTACAAGGCATCCCTGTGAATTAGTATAATCCATCAGGTGTAATAAATCCTGTTTTAGGTTGATCAGATGGTGCCATTGGTAAATGCCAGGATGGGGAACGTAAATCCAGCGAAGAACTCCGCTCCCACGAAACAGTCGAGGACGTCATCGATTCGCGGTAACGGGTAAACATGCTTGTTCGTTAACTTGTTCAGACGGTGGTAGTTGACGCAGAACCGAATAGAGCCACCCTTTTTCTTAACAACAACGACCGCTGATGCCTCGGGACTCTTTTACGGCTGCACAGTGCCGCAGTTAGCATGTCAGAAACCAGGTCGTCAATGACACGACGCTGCGAGGTGGATACTGGGCAAAGGCGTTGCCGTAGAGGTGCATCGCTGCTCGTATCTATCTGGTAAAAAATGATCGATGTGTGCCCAAACTGGAAGCACGGCTTCAAAAGAAGCACTCAACCTTTGCATAAGAGTTGAAACTTGGTTTCGTTCTGAAGACGGCGTTGGATGTTCGATGGGGCAATGGAAAGCGTCGGGGAGTGACTGATGAACCGCATTGCCAGAATTGCGCTAAGGTCCGTAGACGTAGAAGTGGCAGGAGCAAAAGGTGTCAACCGGTTGTACTACGCATAGGCATTCACCATGAAATAACGGTAATGTGCACGCCGTGGGATTGCCGACGAGCATATTTGTGACGCCACTGCGAGTAAGAGAGGAAAAGGCAGCGGAGAACATTTGCGGGAAATGAACACTTCAGAGGGCAGAATGAGAACAGCGCCATCAGAAATAGCGATGCACGACAGAGGCGCAGCCAGGGAAGAGCACAAAGGGATGGCATGGTGTTTGCACACAAACATTTTATCACTAAAAGGGCGGTGTTTGAAAGTCTCAAGGTCGGGAAGTGCAGAAAGTTCGAGTTTGGCGTGGCAACACTCAATAAGGGCTTAAATTATTTTCAAGGAAGTCCCAGCCTAATATAATGCTATGGGAACACAAGCGCAGCACGACGAATCCGACGGTATACAGACGGCGTCGGATGAAGACTCGAGCAGTAAAGGCATCGTGAGGCCTAATGTTTTGAGTGGTTGCGGTTCAAAGGGAGAAGTCGGAGAGAGCTGTGAAAACATTTTTTACTATGTGTTCGGCAGAAATTACGGATACGGCGTCTTCTGGGCTGACAAGTGGTAGGACAGCGATTCTTTAACAGATACTTCAGTTACCTTAGATAGGTAGGGACGAGGACGAGTGCATCGCGACGTGGACGCAATTCGTGCCTCGGGAACTGCAACCAACAGTTTTACGGCTCGGTGGACATTGTACGGTGACGCATCGGAGAAAGCGAGAGACGACTTGGAGATGTTGAGCAGCAGGTAGACTTGGGTGAGCAATCAGGGCAAAAGAAAGAGATAGGAAGGCTGGGAGGCGAAGAGGAAACTGAGCGGGGCAAGGTGGTCCACGCCAGGTGTTCGGAGGAGGAAGCAAGCAGCGACGGCGTAGGTGCGCCAGATTGCCAGCCCAACCACAAGCAAAACATATTGGACGGCCATCGAACGTGCGCCACTGGTGGGGGTAAGTTCTCAGTCATGGCTTAGGAGTCGGAAAATGCTGCCGATCTGGTAGCGGCGTAGGAGGGAAATGCCGTCGGTCGCGTAGTGGCATAGATGACGGTAAGAATGTCGGCAGCCGATCCCCAGGGGGTGGCGAAAGCGTGTGAGAACGAGATTGGGCAACTGCTTTTGCATCCGTGAGAGCTGCAGTGACGGGCGACTGTGGACGGGCTGGACGAACGGTTCAGAAACGTGCTCATGGATGAAGTGGCGGATCGTAGATTAGAAAGCGGGTGGTGGTGACGGGTAAGAAGAAATCAAAGACAGATGGCTAGCGACCTCTCCGTGAGCGAACCCCTGAATCTTTAGGAACAGAGTAGCATGGTTGCGTCCGAATCCAAGGCTTGACAGAGAGTCGGTGGGCAAAGGGTGTCGTTGATTGTGAAACCGTTGCCAAGGTAACTCATCGTAACACTGGCACAATTCTGGCACTGGCACAATTAGACGAGAGTGCGAGGACTCTTCGATAATATCATTTGGAACGCGTCTTCCTCAATACCCTTCATTATCTGTATGATTTTCTCCTCCTCTGACATAGACGCGTTCAGCCGTTTGTAAAGGTGAAAAATGTCCTGAATAGAACTCGTGAAATTCTCACCGGTTGCTTATGACTGTGTACACAAACGTACTTCTGCACGAAGCTATCGTAGCGCTAGGCGACCAAAAACGGGGTAAATGTGGTGTTGAAGACCAACTGCGTAGTTAGGTGGCTTCATGGTTCAGAAACCAGAGTTGAGCAACATCTGAGAGAAAGAAAGGGTTTCTCAACTTGCTAACATAGTCCCACTGGTTATGGGCACTCACTCGCTCCTACCAGGAGATCGAATTTTGAACGTTTTTGTCATTTAGCCGGAAAAGGTAGGGAGATCTCGCTAACGCAAGGCACCGGCACAAACGGGGGTAGGTGACGCTGGTGGAGGAGTTGGAAGAGGATGTGCGTCGTCGGGCATAATGGGGGTAGAGTGCAACTGCGAAGTTCCAGGGTGGTCGAAACCCAGCACTGACCGCCACTTGCTAAGAGATTTATCACCAGCGTACGCAGGCGAACGGGCAGTGGTTACTAGCGTTCGGCGAAGGACAACAGCCTTGATATTATACCGGTAGCGATGCTGCCGAAGCACAGTCTCCTCTTTTTTCTTACAGCTGCTTTTGCCTATTAATTTGCCGCCAATAGGCGTCAATGAGTATTCCACTTCTAGTAGATAGAATATTGGGCTGTTATGCTGAGGAATGCGGATTCGTAAACAACCGTCGGCCGAGCTTGTGTTGCTGGGAGCGTGACGCTGAGTGTGTGCCACTCTTCAGTGAACCTCTCTCACGCAGCTTGAGCGTTAACGTTAGGAAACAGCAGCAAGAGCTTGAAAAGGACGTTGACTATCAATTTTAATGCGTCGACACTACACATCAGATTCGCCTAGTGTGCCCTAGAAGTAATCTGCGAGATTCTATTCAGCTGTGTAAAGTGTACATAATCCACAAAAGCAGGGAGGTCAAACGACCACCTTATCCATTAGATGAATCAATTCGCAAAGCACAGGGTGTACAAGATCACGGAGCGGACTCAGAAGTTTGTGGATTAGCACAAGAACCCTTGCCGCGATTAGCTTCCAGTTCTATGGCCACGTCAGGACCCTCGAGGGAGACTAAGTCATTCCCTGAAAAAGCATCATTGCATCCTCCCAAAGTATATTACAATTCCGTCTGTCACGTTAGCGCAGGGTTATGTGAATCCTCATCATATGCAGTCACTAATTACACACCGATTATAACAATGACAATTGCATTAACGTTGTGAATTGTCTCCAAAAGTTAGTTACACTTTCTATTTTATTAATGTGGAAACAAAAATATTAGTGGAACTCAAAACCATCTGTGGTGCTGCTCTAACGAGGCCAAGCCAGTAGCTATACCTGAGCTTTGTTAGACACTTACATCTAGCATTTATGCTACATCATTATGGAGGATACTTTGAGCAAGATTTCTTGCAGAGATAATGAATGCTACAGCTGAAAGAAGCCTCAAAGAGAAATAAATAATGAAATTCTGGGCTTTTAGTTGCTCCGACCAGATTCTGAGAGGCAAGCCGTAGATGGGGACTGTGAATTAATTTTGAGCCTCTGGAGCTTCACGGTGTTCGGGCGGTTTTGCGTTTTACAGCAAAATGACCTGATTTGATGCTGCGACCACGTATACTTAGCAGCGGAAAGCCAAAGCCTAAGCGACCACGGCGAATGAGCACTAAAGGTAAAAATAATTTCAGAAGTATTTTTAAATGACATCCCGTCAACGTCAAAGGATTCACTCGTACCTTGACAGTAGGTTGAGCAAACTGCAAAAGGCAAGTGACAACAGATAGATTGGCGCTGCTGCCTTGAAGTTCACGCACCAGCTAGCTGTGACGTCACGAGTTTTGACAGTGTCTGCTCCGGTTTAAGATAATTTTTTACCAATAAAGTTGTCCTTCATTGTACTCCGAAAGAGCCAAAAGCCTCAATTACATAGCATAAAAAAGTTTTACTGAACCAAAACGATCACTGTTTCAAAAAGAAATTACTCGAAATCTATTAAATCACAATGCGGTATCAGAACAGGGTTTCTGGAGCGATGTTCACACAAGGAAAGAATGCGCTTCATTTTCTCAACTAATAATCATGCTACAACTAAGAAATTAACGTAAATAGACATTTAGGAGGAGGCTCTTCAATTGTAAATTGATTTAGGATAGTTTTAGTGTCACCTTTGTAAAAAAAGAAAGCGAGAGAGAGAAGAAAGGGGACATGCAGGTAGGTTAACCAGAGGGAAAGATCCGGTTTGCTAGCCTACGCTGGGGAAAGGGGAGGTCCATTTAAAGTGACAGGAAAGTAGAGATAGAGGAAGAAAGAGAGTACAGATACACAATCACGGTCGGTCACTGTCACCGCATACTATCATCGCACAGCACAGTAGTATTTGTAAACATCAGTTCAGGCTGTAGCCGCTTGTCCAAACCCGTTGTCCTTGGAAACTTCACGTTGGGCTCAGCCGCAATGGCTTGTGATATCAGCAATCTAGACTGGTTTGCTTTGTCGAATGTCTGTGGTCAAAGCGAGCTATCACGATCGCAAGCGATCGTCTTTATAAAATGTAGCGTGGACAGCAACAGAGCAGGTCTTGAAGAGTCTCCTTTCTACCACAGTCATTACACGAGGCGCCGTTGGCCCATTCGCTTACGAAAGCAACAAACGTTGCAAAGGCGACTCCCAGCCATATTCGACAAAGCAGCGGCTTCGCGTCCAGAGTCCAGCTGGCATGAGAAGGCGGAGAGAAGAGTCTAGGTGGTGTAGCCAGTTTCTTTTAAACTTACTTGTCTTCTACGTGAAGAACGTGATATCCCAGGTGAGCATTCGAAGTATTCTGGTGGCATATGTAATTCATAACGCTATCTAAACATCATTTTGGCCTTGAAGAGCCGACCAAGCAGCCTCATCGGCGTGGTTTTTACCTATAACACCGCAGTTACTTTGAAGTCACTGAAACGCCCCATGGTGTTTTTTCTCAGCCGTGATATGGATTAGTCCTATAATGTAGGATAGGAGTTGTTCGTGTGGTCCACACCATATGGCTGGCAGTAAAGACTGAAGCGCTGCCTTCAAGTAATTGAAGATAAACCATCTTCGAGGTTCTTCTTGGCTGACGATACGAAGTGCAGTGCAAAGAGCAGCAAGTTTAGCAGCCGTCCATGTTGGAAGGTGTCAAAATTTAAAACATATGGTGGTGTTTCTCCAGTGAAAATCACGGCTCGAAAGGGACACTGCAGAGTTGCTGATTCATTATTATTGTAAAGGGATTTATTCTGGACGTAGAGCAGCAGCGACAAACGCAGCCCCAAGGCGCACGGCGCAGCCAGAGAGTGAACTGGATACGAGCCACGTGATGGCAACGGGGATTTTCAGCCTGGCGATCTTCTTCGTCACAGTCACCCCCGGAATTGAAGAGTAGCCATGCTAGGAAGAGGTGAGCAGATCGTAATACGCCTTCAGCCGGTCTATGCGCACAGTCTATCGCCCACAACGACGCAGATCGGGAGATGGCGATAAGGGTTCTAATGATAGTTGCGCAACCACGAGGAAAGGCCCGTGGTACTTCGGGAGGGCCTTTCACAAAAGGCCAGGAGCAGCCACAGGCAGGACGCAAAGCCTCACGAGTGAGTCTATGGGGAAAGGGTGTGGCGTTGGGCTGAGGTCATGACGCTCCTTATGGCGGCACTGTTGAACAGCTGTCAAAGAACGCGCCTGTTGTCGGTATTCCTCGGCGTACTGAGCGACCGTAGAAACAGGTAAGCATTCAACAGGGTTCGACTGGTATGGGAGAACCATATCAATGGTGATGGAGGGATGGCGGCCGTGAAGAAAAAGGAATGGTGAGAATCCGGTGGGGGCTTGAGAGGCAGTTTTGTATACGTATGTGACGAATGGAAGTACAAGATCCCAGTGGGAGCGGTCAGATGGAACATGCATTGATAGCATGTCACAAAGAATTCTGTTCAATCGTTCTGTTAAGCCATTGGTCTTTGGATGATAAGTAGTAGTAGCGCGATGAATTATTTTGCATTCAGGTATAAGTGACTGCAGGACGTCCGAGAGGAATACGCGACCCCGATCGCTCAGCAGTTCACGAGGTGCGCCATGGTGGAGGACAAAGTTGTTTAGAATGAACAAGACGACGTCTTTTGCTGATGTGGCAGGTAACGCAGCAGCTTCAGTATGTCGTGTCAAATGATCTACGGCGGCAACAATCCATCGGTTTCCAGCGCTAGTAGATGGAAGACGCCCGTACAAATCAATGCCGACGCGGTCAAATGGCTGGGCTGGGCAGGGAAATGGCTGGAGAGGTGCGGTGGAGATTTGCAGGACACATTTGCGTCGTTAGCAGGCAATGCAGGAGCGTACGTATTTGTGCACGAAGTTGTTTGTCCCTCGCCAATAATATAGTAGGTGAATCCCTGTGTAGGTTTTTGACACTCCGCCGTGACCACACTGCGGGTCAGGGTGAAAAGCGGAGTATAAATGTTGTCGAAGGTGCCGGTACACTACTAAGAGCCACGTGTGGCCAACATTGTGGTGGTTGCAGCAGTAGAAAACTCGGTCGCGGATGGTGAAATGCTGCGCCTGTCGGCGTAACGTTAGAGGTGCCGAAGCAGCCGGAGGATCTGACGTTAAAACCGAATATCATGACGATCCATGCGCCTTTCGTTGCTCCGAGGCCATGTCCAGGATGTCAGGCAATGATATATGTCAGTTAAGTTGGCTCTTTTTTCCTTGAAGTCGATCAAAGTCTCTTCAAGATGATTATCGGTGTTGATGAAGCAGGAGGCAGGTTGGAGGTAACAAAACTTGAAGATATGTTGGAACGAAAATATTTACACAGTGAAATGCAGAGTTAGCAAAAGAACACTGATGCAAAACACACCAGTAAACAGCGCTTTTCTGCTACTTTTCTTAAGTTAGAGCCTAGGACAACTGTGACTACATACGACCAACCAAGTGTCACTGTTCTACAACTAAGTGGTTACAGTCCAGACTAGCGTTCCATCGTACGGAGTCTTACGGTTCTATTAGCTTTAGTGATTACAGCCTAGACTGAGGAACAAGCACCTCGTCTCGATTGTTATAGGTGAAAGAGACAAAGAGAAAGGGCTGTAGGACCGTTAGCCCATCCCACAGAAGCAGTTGCCAATGAGAGTTGAAAGTTCGTTCGTTCGGCATTACTCTCAAAAGTAAATGTATTGGAAAACAACTTTGTTTTCCTTGTTCCAACAACTTCGTTTCCCTCTCCTATTTCCACGTGGTCAGTGACGGCCACAGCAAACAAACCAGGCACGCACGATTTATTGAGGCCATCTCGAACCTCAGCGGCGTTTCTAGCCAGCAGGGGACTCGGGCGCTGGTGTCACAAAACCGCGTACCGCAGTCCCCCCTCAAGGCTTTTCCGCGTGGAAAAATAATGAGAGTTGGCGGCATCCGGATTCGGTGTTCTCAAGACGACGTTCTCCGAACAGGATCTTCCCGTGCGCACTGCGCCTCTATCTACAGCGCGCGCTGCAAGTCGTCACTCAACACCACGCGGGCTCTTCTCCGCGCTCAAGACAAGATACATGTGGTTGCCGCCCGGACGCGTAGGGGAGTGGACCCCCGCTCCGTACGCGCAACACGTGCTCAACATTGCTAGGCCCCTCGAAATCTCGGCGGCGTCTCTAACTAGCAGGGGACTCGGGAGCCGGTGCCACAACATCGCCTAGAGCCGTCCCACTCGAGGTTTGTCTGCGTGGACCTATCATGACATTCGGCGGAATGCCAACCCAGTGCGCATAAGACGGTGTTCTCCGAATCCGTTCTCCGCATCCGCACCGCGCCCGCCCGGGACACGCAGCGGCTCGTCACCCGACACCATGCGGGCCGGCCGACCCCTCAAAAACAGAAGTGGTTGCTGGCCGGACGCGCTCTGGAGTGAACGCCTCCCTATTCATAAAACACGTTTGCAACTCGCGGCACGGCGAAAGTATATACAAAACAATCATGCAGCCCTACACCGCCCATTGTGCATGTTCGAAAGATGAGTGGCCTAACAATATCCGTAGGTAGAAGTATTGTTGTCTGAAGTAACTGGGAAGCTCGAGCGGGCATCAGCGTCTGAGTGTCTGCGGCCAGGGGGATACACGACACGGATATCATATTCCTGGAGGCGGAGGGCCCACCGAACGAGGCGACCCGACCGCGCTTTGAGGTTAGACTACAAGCAAAGAGCGTGTTGATCCGTCTACACGTCAAAGGGTCAACCGTAGAGAAATTAGGGAAATTTCTGATGAGCCCATACGATAGCCAGGCACTTAGTTACCGAGTAATTGGCGTCAGGCTTCCTAAGGGCACGACTGATATACGCAAACACGTATTCGGCATTAGTGGCTTTACGTTGTGCGAGCACGGCACCAAGGCCCACACCACTGGTGTCAGTGTGAAGTTCGGTAGGAGCGCTTGGATCAAACCGGCACAAGATTGGCGGAGACGTGAGTAGGCCACGAAGAGTTGTAAAGGCATTATCAGAGGCTTCGGACCAATTAGAAAGTTTATTGTCGCCTTGGAGAAGTTGGTTTATTGGTGCGATCACAGTAGCGAAATTGCGAACAAAACGTCGAAAATAGGAGCATAGGCCAATGAAGCTGCGCAGTGTTTCAAGTTAGTGGGCTTCGGGACTTCGGATATGGCACGATGTTTAGCAAGATCTGGAAGAATGCCTTCTTTAGAGACAACGTGGCCTGCGGATATGGCACGATGTTTAGCAGGATCTGGAAGAATGCCTTCTTTAGAGACAACGTGGCCTGATATATTCAGTCTTCGAGCTGCAAATAGGCACTTCTTTAAGTTAAGCTGGAGACCAGCATTCCGGAGACAGGTAAAAACTTGATATAAACAGCGAAGATGGGTCGGAAAATCAGGGGAAAAGACGACAAGGTCTTTGAGGTAGCAGAGACAACTATGCCACTCCAAGCCACCCAGGATGCCGGCCTTCATGCGTTCAAGGGTGGCGGGCGCATTGCACCTACCAAAAGGCATGACAGCGAATTCATACAAACTGTTTGCTGTTGCAAACGTGGTTTTGGAACAGTCATCGTCAGCCATGGGCACCTGGCAGTAGCCAGAGTGGAGATCTAAGAAGAAAAAAAATCCGCCCCTTGCAAACAGTCAAGTGCGTCGTCGATACGTGGCAACAGGCATAAATCCTTTCGGACAATCGTGTTAAGCCTTCGATAATCAACGCAAAATCGTATCGTGTCGTCGCTTTTTTAACTACGGCGAGTGGCGATGCCCAGGGACTACTAGAAGACTGGTTGACACCACTCTTGAACATATCATTCACCTGGTCATTGATAAAGCCTCTTTCAGTCGCCGATACTCGGTGGCGACGCTGTCGAATAAGTGCGTGGCTCCCAGTGTCGATAGTGTGGGAAACAGTCGTTGTGCGGCCAAGTGATGCTGCTTGGCAGTCAGAAGAGGAAGCCTTGGAGCAAGTGGAGAAGTTGGTCGTGCTGCGTCGTCGTAAGGTCACTGGCAATAGCAGGCGCAAAAGAACGCGGTGGTTACTGAGAAGACGATGCCTCGAGAGCGGCAAGATAAGTGGAGTCGTCCGTCATGTCAAATGTTGAAGATGGCACCAGTGGCTCTGCTCTGCGAAGGCTTTCACACCGAAGTAAAGTAATTTGTTCGGCCGATGGGTTTGACACGGACATGAGAGAGCTGCTAGGCGAACCGCAGTGGTAGCGAACGGCGGCAAGACGGAGCGAATAGTACTGTGCCGTCATCTACAGGGTCGCAAGCGATACTAAGAAGATCGGAAGACCAGGCAGGCTATAACGCTTTCTGAAACGGCGATATTGCGACGAGAGTCCTTGTGGTTAGTGATACTATCGGTCGAAAATTGAAACAGCTCCATTTCGGCGCGGGCGCAGTCAATGATCGTATAATGTGTAGAGAGAAAGTCCCAACCTAATATGAGGTCGTGTGAACATGATGGCAACACGATGAATTCTACAATATGAAGGACCTCCTGAATGACGATACGAGTGGTGCAGGTGCCGGATGACTCGACGTGCTGCGCGTCGGCAGTCCGAAGGCACAGTGCAGAAAGCGTCGTCGTCACTTTTCCTATATTGTGGCAAATACGGGCATCTATCGCTGAAAGTGCAGCGCTGGTCTCGACAAGTGCTAGGGTCAATGTTCCTCCTGTTGGGACTTAAATAACGTTTTGCAAGGAAGTGTGAGTCCTTATACATTTCGCTGCCACCGAAGTTCTCGCCTCCTGAACTGCGACTTTTAGTTTTGCTGGTGCAGAGGGCCCCACCGACCGTGCATGGAGGAAAGGAAGCGCCGGCGAGAAGGCGAACGGCGAGCGGAGAATGCGTTCTCGATGGCAGGAGGAGATTCAAAGGTATCTGAATGGTTGCGGCGTTGTTGGAAACGTGGCGCGTATGGATGCACATCGATGGGTACTTTCGGTGTAAGGAGGCGGCTGTGACGTGGCACGTGTCCAGCACGGCCACAATAAAAACAAATCGCAAGATGGTCTTCCGTGCGCCATTGGTCTTAAGGTAGTGCATACTGCACCAGTGACCGGACTGGAGGGGGTATGGGCGGGCGCAAAGGCGGGTGAAGTGGACCGTAGGGCTGTGCTGCAGGCCTCGTAGCGACGTCGGCATACGTCAGGGGAGCCGCAGTCGGAACCTGCTGGAGAGAAGGCGAAGTATGATCGGCTACCTGCTCTTTGATGGCAGATTGGAGAGCGGGGCCAAGCGGAGAACTAGACTGGCCCTGTGTAAGTGGAATTAGAGAAAGCTGACGAGCCATCTCTTCACGGACGAACTCCTTGACATGTAGCAGCGGCGGAGTGTTATCTGGGGCAACAGCCAAGCTCGATATTGAAGTGGCCTCTATGGGAGATCTCTATCAATGATTATGCCCAGAAACCTGAGAATGTTCTCAATAGATGTGATGTGACCATTTAAAAATATGGCGTACGTTTTCATTGGTTTGCAAGTGAATGCCACCAGTGCACATTTGTCTGACGGGATTCCAAGACCTTTGTTGTAGAGGTGTACAGCTGTCAGAGTAGCAGCTTTCTGACACACACAAAGAACGTACACACAAAGGACGATCTCATCAATCGGTAATTAGAAATCCATTGGCAAGCTGAACCCCCAAAGCAAAGCATCTCAAGCACATCGCAAAGAGCCCCTGAGATACGTTATCGTATGCCCACAGGACGTTTATCTACAAAGCTGCAGATAATTTTTTTACTTGACTTTTGATGCTGGACATACATATCGAGATCAGCAACACTGCCTATTGATGAGTTATATCGGCGGAAACAAGCCATGCAATTTAGGAACATGTTGTGGAGCTCTGCTACTCCAAGCGGGCTAGAATATTCTTTTCGTTATATTTCCTAAACAGCCGGCCAGCGCTATTGGGCGGTATAGGCTCCTTTAGTATACATATAAATGATATCCGTAATGGTCTTTCTGAGCTACTGAAATATCAATTACCCACAGGGCTAGTACGCCTGGCGGCTGATTACGCGCTCCGTGCAGAGACGCGATGTACAGCTGCACGAAATCACGATTTCACCGGTAGTGAGTTAACAGTAAGCACCACAAGGTGTTTGAGTTTGTGGTTTGACTACGACCATATTGTCCTTTAAGCACGAGCGCTCGTGCATCTGGTTGGTTTGGCCAGCGCTTGCGTGTCTTGGGTTTACGGTAAAACGTCCGTTTATTTTTATTCTTCACGTCAAATTTTACCTTGGGGTTGTTTTTATACGTATAGGGACCACATTCGATGCGTGGGACGTGAGAAAAAGGGACTATTTTGTTTAATTTGGCCGTTTTCTGGCCAACGACCGCGGGGCCACAAAACGGCCATGGAGCAGACCCGCTTGTGCTAGTGGCGGATGACGAAGACAAGCGACTTGCTTCCGGATATGCGGATGAGCACAGATGATGATATCGGTATGCACCCGGTGTACTTGGGACCCGACGCTCGCCAATTTGCATGTCTGGAGTAGATCGCCGCGCACCAAAGGCGCATTGAAGACTTCCTATTTAATAGTAAAACTAAACCCTGAAGCGCGATTCATGCCGATATAATCACTGAAGTATACAGCTTGGTAAACATTACTGCAGAATTCAACGCGTTCGCGGCAAAGCGGGACAGACTCATCGAGGAGTTACGGCGGAAGTCGCATCAGACACGGCGTGAGGCTGCATATCTATGGGTGCTAGTGGCGACGTCCGCATGTAAGCGTCGACTGTGGTGCCACGGTGGTGCGCCACGGTGATGCGGTCGGTTAGTCCCGCAGATCAGGCCCCCTTGGCGGGAAACCAGGACAGCACTTGGGCTGCTGTTTCGACACTGGCGCGAGAGACGCTTGGGTGTGAGATGGCCCCCAGTCAACGACATCTGCATGGCCCGCTCGCTTTCCTCTCGCCGATTGGTGAGTCGCGGATACCATAAAAATAAGTTTTAACGGTCCTCAAAGCAAGTATCCAGCCGAGGGCAGCGGCTATTGGCGAAGTTACGCTGCGCAGCACGTGGTTTGGAATTACAGTGTTCGCCAAAGATCGGGTATCAATTCATAACCTCCAGAAAGCGGTCGAACAACGATCGGTCACCAGAAAGAGTTTGATCTATGCGCATCCTAGATAAGCGGAAACCTTATTGGATATGATGTAGAGATAGTGGCAAACAGGCTCATATGCGAAATAAACGACCGCAACCCGGGCTTGATGATAGATGCTTAAACTGCAGTGTAAACACTACCATCACTGAACGCAGTGGTAACAAGTCCCACGTAGCTGAATTATGCCCTGTGGATTTTCATAAGCTTATGAAGAGGGCGAGAGTTAACATCAGTGTGTCGTCCGAGAGGGTGGTCGAAGACCTTTATGTGTCCGCTTGCATGCACTGCGCAACATGCTGACATTGGCATCGCTTTTGTTCGGATAAATGAGATGCCTCCAAGGTGATTTGCACAAAATTCTCCGATTCACAGCTTGCTCAGGCTTGCACAGTCCGCATGGGCGACGCGGCTGTGTGTTGCGCGGCGTTCCGGGGCAGGGGGAGGGATTGAACGGGAATCCAACCGGCTACCATCACTGCCCCGCTTTAGGGGAGAGGGTGGCGAGCACCGATATTGGCTAGTTTTCGAGCACCCGATGGCAGGGCACATGCTCCGCGGATCAACGGGGGTCACTTACATTTCATTTTTGGGCAACCGCAGATGGTGTTCAGTTGGCGCGGCCTGTGGTGTGATGACATTTATTTGGCTACAGCTGAAGAGGGGGCCGGACGTAATGCGCCCGTTCCTCTTGGTTCAAAAAGGGAGGATGCGTGTTGTCATAGTGCCTCTCGCCGTGCGTCCCTCCTGTTCAGTGGGGCGTGTTGTAT
The DNA here is from genome assembly GCF_050947875.1 of Dermacentor variabilis. NCBI lineage: Eukaryota > Metazoa > Arthropoda > Arachnida > Ixodida > Ixodidae > Dermacentor > Dermacentor variabilis. Next base: position 80,737,354 of record NC_134576.1, on the reverse strand, counting down.
CCTTCTTTAGTGTTTCAGTTTCGTTTCTTTCAGTGTACATATCGTCATCGTCACTCAATTTGATTTCCTATATAAGTGGCTTTACTGTGACGAATAAAGGGGAATGTACATACTGCGCTTGCGTGGTCCAGTGTCATGCGTCTGGTCTGAGTCAGATACCACATATTGGCAACGAGGGTCAGTATCGGAGCCATGTCGCTCGGGTGTTTTCCAGCACCGCTCCCTTTTTTTGGCTGCACCTGGTGACCCGGCTGTGCCTTGGCAGCAGTGGAAACGCGTATTCCTGAATTTCCTGGAGGTCATTGGCGGCGATGAACTGCAGCCCAAGCGGTGCAGGGCAATTCTGCTAAACTGGCTCGGGGTTGAAGGCCAGCGAATATTCTACAGCATCTTTGCACAAGGAGCAGACGTGACCGCGGCCGCCAAGGCCGAGGACACGGTAGACCAGTTCAAGGACGCGCTTGCTGCACTGAATACGCATTTAGCGAGCGCTACAAATGATTGGTGGAGCGGCGCCGGTTTCGCCAAAAAGACAACTGCCTGGTGAGACTTTTCAAGCCTTTACAAACAGTCTTCGGGACCTTGCGTATACTAGCAGTTTTGGCAGTGCTACCGATAGCATGATTCGAGACCAGTTACTGGAAGGCACTTTGTCACGAACAACGCGTGAACGCATGCTTTATGGAGGGTCTTCGCTTACGCTGCAGTGTGCTGTTTAAATCGGGAAGAAAATTGAGCAAACGCAACAAGAGCTCGGGGAATTCGCGCATAGATCTGTGAACAAGATTCAAGATATGCAAATAAGGTCAGACTCTGAGCAAGGAAGCTGCTACAGGTGTGGTTCCTCATCGCATATGGCTAACTCGACTGCATGTCGGGCGAAGAACAAGCGTTGCCACTCTTGTGGAAAAAGTGGTCACTTTTCAAGCATGTGCAAATCGAAGAAAAAGAAATATGCCGTTCGAAAGCCCGAGAAGGGCGCCGCCGTCGCGGTCCTCCAAATCTGTGACCGTAATGCCTCGGCGAAAGATATTCCAGCCAACATTTCTATCGGGAAGATAAGATTGTCGTTGATTGTCGTTGATTGTCGACACAGGCAATACGGTTTCTTTGCTCAGTGAAGAACACTACCACCAATATCTAGCAAACAGCTACTCGTTGCGGCCGCCGACTGCCAATTTGTGTAACTATTCCGGAGAACAAATCAAGTTAAGCGGTTGCTTTCTTGCTGACGTATCTTACAAAGGAAACAGAGCCAGTGTGCTATTTCATGTCACAACCAAGGGCACATCGCTGCTGGGGCTTGATGCCGGTCGGAGCCTGGGAATCACTATCAACGGCTCAACATTGAATTGCTGCCAGGTGACATGCCCTGACTCACTGCCTTCAGAATTCACGCACCAGTTTGTGCACTTGTTCACGGAATAGTTAGGGCATGTGAAAGGCTTTGTTCACCATGTTAAATACGGTTTATCTTTGAAACCAGTCACAGCGAAGCTCCTACGCCTGCCGCTCACGCTACGGCAACAGGTATCGGTCCAGATACAACGTCTCCTGGCAGAGGTTATAATTGAACCCTTGGACGCATCGGAGTGGATTTCACCGATCGTCGTCGTGAGGAAGAAGGACGGTTCAATTAGGTTGTGTGTAGACCTACGTGGAGTGAACAAGGCTGCAATTGCCGATGCCTTTCCTCTCCCGAATACAGAGGAACTACTTCATGAACTAGCCGGAGGAACGTGCTTCTCGAAGCTGGACTTAGCGTCGGCATACCATCAGCTGGAACTGACTCTGGAAAGTCGGGGACTAACCACCTTTATCACACACGAAGGGTTGTTTCGTTTTAAGAGAGTGTGTTTTGGCCTTGCATCCGCCCCTTCAGCCTTTCAGAGAATGATGCAGCATATTTTGAAGGATTGTAAAGGTGTATTTTGTTACATTCATGATGTGATTGTGTGGGGCAAAACACTTGAGGAGCACCACAAGAATCTACACCAGGTGCTAAAACGCATCAGTGATTCAGGTTTGAAGCTCAACCAGAAATGCACATTTGCTGTTTCAGAACTGTCGTTTTTAGGGAATACGGTGAGCTCAAAAGGGCTCACCCCATTGCAGTCGCTTTGACAATGGTGCAGGCACCATTGTCAAAGTGCCTGCACCTCACAATGTTGCCACTTTGAGGTCATTTTTGGGTCTCGCTGGTTAGTGTGCTCGGTTTGTGCCGCGATTTGCTGATCTTGTCGAGCCGCTTAGAAGGCTCCTGCGGTCTGGTCAACAGTTCACGTTGGATGAGGCTGAGCGTAGCTTCCAGCTTGTTAAGACAGCTTTGTCGTCAAGCCCAGTCATACAAATGTTTAACCCAGACCTTGATGTAATTGTTACGACAGATGCTTCTGATAAGGGACTGGGAGCCGTTCTTCAGCAATGCGATGGTTATATCGTACGCACGGTGGCCTTCGCATCGCGTGCCCTGACTCCTGCTGAGCGGAAGTACTCCGCTGGGGAACGCGAGGCCTTTGCTTGCCTCTTCGCGTGCGAGCGCTGCACGTCTACTCGTGGGGTAGAAAAGTTTTGTCGCGCACGGACCATCAGGCACTGGTGACGTTACTTTCAGCTGCCGGCACAGGACGCGGACCTTTGCGTATATCCAGGTGGTCAGCTCGACTTTTGTATTATAACTTCGGCATGGAGTACCAAAAGGGATCACAAAATGCCGTGGGCGATGCGCTTTCACGCCTACCTCTTGACTGTGATTCGCAGCAGACGATGCAGGAAGAAATTTTGTCCGTTGTACCAGAGTGCCTAACAAAGGAACGGCTGCAGGTGGCCACTGCTGCAGACAGCACACTGAACCAGGTTTTTGTACCCGTGGTACATGGTTGGGCGCCTAGAAAAGCTTTGCCAGCAGAAATAATGCCGTACTTCAACGCGCTAGAAGAGCTTTCTTTCGTTGATGGCATTTTGATGCGCTGCGAGCAGGTAGTTGTTCCGAGTAAATTAACCTCGCTCCTTGTTGGCTTTGCGCACGAAAGTCACCCAGGAATTGTGAGGACAAAGCAGAGATTACGTGATCTTTACTGGTGGCCGCGTTTGAATAAACAGGTAGAAGAAGCAATTCAATTTTGTCATATCTGCCAGGCAGCGGACAAGTACGCTAAACCGTCGTTTGTACCACTGCAGCTGGTGAAGTTTACAGCGCTACCATGCCAGAAGTTAGCAATGGATATAGTGTGACCGATTGACTGGGCGCCTTCAAACTGTAGGTACATGCTATCGCTGATTGATTATCATTCCAAGTAGCCTGAGGTTGCTTTTTCATCTACAGTGACATCACAGAGTGTGGTCGATTTTTTGCAGACTGTGTTCCGCCAAGAAGGCTATCCGGAGGAAGTTGCCACAGATAATGGGCCTCAGTTAAAGTCGCAAATGTTTGAAACATTCTTGAGAGAGAGGAGTATTGCGCATCGTTGTTCTCCTCTGTACTATCCACAAGGAAACGGCGCGATTGAACGCTTTAATCGCGAACTGAAAGATTTCATGCAGGTTGCCCGATTGGAATAACGGCCCCTCCAGGCTTCTGTGGTTGACTATCTCGGCATATATAGGTCGACGCCGCATGCGACAATGGGTGCGTCGCCAGCCAAGTTGCTACACGGGCGTCAGCCAAGGACAAGACTAAATACAGTGGGTTTGCCGACAAGAGGCGGTGTCCATGCCGGTTGAAATAAAAATGTTCCTGCTAGAGTTAAGGCGAAGCAGACGTATGCAAAACAGTATACGCACAGGAGGCGAGGTGCGAAAAGACCAGCCTTTTGTGTGGGGGACTTCGTTCGTGTGCGCAAGCCGGCAGCATGTGGGACAGCGTCGGTAAATTACATGGGACCTTTCGAGAATGTCGGCACAAAAGGCAAAAGTAGCTTTTTGATAAGCGACGGTCGTTGCTGGTACGCGTCTCAACTAGTTCTGGTTCCGTGCAACCAATCACAGACAGCAGAACAATGGGCATGGGAATTGCCTCGTCAATACTACTCGGGTACCGTTGGGGCTGAAAGCTGCGCAGACGCTGAACAGGGTAAAATGTTGCGATCGCCGGAAATAAGGGCTCAAGTTAATGAATAATTGGTCGCTCCTTTAGAGGATTCGGTGGAGCAAACTTTGCGTCGCAGCACTAGGGTACGCCCACCTCTCGAAAAATTTGGGTTTTTTTCACCTGAACAATAGGTGTTTAGTTCGAGTTATTTTTGTTGTTTTAAATGAGTATGTTGTATTTTCAAGTGAGAGGTGATGTTGTATGCTTCTTATTCTTTGTTTCGTTTCTTTCAGTGTACATATCGTCATCGTCATTCAATTTCATTTCCTGTATAAATGGCTTTAATGTTACGAATCAAGGGGAATGTACATACTGCACTTGCGTGGTCCAGTGTCATGCATCTGGTCTTAGCCAGACACCACAAGGCGATAAGGTATTCCTTATCTAGCTAGCCCCTCCTCAAATCTACAATTGTTTTATGAGCAGCCACCCGGTTTCTACATCTTAACAGATACAACGCCAGGGAGATTCATCTCAAGCTGGTCCCGGTATGTGATGGCCGATACGGCACACCGTCGAGCTCGGCTTCAAGATCTTTGGAATTTGTTCCCTCAGAATGCAGAAAGGCCGGATAAGTACTCGTCCTTCAATCATCTCTAGGGATGCTGCTGCTAATGATGATTTATTGGTATCCCCTTTGAAACAGGACAGGCTCAAATCGTCGCCTAGCTTGATTGAGTTACTTAGGTATGCCATTAATGCCTGTCCGTCTAAGATTTTTGTACACATCTCTTTAATCTTCTCTATCTGCTTTGTAGCGCTTCCTATGCCTGTAAAGGATCCAGTCATATAATTATTTTCCCTGCTAATGTCCCACCAATACTGTAAACGTATCTGACTTGCCTTGAGTGCTGGCTGGTTGATACTTCTGTCCACATTAAATCCAAGCGCTTCAACAAGTTGTAGGTTATGCACTGGTTTCCCTGGATAAATCCCTTCGCATTCCAATAGAATGTGCTGAGTGGTTTCCGGATTTTTGCTGCAGTATAAAAATGCCTCATCTAATTCCGAATATTTCTTCCGGTGTGTTTTTGTCCGCAAGCAACCAGCTGGAGCCTCAACGAGCAACGCACGTTTCCTTTCCAATTTCGTTTTTCTCATCCTTGTAAATCTCCATGTCATTTTCCTTTCAATTCTTTGCACCTGCTTCGCTGTCGGTCTTTATCACACTTTCTTTCTGATTACTCCTGGTTTTCTATGCACACTTTTAAATACCTTGTACTTGGTTGCGAACTTTCTTGACCTCTTCCCCCATTTTCTGTTACTGCTTTTGTTGGAGTGATGGATATGGATGGATGGATAATATGGATAAATATGGATGGATGGATACAACTTCCTTGTACGTCCGGCAAGCTTTAATGCGACCAGGGCTAAGGTCTCCCACGGGGTAACGTCAAGGCCCTGCCTCAACGCCGCCTCGCGGGTTTGCTGGACTGCCCCCGTCTGGATTGCGAGGTCTCAGCTGCGCAGAGCGGTGCCCACCTCAAACGCAGGGTCTCCGGAGCAACTGCCATCCTTCCTACAACTACATTGCACTCCCACAGCATGTGTTTGAGTGTTGCTGGTCCTTCCTGGCACAATTTGCACGTGTCGCCCTGATGATTATCTGGGAAGACAAGTTTCAGACGGAATGGATTAGGGAAGGTGTTCGTCAGGAGTTGTCTCCAGGCGACGGCCTGCTTCCTTTTCAATTTGGGGCTCGGTGGTGGGTGTATTCTTTTGCAGTTTATATATGCACTCCTTATGTCATTGTATCTGGTGAGCCTGTCCCGTTCTGCGCGAGGAATGTTCGCTATCGTGCGGGCGGCATTAGCCTGTTCGGCATGGTGGGTCATGTCTCGCGTCGTCCGGTGAGCCGTCTCGTTTAGGTTAGGGAGCGCGTCGCCTTCCGTGGTGACGTGCGCGGGGAACCATATAATCCTCGAGCTCGCGGTTTTGGATCTGCGCGCTTTGGCCAGAATGCACAGGGGTTCCTTGGAAATTCTACTTTTCGCGTAATTCTTTACTGCCGTTTGCGAATCGCTTACTACGACTTCGCATTCCTGTTCTATGAGGGACAGCGCGATCGCTACTTCCTCCGCTATTTCCGAGTGTTTTGTGTATACACTAAATGTGGTTCTGATTTTGGGGTTTGTGTCTATGACTACGGCGGTGTATTTTGGCCGTTCGGATATTCGGCTGCGTCGACAAAGCGCGCGTTTCTCTCCCTGCTGAATGAACGGAGCAGAGCCTCAGCTCTTGCCTTTCTTCTACCTCGGTTGTAATCGCGGTGCACATTTCTTGGGATGTTTGCCACCATAACGGTGTCTGATTTTGTTGGTGATTTGCATTTTCTGGCCGTGCTGGTTGTGGTACGTTATGCCGAGCTCCTTGATAATGTACCTTCCCGTCGTGGTGGTCGACAGGCGTTCGAGCTGCGAGATGCGTTGTGTTTCGGCTGTTTCTTCCAGGGTGTTGTATATGCCCAGCTGAGGCAGAGCTCAGTGCTCGTCAATTTCGGGAAGCGCAGCGCTATCTTTTACGTTTTCCTTATGAGCGTGTTGATCTTATTCTTTTCCGCGACGTACCAGTTGTGGTAGGCGGCTACGTAGGCGACGTGGTCGACAAGGAATGAGTGGATCAGTCGCATGACATTTTCTTGTTTCATGCCGGCGTGTCTGTTGGTTATTGTCTTTATGAGTTTCGTGGTGCTGGTGACTTTGCCTTCGATCTTCCTCATGGTGTTGCTGTTAGCTCCGTTGTCCTCAATGATCATTCCGAGGAAATTGATCTTGTTTACTTTGGGGATTGCGTTGCCGTCTTGGGTGTCCAGGCCAATTTCTTCGCACTCCCGGGGTCCCGTGTAACACTTTTGTGGCATGTCTCTGCGCGTGGGCCGGTAAAGGAGTAGTTCGGAATTGCTCGGGGAGAAATTGAGGCCCGTTCCTTGGAGGTACTCTTCGACTTTGTGAATGGCTGTTTGTAGTGCATTCTCAATTCGGCCGTCACTGCCGCGGTCCGCCCAAATCACTATATTGTCTGCGTATACAGCGTGGTGGATTCCTTAATTTCCCGTAGTTTCGCGGGAAAACCAACATGACTAAGTTGAAAAAGAGCGGATATACAACTGAGCCCTGGGGGTACCTTCAATTCCCTGCGTCCGTTCTTCGCACTCGAGGTTGCCAACCGTTAGGGTGGCTTTACGATCTTCAGAAAGTCCCTGACGTAGTTGTAGACCCTTTCCCCCAGGTTCAGATCAGACTCTTGTTTCAGGATCAACTCGTGAGCGACGTTGTCGAATGCTTTCTCCAGGTCTAGTCCTAGGATGGCTCTGGTGTTTCTTGTCTTGTCGTCAAGGATCTGGTTCTTCAGTGGTAACATGACGTCCTGCGTGGACAGGCCGGATCGGAAGCCTATCATGGTACGGGGGTAGGATTCCGTCTCTTATAGATGGCTGTTCATACGGTTCAGGAAGGCATGTTCCAAGACCTTACCTACACACGATGTGTGAGAGATTGGGCATAGGTACTCCAAGCTCAACGGCTTTCCGGGCTTCGGTATAAGGATAGCCTTGGACCTCTTTCACTGTTCCGGGATGCGGCCTTCTCTCCAGCACTTGTTCATACAGTCCGTGAGTTAGGTGACAGATTTGTCGTCCAGGTTTCTAAGAGTGTTGTTGTTAACCCTGTCGGGACCTGGGGCTGACTTGCCGTTGAGTCCTTGGAGCGCCTTTCTGATTTCCGCCACACTAAAGTCTTCATCTAACGTGGGACTAGGACTGCCAGTGTACCAGCCGTGCTCGACCGTCGGTCGTTGCGGAAGGTATTTGTCGCAGAGTTTCATGACGATTTGCTTCTCGCTCCCCGCCCCTTTCTCTTGTGCAGAAGTCTGTGCATGTCGGCTCTTTGCTTCGATTTGCTTTGGGTTTCGCCCAGCAGGTGCCTCAGCAGACTCCACGTACTTCCGTTGTGGAGTTGGCCATCCGCGGCGTCACCGACGTCGTCTCACTGTTGCTTGTTCAAGGTTTTGCAGTGCTCTTCGATTTCTTTGTTTAGTTGGGCTAACTTTTTCCTCAGCTTTCAATTGAGTCGCTGACCTTGCCATCTGGTTTCTATGGATTTCTTGCCTTCCTAGAGGTGGGCGAGGCGACTGTCCATCTTCTCCGTCAGGATTTCGGGAGTGATGGTTTGTCTGGCCTCCCCGACATCTCTGGTCAGGTCCGCGATAAATGTGTGAATGCCACCGATCGGCTCGTCGTGTAGCCTGATATCCTGGTGCTCGCGGAACTTGTCTCAGTCTGTCCATTTGAAACTTTTGACTGGGGGGTGGGTGGGTGGCTCTCGCTCGGGGGATCCTGACCTCGATGATCATGTGCCCGCTACCTAGGTCTTCTGGGTGTCTCTCCAGGTAGCCCTCTCGATGTTTTTGATCATTGTTAAGCCCAGTGTGGTATCTCTTGCAACCGAATTGCCCATTCGCATTGGGGCGCTGGAATCCGTGATGAGCGTGTATTCCAAGTCTTGCGAGTCCTGCCATAACTGTTTGCCCTTGGTTATGGTGTGGCCACATTCCCAGGTGTGGCACGGAGCGTTGAAGTCCCCACCTACTATTAGCGGGTTCAAGCTGGCAATCTCGGCTGCCTTTTTGAGCAGGGAGAGAAAACGCTACCCTTCGTTGGATGTGTTACTGTATACGTTCAGTTAAAAGATGCTATTCTTTTGCATTCTACTAGGACTACTCTCTATCATTATATGCTCGGCCTGCGGGCCTTTAATCTAATGTTCTATGAGTACTAGGCCCTTTCTGATTAGTCTGGCGATGTCCCTATCCTATTGGAATTTATGCACGAAGGCGCGGTAGCCCTGGATGTTGGCCTACGCGCCTATGGTTTCTTGTAGCATTATCACGTCAGGTTTGGGTTGCATGCTTCTTACGTATTGTTGTAGGACCGGTTTTTTTCCCGGCTAGACCTCTGCAGCTCCACTGCCAGACCAATAGCTGTTTATCGGGTCTGGCCATCCTAGAGTCTTTAATAAGGAGCTGTTGAGAAACTGGAGTGGTGTGCCGCGGGCGGTTCCACCATGGGAACGTCTGGGATTACGGGATTTATATTATGAGCTCCCTTGTTCGGCTGTGATGATTGCGACAGAGGCGGTGCCCACATCGCATATTTTTCGAGCTTGATCACCCTGGTTGTGAGGCCGGATATGACGGAAGACAGATTGTCCATTGCACTTTACAGTTCTGTAAGCATGGCTTTAATTTCCGATCTCGCCTGTTCGGCGTGGCTGGTGTCTTGGCTTTGCACGGCTGGCTTTTTCGCGGATGGGGTTGCTCTGGTCCTGTTCCTCGGCATTGTAGCTCGGAGCAGGAGTCCTAACGGGAGTGGGTCTAGGTGGTTGCGCGGGAGGTGTGACCTTTCTCAGATCACGTAGCGCTTCGGTTAGCTGTTGTACTAGGCTCCTGAGTATGGCGTTCTCACGTTTTATTTCGGCAATTATCTCATTGGTCTACGTTATTTGTGACTCACAGTTTTGAAGCAGTTACTCCGTAGACCCCGCGCCTTGGCACGCCCTTGGCCGCGTCTGCCCAGCTCCTCTTTTCGGAGAGGGCCTGGACCACCTGAGTGCATTTGCGCCGTTGCGTGGATCTGGACCTGGCTCGGCCCGGTCCCAGTGTGCGACTGCGAGCTCTACACCTCAGTCGGCTGTGCTGGCGGGATCGAGAGGTCCCGGTAGCCGACGTCGATCTGGACCTGGCCCGGCCTCTCTATCTAGATCTTGGCTTTTGCAGGGAGGGGCTTGCTCTCCTCCGGATTCCTTGACAGTCTCGAGTTCTGCTTTCGCTTCGGATCTTTTCCTTTCCCATCTTCGTTTCTTGACTATATACGGGGTCTTGTACTTTGCTCAGCAGGATTTGTCTGTCGTAGTGTGTTCCCCTCCGCATAGCTGGCAGTTTGGGGTGCAGTGGTGATTGGGGACTGGGTTCTTGGCACCGCAGCACCTGCAGATCTTGCTCTGGGGATTTCGGCAGACGTCCATACATTGCCCCAGTTTACAGCATTGGTGACGGATGTCGACCTGCTTACTGTACAGCGGACAGCGAAGCAGAGCGCCTCCGTACCTGACGAGTGCGCCCTTTTAGGCCTTCGAAGGCGATGATGACTGTCGTAGTGTTGCTAAGACGCGTGGCTGCTAGGGCTGTCTGGTTCCTGTCGTTGACTATCTTGGAGTTAATGGTCCTGGAGTCTTCTTGGAGGTGTATGCTTTGGATAACCCCCATGGCCATATGATCGGGTGCTGTCTCATACACGTTGACCTCGTATTGGCGGTCGCCGATACGATACGATAAGAAGTTTGCAGGGACGGCATGGCCACAATTAGTGCATGACCGGGGTTGTTGGAGAAGTATGGGAGAGGCCTTTGCCCTGCAGTGGGCGTAACCAACCTGATGATGATCCCGATGACCTCGAGGTTCCTAAATTTTTTTTTGCGTTGGTGCTACTGGGTGCGCTGCTAACGACGATGTTTTGATGGGTGTTCGGGCAGACGGAATCTTTGCTGGCGTCTTGATCGGACACTCCTGCAGCCCGGTATATGGATGGTGCAATCCTGACTGCGCCGATCGTTGCGGTGTTGAGCCCGCCCTTAGGACCAACTACGATCTTGATGTCGTTCCTCGGGAGGGCCGGCATTCTGCTGGCTTTGAGTACTTGTTGTTTTACGTTCCGCGGGCATCGCTCCCGTTGTCGACCGTCTCCTTCACCGGTGCGGGAGTAGGCTTCGTTCTTAGGTCTATCCTGCGATGCGCTGGGGCCAGACCGGTTTTCCAGCCCATCGTGCATCAGCCGGCATCTCTACCGAATTCTTCGGGAGACATCTCCTCTCCTTCGACCTGGACCTCTATGCTTGGCGAAAAATTGGTGCGTAGGGCTTGGGTGTTTTTAGGCCTGGTGAGCGGTAGCTCGCCTAGGCTTGTCTCGAGGCGTGCTCAGCGTCTTAAAGCGGCGGCGGCGTTGCTCGGGCAAAATTGATTCGCGAAGTTGCGAACAATCGTTTCCCTCCTTGAAACTTGATACCATCAAGCTCTGGCAGCTTGCTGCATCCGAAAACAGCTAAATTAGAAAAATAGTATTCTGGCTCGCCCAGTACTACATAGGGCACATTTTTATTCTGCAAAACAAGAAAGATGTGCACTCACGTTCATGCCTAATGTGCGCACATTTGACCCGATTATACGAAGTTTCTCAATGCCCCTCGTATATCAGGCATATGCTTTGAAAAGGCTAATTATACGTTCAATTTCTTCACGAGTGACACAAAAATTTACACCCAGTCCCGGTGAAGTGGCGAAGTCTCTCAGCTGAGCGATTACTCAGTATATCTGCTGCTGAAGGCACTGTGCGCTAATTCATCAATTAATAAAATGTTTGCGCTTGCGTCATTCATGTATTTGTTTTGGTCCCTGCAATATATCAGACCGTATCACTGCATTTGATCATGCAGATGCTAGACGATCAATGGCCAAGGAATTCACTTTTGGTGTTCTGGTTGTAGTGTCTCCAGTCTCATTTTGAATCTGAATACAGATATCAGTATCAAAATGTGAGGCCACAATGTGCCAAAAGCAAAAGCCAGAAGAGCTATATCGACCACTAAGCTTACATAAACCAATTGAAATAATAAAGTGCAGCTGCTCTTCCCAATGCCCCTGTGAGGTGGGCGATTTATCTTTAGTTACACTCCTAATATTTAAAATTATTTCTGCTCACCTAATTTGCTGTTGCAGCCACCATTGTAATGGCGCCTACTTTCTTTAAAACCACAATTTTGCACTCCTTTACTGGCCGTCTAGCCGCTGCAACAAAATTTGGCTTACTCTAAAAGAAAGTGTTTGATAAGACTGTTCCACCGAGAAAGCAGTGTTACAAGCTTGTGGCAGGACAATATTTTGTTCATAGCAATGCGGCCCGCTTTAATTTTGTTCTCTTTACAGTAGCGCGAACTGAAAGCAAGCATTTCTAAATTTTTGACGTTTCTGCGGTCGACAACGAACACAGTGGGACGACACGGCAGATACACCCAAATATCTAGCTACCTTACTGATTTTTGAACTTTGTTAAATCAATGAGTTATTGCTGCTGAAAGCACCAATTCCACGCGATTACATTGTTTTAAATGTTCAGTCCCAGGAAAATACAACGTAGAATGCCTTGGAATCTGCGTTTGCTGTGAATGCAAAGAGCGCCTACACGTAGGTTTGCGCGAAGTACTTGATGGCATGGAACGGAGAACATAAAAAAAAGTTCAACGCGCGTGAACTGTTGCGAAACAAAACAGATCTGGTTGGCAAAGCAATTATTTGATTGTTTCGGAGTGGTCGATGGGACCACATGTTTATTTGACCTATCATATAAAATCACATGTACACCTCTGCAATTATTTAATATTATTATCGCGCGATAGCCTACGATAGTGTTATGATCGCGCGAGCGTCGATCGCAAGGCATATCAGCAGCGGTGTTGCAGAAGCGCGGGCCACTGGATCCTGGGGCGATATAACGTGAAGTTATTGCAAAATTTTCTATTTTAATTCTGCAATCAGTCTTCCACGATTTGGCAAAAAATGCTCGCGGGCCACCCCCACTTCGCCTGTCTGTCATGCAACGTCACGATAACCGCGAGAACGTCCCATATCTCATGATGTGTGCACATTAATTATGCATGATTAGACCGAACGAAAAAAAATTATTCGCATTACACGTGCCATTCACTGCCAATCGGTAGAGCGTCGCGGCATAATGCGAAGACGTGGGGTCGTTCCCCACCTGCGGCAACTTGTTTTTTCATCCACTTTTATTGAATTTAACTTAAAATTACTTTAATTCAATCTGTAAGTGCAAGTAATTTCCCCTATGTTTTCCTTGCTGTCTTTGTTTGTTCGCTGCTTATGATATGATTAATATAAACGAGCTTCTCGGTTGATCCCCCTTCTTGTCTATACTTATATCTATAAATATATATATATATATATATATATCTTGCTGGCGGTTGTCGGCGCCGGCACGGTGGAGGCTGCAAGAGGAGGACGACGAACTAGCAGTACGCATTCGATCAATGTCCAGCTGAGGCTGCCTTTTTTTACTGGATTTCTCTCAGGCGACCTCACGCTACTTACGAGAACATCCCGTGGTATGTTGTGGAGGTGCGGTTATATATATATATATATATATATATATATATATATATATATATATATATATATATATATATATTGAAATGGGGTTTATTGTAGCTCGTTCGAGGGATCGCAGGTAGCTCTAGATCACGAGTCCTAGCGCTTCGCATCAACAACCCGCGCTCGTGTCTCGCGCCGCAGCGGTGGCAGTCCGCACAGTGCCACATGCATATTACCCACTACAACTACAGTGCCACTTGCATATTACCCACTACAACTTCCCCCGGGGCGAAGAGGAGCCATCCTGGCGACCTAAGGCGATGATACGATAAGGGGGTCGTGGTACGGCTTCAGGCGGCTGACGTGAACAGTCTCGCGGCCACGGCGGCGTTTGTCCGGAGATGGCGTCACCGGTTCGACCACATAATTCACAGGCGAAGTACACGCGACGATCCGGTACGGACCTTGATATTTTGGAGCAAGCTTTGGGCTCAGGCCTGGAGCTTGGAAGGGCAGCCGAAGCCAGACGTGAGAGTCCACGGCGAAGGACTGTGTGGGCTGATCGTTGTCGTGGCGATCTTTGTGGATTCCTTGGGTATCCGACGTGAACGAGCGAGCATGTTGGCGGCACTCTTCAGCATGGCGAGCAACTTCGGAAAGAGGGGTGAATTCAGAGGCATCCGGGTGATATGGTAGTACGGTGTCGAGGGTAGTGGATGGTTCACGGCCATAAAGAAGGAAAAATGGTGAGAAGCCTGTGGTAGCCTGAACGGCGGTATTGTATGCGTACGTCACAAAAGGGAGGACATCGTCCCGATTGGAATGATCCGACGCAACATACATGGTGAGCATGTCCCCAAGGGTGCGGTTGAATCATTCCGGTAGACCGTTAGTTTGTGGGTGATACGCCGTAGTGGTGCGGTGAATAGTGCGGCACGCGGCGAGGAGCTCATTAAGAACTTCGGACAAGAAGACACGGCCTCGGTCACTGAGCAGTTCTCGCGGTGCGCCGTGCCGTAACACGAAATGCCGTAAGATGAATGCGGCGACGTCGCGAGCAGCAGCCGAAGCAAGTGCAGCAGTTTCAGCATATCTTGTCAGGTGGTCTACTGCGACAATTATCCAACGATTGCCGGTAGCACTGCATGGAAGAGGCCCATAAAGGTCGATGCCAACCCGATCAAAAGGACGTGCAGGACAAGGTAAAGGTTGCAGAGGGCCTGTCGTATGAGAAGATGTCTTGCGTCGCTGACAGGCTGCACATGACCGAATGTATTTGCGGACATAAGAATACATGCCGCGCCAGTAGTACCGCTGGCGGAGCCGCTCGTAGGTTTTCAGGACGCCAGCATGAGCTTGTTGTGGGTCTGCATGGAAATACGTGCATACGTCGGAACGCAAATGGCGAGGGATGACTAGCAGCCATTTGCGACCGTCGGGCTGATAGTTTCGGCGGCACAAGATGGCGTCCCGTAGCACGAAGTGGGTGGCTTGGCGACGAATGGCTCGAGGGCATGTAGACGTTGAAGAACTGCTAAGAATGTCAATAAGAGACACAATCCACGGATCTTTTCTCTGTTCAGACGGCATGTCACTAACGGCAAGCGTAGCAACCGGGCACTCTATGGGCGCACGGGAGAGCGCATCTGCATCAGAATGTTGGCGCCCGGATCGATAAATGACGCGAATGTCAAATTCTTGGATCCGAAGAGCCCAACGTCCAAGACGCCCCGACGGGTCTTTCAGTGACGCAAGCCAGCAGAGCGCGTGGTGGTCTGTCACAACGTCGAACGGACGGCCATACAAGTAAGGGCGAAATTTGTTTAAGGCCCAAACTATAGCTAAACATTCTTTTTCCGTGACAGAATAATTGGATTCTGCCTTCGTGAGAGCACGACTCGCATATGCAACCACATATTCTGGAAAGCCAGGCTTCCGTAGTGCAAGGACGGCCCCAAGACCAACGCCGCTGGCGTCGATATGAACTTCAGTCGGTGCACTCGGGTCGTAGTGGCGCAGAACAGGCGGTGAGGTAAGCCGACGGCGCAAAGTGGTGAAGGCTTGGTCACATGCCGGAGTCCAGTCGCGAAGGTCACCAGAGCCAGCCAGGAGCTTCGTCAGCGGAGCGATGATGCAGGCAAAATTGCGCACAAAGCGGCGAAAATAAGAGCAAAGACCGACGAAACTGCGGAGCTCTTTCACTGTAGTCGGCCGCGGAAATTCTGCGACAGCACGAAGTTTGTCAGGGTCGGGAAGGACGCCGTCTTTGGACACGACATGGCCAAGTATGGTCAGCTGGCGGGCTCCGAAGCGGCACTTTTTCAAGTTAAGTTGAAGGCCGGCGGTGGTAAGGCAAGTAAGGACTTCGCGTAGACGAGAGAGGTGAGAGTTGAAATCAGGGGAGAAAACTACCACGTCGTCTAAATAACACAAACACGTCTTCCATTTGAGGCCTCGTAGAAGATTGGCCATCATCCTTTCGAATGTCGCGGGTGCATTGCAGAGGCCGAATGGCATTACTGTAAACTCATACAGGCCATCAGGCGTAATAAAAGCTGTCTTCGAGCGGTCGGATTCAGCCACTGGCACTTGCCAATATCCCAATCGCAAGTCCAAAGAAGAAAAGAATTCGGCACCATGAAGACAATCCAGGGCGTCATCTATGCGCGGTAGAGGATAGACATCTTTTCGTGTAATCTTGTTGAGGCGACGATAGTCCACACAGAAACGAATCGAGCCATCTTTTTTCTTAATGAGTACTACAGGAGATGACCAAGGACTGCAGGATGGCTTGATAACACCACGTTCAAGCATGTCTTCAACTTGCTCGGCGATGACACGACGCTCGGTGGATGACACGCGGTACGGACGCTGGCGTAATGGTGCGTGGTGTCCCGTATCAATGTGGTGAGAGACGGTACTGGTGCGGCCTAATGATGCTTGGTTGCAGTCAAAAGAGGCGTGAAAATCATTTAAAAGAGTAATAAGCCGCTCACGTTGTGTCGGCTCGAGGTCATCGGCAATAGAGCGACAAAAAACATCCGGTGGTACTCGGTTAGATGGCACATGTGGTGCCAGTGCTGTTACGTTGGCAGTATCCACGTCGTCGGGAACAGGGAAATGCACAATAACGTCAGCGTCCACAGTCTGGATGGTACCAATAGTCTCGCCACAGTGCAAAGCCAAAGTGTACGAATTTGGGTTAGAAATCAGTATTGCTGCAGCCCCATGGTGAATTGTGAGGAGGGCGAAAGGCAACAATATAGGTAGGCGGCGAATGAAGACGGCAGCGGGTGAAAACATGACTGTCGCTTCGGCAAGCGATGCGCATGAAAGAGGGACAAATACCGCGCTGTGAGGGGGAAGGTCAGTATCTGAAGCTACACAGATCCTGGTAACATCATGAACTTGAAAGTCGTGAGACGGCAAATCGCACAGAACGGAGAACTGAACCTCAGCACGTGCACAGTCAATGACGGCGTGATGGCGCGACAGAAAATCCCAACCGAGAATCACATCGTGGGAGCAACAAGTTAGCACAAAGAAATCAATCGAATACAAAATGTCTCGAATCAACACCCTGGCAGTGCACATAGCGACAGGCTGAACTTGTTGTGCACTGGCTGTTCTAAGCAATAATACCGAAGGCATCATGGTCACTTTCCGTAATGCACGGCAAAGTTTCTCACTAATCACAGATACAGCAGCACCTGTATCGACGAGCGCAAGACATTTGATGCCATCAACAGACACTTCAATAACGTTAGCGGGGGAAAAACGAGGACTTTGATGTTCCGACGATGACGCAGTTCGTGCCTCAGGAACTGCGGAAATCAGTTTTCCGCCTCAGTAGTACTGGCACTGGGCCTACGACGCATGGGTGAGAGTGAGCGCCGACGAGGGGAAGGCGAGCGACGAGTATTGTAGAGCTGTGACTGCGGTGCTGGTATGTCATCAGCAGCGTAGACTTCCGGTGGTGGTCGCTGAGGCATACGGTATGGTCGGAAGCCGGAGCTGGGTGGTCGCGCGGTGCCCACGAAGGCCGGCAAGCGCCGGCGGCAGAAGCGCGCTACATGTCCCGGTGTACCGCAGGCATAGCATATTGGGCGGTTGTCAGGAGTGCGCCAAGGATTTGTGCCTTGCTGCTGTGCGCTGAAAAAGGGAGCGACCTGCTGGCGAGGCGAGGGCGGATGAGAGAACACCGGCTGGGGAGGCGCTGAAGGCGGAGGCGAGAATCCCGGCAGACGAGGCGCCCGTGCAGCGGCTTCAGCATACGTCAGAGGCGCGGCCACGAGAGCCGGCTGACACGGAGGTGGAAGAGCTTCGGTCACTTGCTCTTGAATTACCTGTCGGATCGCTGGAGCCAAATATTGAGAAGGCTTCTCCGTGGTCGGCAAAATCGAGAGCTGTCGCGCGACCTCCTCGCGCACAAATTCTTTTATTTGCGTCAGCAAAGTTGTGTGGTTGTCGCCAATAACCAATGCTGCTAACGAATCTTCCGTAGGCGGTGGGCGCCGAGCTAAG
Source organism: Dermacentor variabilis (assembly GCF_050947875.1). Lineage (NCBI taxonomy): Eukaryota > Metazoa > Arthropoda > Arachnida > Ixodida > Ixodidae > Dermacentor > Dermacentor variabilis. The sequence continues at coordinate 80,719,584 of NC_134576.1, read as the reverse complement.
ATGCGTTGTTTCCGTAGCTCGTCAAAACTTTGGCACAAGTTGATAACTTCGGCCACGGTACGCGGATCCTTCGCTAGCAACATTTGAAATGCGTCCTCATCAATGCCTTTCATAATGTGTTTTATCTTGTCCTGTTCCGCCATTGACGGATTCACGCGCTTACACAGGTCAATCACATCTTCGATGTAACTTGTAAACGTTTCACCGTGATGTTGCGCGCGCCCCCGTAAGCGTTGTTCTGCGCGTAGCTTGCGCACAGCGGGGCGCCCGAACACTTCTGTGAAACTTGTCTTGAATCTGCTCCACGTTGTGAAATCGTGTTCGTGGTTTCGGAACCAGAGGTTCGCGACGCCGGTTAAGTAAAACAGCACATTGTGCAACTTCGTGACGTCGTCCCACTTGTTATGCTGGCTCACCCTTTCGTAAGATGACAACCAATCCTCCACGTCATGATCATCGGTGCCGCTAAAGATGGCAGGATCACGCTGGCGCAATGCACCGGAAACGATGACCGTCGGAGGCTGTGGTGCATCTTCCTGGGTGGTTTCGTCAGGCATGGTCGCAGCAGTCGGTAGCGTCCGGCTTCGGAGTTCCAGTTTTCGAGGTTACCCCGCAGCTTCACCAAATGAAATGGGGTTTATTGTAGCTCGTTCGATGGATCGCAGGTAGCTCTAGATCACGAGTCCTAGCGCTTCGCATCAACAACCCGCGCTCGTGTCTCGCGCCACAGCGGTGGCAGTCCGCACAGTGCCACATGCATATTACCCACTACAACTACAGTGCCACTTGCATATTACCCACTACAATATATATATATATATATATATATATATATATATATATATATATATATATATATATATATATATATATGAGACAGTAAGAGGGTAGTTTGGATCCTAGAGCAAACGGCAATGGACGATATTCGAATAGACATTAAGGGAAATGAATGGCACTGGGCAGGTCATGTACTGCGCAGACTACATAACCATTGGACCGTTAGAGTGACAGAATGAGTATCAAGAGAATGGAAGCACAGGAGCGGATGGCAGAAGACTAGGTGTTGCGACAAAATGAGCAAATTTGCGGGTACTAGTTGCAATCGGTTGGCTCAGGACAGGGGTAATTGGAGATTGCAGGGCGAGGCCTTAGTTCTGCAGTGGGCGCATATTCGGGGGCGCAAAGCGCGCTGTCACGTGGTATTTTTTAAACTCCGTGGGCTTTTGTTTTCGCCGAATAACAACAGCCACGCTAAGTCTATCTCGTCGGAAGTGCCTGGGTTGGGCAACATTTGTGGAATTGCACAACTTTCCGATTGACGCCTGAATGTTTCAAGCTATATTTAAAAAGGTAATTAATTTGTCTAGGCTTATTACTCAAGAAAGACGAGCTAGAAAATGGAATTGCAAGTTAAGATAAACGCGCACAACATCCACGCGAGTTCTGTTCTGAATAACACATACGTTTTTTCACAATCTTGGTCTAACTTAGCTGGGACACCTTGTGGATATATATATATATATATATATATATATATATATATATATATATATATATATATATATATATATATTGTTACGGTTAACGTTAAGCAGGCTTTATTTAAGGGACGAGATTGATGGTGAAGTCAAGATGGCGTCCCGAAGGCTGCACCAGCTAACCTATTCTTCCTCTTCTCCTCGCCCGGCTCATGCCGTAGAAATCCCCGGTTGCCAGACGAAGCCCACTGGGCAAGTCCAAATCACTCGGAAAGCGTAGGGTGAAACCGCTTAAGACGGGCAACATGTACCAACTGGGTACGGCTAGACCCACGGCCAGCGGACGTCAAGCGTGCCACCACGTACGTCAAGTCACTCAAGCGATCTACAATGACGAATGGGCCCGTGTACTGGGGTAAAAACTTTTCGCATAAGCCACGTTTACGTTGCAGAGTCCACAACCACACGAAGTCTCCTTTAGCGTACGAGACGGACTGGTGTCGGCTGTCATAGCGCTCTTTCGATCGGTGTTGCGATGCCACAGTACGAAGACGAGCGATACGCCGGGCTTCTTCGGCAAGACAAAGTGTCTTGGCAACAGAGGACTCGCTGTGAAAGTCAAACGGTTGTATAATGTCAATGGAGTTTAGCGGTGAACGCGCGTAAAGGAGATAAAAAGGACTGTAATAGGTCGTCTCATGCTTTGCAGTATTATAAGCAAAGGTGATGTAGGGGAGTACGTCATCCCAGTCCTTGTGATCGGAAGATACGTACATGGCCAGCATGTTCGTTAGAGTTTTGTTCGTACGTTCTACAAGCCATTTGTCTGAGGGTGATAAGGCGTTGAATGACGGAACTGCAAACTGCAGAAACGAAGCAGTTCTTCATACGGCGTCCGCAACGAACTGACGACCGCGATCGCTAATGATGACACGGGGGGGACCATGTCGAAGAATAATGAATCGAAGCAAAAACGTTGCAACGGACGCAGCTGTTGAAGATGGTACGGCCGGCGTTTCCGCGTAACGGGTGAGATGGTCGACACATACGATCACCCATCGGTTGTCGTTAGATGATCGGGGAAATGGGCCCAAAAGATCGATGCCCACTTGTTCAAATGACAGGCGAGGCGGCGGCAGAGGTTGCAGAAGACCTAGCGGAGCGGTCGTAGGGCGCTTGTAGCGTTGACATTGTTCGCAACCGGCGACGTAGTGCTTGACTCTGTCCCGCATTCTGGGCCAGTAAAAACGCTCCTGTGTCCGGTTCGAAGTTCTGATGAATCCTAGATGGCCAGAGGTCACATCGTCGTGCATGGCTCTCAGTATGTCCGTTCACAGACTCTGCGGAACCACCAGAAGGAAGCGTGCGCCTTTAGCCGAATAATTGGTCTTGTAAAGAAGGCCGTCACGGACACAAAATCTACCAGTGGCTCCAGGACGCGATGCGGCTACAAATACAGGTTCCAAACTAATATCATTTTCCTGCTCTACTTTGAAAGTCATCGAGTCTGAGAATGTAGAAGAAATGGGAGCAAAACAGTCATCAAAATTGTCTTCGTCACATTTCGTCGTCGTCAGAGGAAGGGGGGAGAGACAGTCCGCATCTGCGTGGCGACGCCCGGACTTGTAGGAAAAAAACGAAGTTGTACTCCTGCAGTCGAAGAGCCCAACGTGCCAGTCGTCCACTCGGGTCACGGAGATTCACCAACCAGCATAACGCGTTGTGGTCGGTAACGATAGTGAACGGGCGTCCTTAGATATAAGGCCGAAATTTATGGACAGCGAGAACAGCTGCCAAGCATTCTTGCTCGGTCACAGTGTAATTGCGTTCCGCCTTCGTCAAAGAGCGACTAGCATAAGCCACAACGTGTTCAGCTCCTTGATAACGTTGCACTAGTACAGCACCGATGCCGATGCCACTGGCATCCGCGTGCACTTCCGTAGGTGCGGATGCATCGAAGTGACGCAATATGGGCCCTGATGTTAGCAGAAATTTTAGCTGCCGGAACGCGTCGTCGCAAGCCGATGTCCAGTTGAAAGGGACGGCTTTTTGAAGAAGACATGTTAAGGGGTACACCACGTCGGCGAATCTTGGGACGAAGCGACGAAAATACGAGCACAGGCCCAAGAAACTCCTTAACTCCCGCACTGACTTCGGTGCTTCGAAGGAGCTGACTGCCTCAATCTTCCGTGGATCTGTCCTCACACCGTTTTTGTCGACCAGATGCCCAAGTACTAACGTCTCGGTTTCCCCGAAACGACATGTCTTGGAATTTAGGATCAAGCCGGCTTGTTTAACACGATCCAGAACAAGACTGAGACGGCCGTTATGCTCACTCAATGTGCTGCGAAAAATCACCACATCATCGAGGTAGCACAAACAAATTTCCCATTTAAGTCCTCGGAGGATAGTGTCCATGAATCGTTCGAATGTTGCTGACGCGTTACAAAGGCCGAACGGCATAACGTTAAATTCATAAAGACCGTCTGGTGTCACGAAGGCCGTTTTCTCCTTGTCGTCTGGGTGCATGCGTATCTGCCAATACCCTGATCGCTAATCCAGTGATGAAAAGTAGGCAGCGGAATGTAGACAATCGATGACATCATCAATTCTAGGAAGCGGATACACATCCTTTTTAGTGACCGCATTCAGTCTCCTGTAATCAACGCAAAACCGCCACGATCCATCCTTCTTCTTTACTTAAATTACTGGTGCTGCCCACGTACTAGAGGACTCTTGAACAATACTCTTCCGCAGCATGTCTTTCACCTGTTCAGCAATAACTGTCCTCTCGTTTGCAGAAACGCGGTAAGGCTTTTGCCGAATGGGGTGCGCAGATGCAGTGTCAATTCTGTGGCGAGCACGAGAACGCGGGAGTGAAGCCTGCTTGTCGCCTTGTGTAAAATCGAACACAGAAAGGTGTGCCCATAAAACTTGTGCGAGAGCGGGACGCTCATGCGAGGGTAGCGTCTTGTTAATCATCCGTCGGATCTGCTCTTCAGAAGTGCTTCGGTGGGGATCGCTAGTATGAGACTGCACCTCCTCGCTTAGAACTGTAATGGAGCTGTAAGTAATCTCGTCGAATTCAGCGAGCTTCATATCGCGCGGAAGAACAGGAGGAATGCAAGAATAATTGAAAGCCCACAAATTTGAAGCGCCATTCACTACTCTCACGACAGAGCGTGGTACAAGTACATATTTCTTTGCGCAGCTCGACGTAAGTGGTTGGACTTGCGCGTCAAGCGATGAAAGGTCGGCAGCAGCAAAATTGACCGGGATACGTGACAGCGACCAAGGCGGTAGCAGCAAATCGTTCGAAAGAACACAATAGTTTTTCACTGGTAAGGATGTGTTGGCAAGGGTGGCGACAAGCGCGCTATTCAAAGTAATTTCGCCTGTGCCACAGGTAACGGATGCACCACAATCCTGAAGAAAGTCAATCCCGAGAATCACATCATGAGTACACCGCGGTAGTACGAGAAATTCTGTTTTAAGATCTTCTCCTCCGAATAAAACACTTGAAACACAAACACCAAGGGGAACTAGGCACTCTCCACTGACACCACGAAACGTCACACCATCATTCCACGGGAACCTAACTTTCCGACCCAGCCTCTCTTTGAAAGACACACTCATGACGAAAACGGTAGCACCAGTATCCACTAATGCTGTTGCAGGTATACTATCAATTAACACACGCACTTTGTTCTTTGCCATCATAATAGGCAGAGGAGTATTTCGCAGAGACGCAGACTGTCCGGCGACCTTACGTCCATCGGCCGCGCCGGCTAGTTGCCCGACGGCGGTGGAGATGTAGCACGTCGCCGTGGTGACGGTGAATGTACATATATATATTGTAACGAAGAAGAGAGACGCTAGTGGGTGCGGGAGGAGGCGTTTGCTGGGACTGGGAGGCGTCGTGGCGCATGGTAGAAGCTAAGGTACGGCACCGGAGTTCCAGGATGATTGTCTGAGGTTACCCAGCACCTCCTCCAAATCTAAAGGTGTTTATTTAGCAGAGCTCGCAGCAGCGAAACGTCAACGGTCAGGGCAGTGAGAGCTTTCCAGCACGAGAGCCGTTACAGAGCAAGAGCGCTCGCCTCACTAGCGTTTTTATCCACTAACCTCTCTCTTCTTCCTTACAACATATATATACAACCATGGAAAACAGCGAATATCCAGCAAAACAAATCCTCGTCATCAAATCAGTAGTGGCCGCTTGTGATTACGTCCCACTAAATTCAAGAGCCAACATCGCCGTAGGACGTGGCATGACTCTCGGCGGCAGAAGCGCCGGCGCGGCGCCTCTAAGGACCCACAGCAGAGGAACGGTGGTAACGCTTGAGTCTCGAAACGTGGACGACGTCGCTGGAAAATGGTACGGAAGACGTAGCGGAATACGTAGACGTTGACAAGATTGCGAACGAGGGCCCCGTATTGGAGCCGAAACCTGTTGGTTTCTTTTAAGGTTATTGGTCGGCGTCCCTTTTATCCTTGATTATAAGCAATCCCGACCAGACGAGTTTTCGTCGAACTCTTATTTCATGAAACCAGTAATGTTCGCGGACAAGTCTGTGAGATATCTCTCGGAGGCTTATATCCATATTTCACGCCGTATTATACAGGGATGGTGAGAGCCAGATAGGGGTCGATGACACAGTGGGACTCAGTGAACGAAACAGATCTGTGCACTGTGACGGCAGTAAGATGGATAAAGGACAAGAGGTCAACACGTCTCTAGCAGTGAAGCAATTTGGTGCGCTGGTGAAACATCTCGGAAGGCAACAGAGAGATGACAGAATGCTCAGATACGCGATACAGAGGATTTGTGGTAGAGGTATGCGAGAAGGAGTCAGAAAGGGGTAACATATGAGTCGAAAATAGGCCTGGTACATAGAAATTTCGCAGTGAAGGAAAACCTATGATGCAATTGGTGTTGCGGGTACAACACAGGCGAGTCCTAATGGAGAATAGACGTTGCCATTCTGAGTGTGTAGTGTACTTAAGACATGTGATAAAATTCTGTGTGCTGTGCCGCTGTGCAGGTGCCAATCCATCTGATAAACAATAGTACCACCGAGATCGATGACATGCTGTAGGTATGATCACACAATGACCCAATTACAATAAATCATTTTCCACTGACAGCTCGGACTGTTTCTTGTACTATCCTGTGCGCTCACTGTCGCCTTTAATACTACGCGGTCAACCATTGCGCATGCAGTTGCATGCGTGAGAGATGACGTCATTTGTCGCCGTAATTACTGGCAGTTCTTTCGTAGGCAGTGCCGGAAGGTCTTGTTGGCCCAAGGGCAGAACGACGGGCGTGATGTCATCTCGCTCCGCTTCAGGCTGTACGGATATAGGTAAAGGGCTTAATGCATCAGCCTTGCACAACAGTTTATGTGGTTTATACTGTAGCCGGTACTTATACGCGCCAAACGTGATAGCCTATCTCTGTAGGCGCGTTGCTTCCAGCGCAGGTGCTTGACGGTCCGTCCTTAGAAGACGCAGCTACGGCCGATGGTATGTAATTAGAGTTAACTCTCCGCCATGTATGTAGTCGCGGAACCACCTGACGTCGAAAAGTCCAGACAATGTCTCTTGCTCAACATGGGTGTAATTTTTCTCTGCAGCAGTCAGCTTTCGCGAACGAAATTCTAATGATCAATACTGCCCACCAATTCGATGACCAAGAGTGGCTTCTAAACCATATGGTGAAGCATCGCATTCCAGGAGTAGCTCTTTCGTTGGACTGAACAGGGTCAGTACTGGCGTGGCACACAAAGCTTTTTTAGCCCTCTCGAATGTAACTTACTTCGTGGACCCCACGACCATCCGGTTGTTTTTCCCAGAAGTTGGCACAAAGGGGCGAGTAGCGTGGAAACTTTCAGTAAGAATTTATTGTAAAATGTTAACAAACCAGGAAACGAGCACAACTTGGTAATATTCTGTGGGGCTGAGGCCAGCCTGATTGCCTCATCGTTTTCTGCCGTCCCTTTCCGTCGGGTGCAATCCTGCCGTGTAGATTTGTTGGCCTAGATACGTCACCACGGCCTCCCTTACACGGCACTAGTAAGCACGCAGTGTATTCCCGTATCGTATATATCTCTGGAAAACATGCTCGCGTGTTTGCGTTCGTGGTTGTCAGCAGTCTGTGCTGTCAAACGTCGTCCAGGTATCGTGGTACCCCTGGTATTGCGTGCAATATTAGGTCGGATCATTCTCTGGAATACCGCCGGTGCTGATGCGATTCGAAACGGCAACCTCTTATAAGAAAACGAACCTGGATGTTTATTTATGGCAGCCAGATTCCGCGACATTTCTTCCAGCGTAATCTGGTTCTAAGCGTCTCGCAAATCCAGAATGCTGAATCGCTGTTCCCCATGCAAGTTTGCGAAGATGTCTATGACTGGCAGAGCGTAGCTTTCCATTTCACACACTGGCCACAAATGCGCACCACGCCTCTACTTTTCACTACCGGTAATATCGGTGTTGCCGATTCCGCTAAAGGGACTGGTGACATTATGCCGCTTTCCACCAGTCTATTCAGCTCAGCAGAAACCTTATCTATTTATGCAAAGGAAATCTAGCTTGCCTTGCATAATCTTGGTATTGCTGTGCCCTTGATGTGTGTGCCCTTGAAGAGTGAAAGGTTGTCAGGGAACACGTCGGCGTAGTCTTCCATTATGCTATCGGCTCCTGCCGGTTCCCGCCGGCTTGTCGAGCTTGGTAGAGTCATCCCGTGCAGAACCGGGGTCCCTTCTGCTGCGTCACGTGGTTCTTTGAAGGCTTTTGCATGCACAAAACAGGATGTCGAAAGAAGAAGGGACACACAACATGCGCAAACTTCTTTGTTCGACGTCCTGTTTTTGTGCGCGCAAAAGTCTCCAAAGAACCATGTACAACCAACTCGCCCCAAACGTAACGCTTCTGAGCTGCTACATAGGCTGAGACATTCATAATCTAATACTGTCAGTGAGCAATCAACTTCCACCGACATGTAAGAAGCCGTGATTGCCAAAACACCTAGTACAAGTAGTTTTCCTAGATAGCACGAAAGCGCCAACTTTGCAGTTTGCAAACGGGGTAAACGGCTGTGATGTGCTTCGTACGTCGCTCTCCGAAGGATACAAACAGCAGAGCCAGTAATATATTGCTGCCAGTGATTGTTTATTACACTCTTTCCGCAGAATACAAATAGGGATCTTCACAGTCTACCACGTGTGTTTAGCACACATCTTTAACAGTCTTAGTGAATTTGTTAACATTCCGTGATTCGAAATAAACAATAACGCAAAATACAATATCAGACGTGTGGGCAAAAGCCGTATGCAGCCGCTTGAGTAAACCCCATTACGCCCCACATGACAGTGTGGTGAGTAAGCAGCTGAGCCTTGACAAGCGCACGGAAAATATTGTCAACGTTGGAACGCATTCTGTATTTGAAAATGTACAAAAATAAAAAGTACATACCGTAGGGATCAGTACAAAATGCACATACAGAATGCAGAACAGTCTTAGTGAAATTGTTAACATTGCGGAATTCAGCATAAAGAATAACGCAACCTATACAACAACAGAATGACGTACCATGTATGAATGCAAGAGCACCAAAGACTAAGTTATTGTTCGGTATTTCTCGTGTGAGATGTAATTCCGCTCAAGTGTGTAAAGGTAACTAGGAAGTCTACAGGCGCTTGATTGAAATGCGTAAGCAGTCCGACAAATTGGTGTAGAGCAAGCTGTGCAACGGCGTACATTGTACATTGGCACATGACTTTGATGGTTGAATATTGTCAACATGGTCTGTGTGGTTTGTTCGAATACAATTTTGTACATAAGAATCAACCTGTGCCCCCAAACAGTGTCGCCGTAAAACACTGGAAATAACAATGCGTTGTAGAATAAAAGTTTTATTCTTGTTGATAGCACGTATCTTTGATAACAAAGGACACCATTCACTTCGTTCATTTTTGATCCTATGTTAATAATTTGTGCATCACAATTAAGGTATTCCGAGAAGGTTACTCCAGGACATTTCATGTTGCCACGATTTCAATGTGGTTGTCCCCAACCCTAAGCATCATATCCGTTACCACTGCTCGAAGTACTGTGGCTTTACTTTTACGTAGTGTTAGCCTTTGGGGAATTTTCCTGCGACCACTGACATATGTATTACAAAAAAAACATTCCCTGTAGAGGATAAGTTATTTTTTTCTCTATCCGTAAAAAGCGCAGTATTACCACTGGAGTGGGCAGTAAGGTTCACCGGTAACTTAGTGTAAAATATATAATTTAATTAAAATAAAAGCTACAAAAGGGCCTAAGATGCTACCTTGCGGCACACCCAATTTTATGTATTGGGCATCACACAGAGCACCATTCTGTGCTACAATTTGGTTGCGATTACCATATCAACTAATTAGGAATCCCTCTTATGCCATTGTGATTTAGTTCATTTACTAAGAACAATGATTGATTAAATCCAAGGCTTCGGAAAAGCGAATACAAATTTCAAGGACAAGGCGCTTGTCTTCAGATGCATTTGTAATTAGTTCCTCTTGCTTGAGCAGTGCTAAGTTAGTGGATCTTTTTTGGTCTGAACCAGAACAGATGATTCGACAAAACGCAAAGCTTCTTTATAAAATTAGGTATTTTCGTGGGAATAATTTTTCTATAATGTAAAAATTACGGGCGGTATGTAAATTGGTCTATTTGACAATTCAGAGGTGTCGCCTCCTTTGCGTACCAAAATAAATTTTGAAATTTGCATCTGCTTAGGAAGGACTCCACAACTGTGACAAAGGTTGAATATATATGTTACGATTGCGGCTAATAAATCAATTGCACATTTTAGAGGTTTTATTTCAAAGCCGTTAATATCTAAAAGTCCTGCTGTTTTTAAGATTCCCCATACCACAAAAACCTTATTTTTTATTGTAGGGGCATAAAAACTGACGTCGAGACCCCTGGTGCTTAGCGAATTGACATGTTTGCTGAGCGAATAGGCCAGCGTAGTGTATTTGTGGTAATTACAAAGAAATCATTAAAGGCATTCGAGAGATCCTGCCATGTCAGCATAGCACCATAACTCATATTGCAGATTAAACCACTCTTGCATGCACGACCAACTAGTTTACCGACTTGATGCGATCGATGATGAGGGTTTATGCAAAATTTATCTGAAAAGGAATGGCTCAAGTATTCGTACATAGCTTGACGCAGTTCTTTGTTGATGTTGCGATATTTGGTATTTGAGATACTTTCCCGGTATCTTTGGGGTTATCGAATTGCGCATGAAGTGTCGTTGTTTTTTCTATTTTTTCAACAGGCGTTTGCGATGCATGGTTTTTCTCAATTTCCGTTTGCGACAGTATTTGAAAGAAAAGTAGCTTTGATATATGCGTTTTAACTCAGTCATTAGTGCATCGTATGCAACATCTGTGTGAAATAGTGACAATATATAGGAGAAGTCGACCGTACCTATTTAGTTACAAAAGGTGTCAAGGGGTTTTAAGTGAAGGCAGCGATAAGAAGACTCCGGTGATATAGAACTATGATTTTGGTTGGTATTATATTGGTAATACTTGGAAATAGTCACCGATTCCAGTTATCGAAGTTCCTGACGTTATAGTCCTTTAAACATTGCTAGTGATGATTATATCTAAAGTAGAAATGTAACCAGTTATGCGCGTTGGTACAGTATTTACATTTACTGGAGCTAAGCATCAAAGAAGCAAATTCTGCCTGCTCTCGTGACGTGGTTCGCGTATCCATTGTCATATCACCGGAAAGGAATAGCGCAAGCTCATTTATGGACACATTATAAAAATGGCTTCTAACTATGAAAAAAAAATTCAGGATTTCCATGTGGAGGGCGGAACACAACACAGGAGATATGTTATTCACTCGGGACGGTTAACACTTAACAGTACAGAGTGCAGAGTGAGTAATCCCAATTATTGGTGCAGGAAGCGAATTCACAATTTGCAGGGATACACCGCCACCCCTTTGAATCTGCTGTAACTAGCAAAGTGAGCATAATTGTCTAGTACAAAATAAGTTTGATCATCGTGGTGCTAGGTCTCAGTAAAAATTATTGCATGAATCGAAAAACTAACGGAAGTATACAAGCTATAGAATTCATCAGCCTTGTTGCACAGAGAACGACAGTTCATATAAAAATGCAATATTATTTTTGCAATAAACGCTAGATCTGCGATAGAGGGGTATTTGAGGCATTTTATAGGGGCATCAATGTTTTTAGCTTATTTTATTCAAAGCGTCCAAGCTAGAGATTCTTAGTTTGGCACTACTTTCTGATTTGAAGGCATAAATGTGCCCATCACGCAACCAAACATATTTACTATTAGTCTCCCGTTTTTCTGGCAATGGCCTGTGCAATAAGGTGCTTTCTTTCTGGGCACAGGTGTTCATTGATGTAAATGGGCAAAGACTCCGAAAAGCCAAGCTCAGTAGACGTTAATCTCCGTCGTCTTCCCTTCTTCAGCACCGCATTCCGCTTCACTCGGAGCGCAAACGATACAATAATGTTCTTTCCAATCTGGCTTCGTAGTGCTGAAACACGGTGGCACACATCAACAGAAGACGGTGATATGAGTTCCCCAATACAGTCACCAAGCTTCCTCAGGATTTTCACCAGTTTTGCATCAGCATTCACACGTATTCCTTCTATTTTGATAGTGACATTTCGCGAATACTCTCCTTGATTCGTTACTACTTTGGTTTCATTTGACTTTCGATCTGATCAAAACGCTACTTTATGTTGTAATATTCAGTGCGCAAGCTTCTTTTTCTAGAACTGCTTTCAGAATGGCTACCAGTTCATCAATGTTGTCATCAGCATAGTTGAGATGAGATTTTATATCTTTGATTTCATTTCGAAAGTCTCGTTCCAGGAAATCTTTCAAACTCTTGAGGTCGTTCCCGTTTACTCTCTTTAGGTCCTCAAGGGCATTTGTCAATTCCATACTTATTTTTGCCATGATGGCCAACAGTAAGTTACAACAAACCCTGATATGGTATCGTGAAACTAAATTTCTGCCATCCGCAGAAATTTAGTTTCAGCCAAGGATAAATGTCTGCGTATTGTCAATTTTACTGCTCGTAGCGTGGTGAACAAGACAGATTCCCTAGAAATTCACTTGCTACAACACGATCCACACATCGCAGTCATAACGGAAACCTGGTTGCACTGCGATATAACAAATTAACTTGTTTTTGCAACCCATTACAAAGTACTTTGCAAGGATAGACCGCGCAGAGGCCGAGGTATAGCCGCTCTAGTTAAAGATCAAATCGGAGCCAAGCTTGTCGGCGATACTAGAGTGCCTATGCGTCAGGTTATCGCGCTGGGGTCAATGCTTTGTACTGCTCGCATTTTATAGACCACCTCATTCTAGACCAGACTACTTGATTTAACTTAAACAGCACATGTGTGTCTACCAAAATAAGAAAACTTTTTTTCATCGGCTATCTTAACTTGCCTGGTATCAATAGGGAGCTCCTCCAGGCAATCAATAAGGCTGATGCGATGCTAACATTAGTTTAGACGTAACGCTAACACATAATCTTATTCAAGTGGTTAATGAACCCATGCGTGTGCAAGGGTCATCATGTTCTATATTAGATGCCATTTTTTAAAACCGAACCTTTTCCGAGCATACCGTGTCAATCGAAGATGGCTTATCTGACAATTACCTTATTGCACTTTCCTTGCCTATTGTCAAAACTGCCGCTCATAAAACTGCCAATACCAAAATCTTTTAAAGATTACACCAGAGCGGATGACCCAAGCATAGTTGAATACATGCAATCTTGTCTTACGCGCTTTGCAGATAGTGATAGTGATGTGTTTACACTTTGGATCGCGTTTACTACAATGTGCAGGCATTGTATAGATACATTCATACCCACTGATACTAAGAAAGTCAATAAAGGTACGCCATGGATGACGCTTCGAATAGTACAACTAAAGCGCAAAATCAAACGAATAAAAAAGAAGCATCCACGCACGGTCGTTATCACGGAACTCCAAAAAAGCTGTCATGCGCCGTGTGCGATTCAAAAATTTTTTATTTTTCCACACATTGCCCAACTTTCTAAAAAACGCACCGGATAAGATTAAGGGGATACCTTCGCAATAGCAAGAACACTATTACGCAAATTGCAGCTAATGAAACCATTCTTAATTACTTGAATGCCATTGTGCAACATTTCAACACTTATTTTCATAGTGTATTCTCCCGTGCACGATCAGGCCCATTTTTTAGTTCTGCAGTGTTTCAAGAGCACCAGGCGAACTTTATATCTTGCCATGGCATTGTGTCTATGTTACTCAATTTAAAAACCAAAACAACTCCTGGCCCTGACGTCCTCCCGAATGTGTTTCTTAGGCGATACGCCGAAACTGTTGCCAAGTTCTTAGTTGTATTATTCAGAGCATCTTTGTTATGCACGAAAGTATCTGAAGATTGGAAGGTGGCTCGAGTTGTTCCGGGCTTTAAGAAAGGCGGTCGATTATTGCTTGCGAATTACCGCTTCATATCATTAACGTGATCTTGCTGCAAACTTTTGGAGCACATAATCGCAACTCGCATTAATGAATTCTTAGATGAACACTCCATACTAACAAGTGCTCAACATGGCTTCAGGAAAGGTTGTTCCACTAGCACACAATTAGTAACAATAATTGATTCAATTGCCAGAGCTTTGGATGGCGACGATCAAATTGATGCAGTGTTTTTGGACTTCAGTAAAGCATTTGATATAGTAATTCACCAAAAGTTAATTCTAAAATTAGGGAACATGAACCTTCCGGACATGATAATTACCTGGATTACAGATTATCTGGATAATGGCCAACAGTATGTTTAATTTGGCGATAACAACTCGAGATATCTACCAGTCACTTCAGATGTTCGCCAGGGCAGTGTACTGGGTCCATTGCTCTTTCTTTTATATATTGATGACATTGTTACCGTCGTCAAACCAGGAACACAAATAAGGCTGTGTGCAGATGACTGCGTAGTGGTTCGTACTATTAGGTCCATGGATGATCAGAAGGAATTTAACTCTAGCTTGCATAATATATTTTTGTGGTGCGAAGAATGGGGCATGGGTGTAAACATAGATAAAACTGTCTCTCTTCGCATAACACATAAAAAGAATCCCCTGGAGTAGGCGTATCAAATGGGATCTGTGCCAATAAAGCAAGCTTAGATTTACAAGTACTTTGGCGTAACGTCCACTAATAAACTTTCTTGGAACATTCACATTTGACAACACATGTTCTTCTGCCTTTCGGAAGCTAACCTATGGGCGACACAAACTAAGAAATGCCCCCTCAAACGTTAAGCTACTCACTTACCTAACCTATATCCGGCCCAAACTTGAATATGCCTGCGTTGCGTGGGATCCCTATACTAAAGTCAATGGTAACAAACTTGAGCGAATACAGAGAGAATCTGTTCGTTTTATTTATTCGAAGTTCAAAGGTTCGGCTTCGCCGTCAGAGTTGATGTTGGCTAAGGACATTCCTTCGCTTGAACAACGAAGACAGAAACACAGGCTAGATAGTTTATATAATTTAATTAATCACAAATTGGGCTCTGGACCCTTCACTATATTTAAGTCATCTTTCCACATGGTATACACGACACCATCGTCCGGATACACTGACACCTGTCTATGCTAAGACAAACAGCTATAAGTTCTCCTTCTTTCCCCGGACTATTTCAGAATGGAATTCGCTGCCTGGCCCTTACAAGATATGACTGTGTTTTATGTAAGTTTTCATTGGCTTTTTTCGTTTTTGCATAGAATGTGTTCTCCTTGCTGTTGAATGAGCAAGGCAAGTCCTCGACTCTCAAGCTCCCTTGCCTTTGATGTGCAATTTCCTTGCCTTTATTTACACCGTTCTATTTGCACCATGGATTGATTTACGTATTGAGTTTTGATCTTTTCACCAAGTGTTTCTGTGAGCAATATATAATTGTAAAGTCTATGTATTTTATGATTTTATACAAACTTATCTTGTATATGTCTTGTACTCAATGTCTACCGGTGCTGCAAGGACCACAATGTGGTCTGTAGTATGTATTAAATAAATAAATAAATCTTCATCTTGAGCTCACAGCTGACATAACAGCCACCTGCTTCCTTGCCGCATTTCGGCGTTTAATCTTTCGAGCATTTAATCGAACGTCCTCTCTTTTGATAACTGCGCTCAACAACTCAGAAATCATCGCGCATGCAGTTAGGCAATTTCTGCAGTGCACGTGGCATCGAATGGAAGTTCAGCGTTGCGCGAGCGTCATGATGGGGAGGTTGGTGGGCAATGCTGGTCCGCATTAGGCAAGGCACATTTCGCACTCCAGGTCGCGGTTGCTTATTCCTTGTGGATTTAACAAATGTTCTATGTGAGGCAGAAGCAAACATAAAGAGGAGTTTCTCGTCACAGTTCTATATACACTCTGGCGAGCTGTACATGCGAACATATTCGCACTTCGTACTTGACAAACGTGCAACGTGCTTCCCTGAAGAGTTGGGTTCCACGCTACTCCAATCAGCAAGTATCAACCTGCGATGTCAAAGTACACTTCCACAAACTTTAACCGACCATCCCTAGAAGCGCTCGCGCAGGGAGTACTTGCTACTTCTGTACTCTGCATACGAGACAACGCCCAAGATGCCACCGTGACTACAAGTTGGAAGCGTCATCAGGGTGTACGACGACAATTCGTCTCCTATCCAGTGGAAGCTAGCCCGGGTGACGGAGTTTCTTCCTCGTCGTGACGGCGCGGCACGAGCGTGCTCAAGCTGACTTCTGGCTCTGTGATAAGTCATCCTGTCCAAAAGATTTGCTTTCTTGAAGCCGGCAGCCTTTAGCAATTTCGTCAGTCACGGAGTGTGTTGCACATAAAGATGAAAGTGCACCGAGCACGCGCTGTGGTTGCGTAATGGTCATGTTGTTAGGCTGCTAAGCACGAGGTCGCGAAGTCGTTTCCAGGCCGCGGAAACCGCATTTAGATGGGTATCAAATGAGAAAGCACGCGTTTGCTTAGATTTAGATGCACGTTAAACACGGTGGAGAACCAGGAGTTCCCAGGTGGTCCAAATTATTATGGAATAACCCACTATGGCTTAACTCTAACGGGCTCTTTTAGAAGTCGCCTGTCTATTAAACGCAACATTTTTATGGTGGAGATGCTGGGTATTCTCGACCCATGCGACAGACCCATGCGACCCAGCGGCAAGAGCGCTAGACGGATACCGGAGCTCACGCCAGTACACCACGCCAGCCGGAGAATCCAGGTATTGGCCCCTCAATTTGAGCATTTGCCTGTGAGTACAATTGCAATGTCGGCAGGTTGGATGCTACATCCCATACTACCACGACTAACCCTGTGACCAGTGCTCCGGGACCTCCTAATTACATGCTGCAATAACCGCACGTGCCAAGTCCCTTCCACGGCGGCTTTCTTGAAGACGTGGAAGATTGGCTAGTGGACCTCGGGCGTGTAGCGGAGTTCAGTATAAGGGACAATAAATGGAAGCTCGGAAACGTCTACTTCAGGCTTTCAGATGGTGCTCGCACGAGATTGCAGCACCACGAAGACGCCCTGACATCATGGCGTGAGGTTTGTCGCAGCCTCTTGGACACTTGCGCCAGCTCCAATCACCGGCAACGAGCAGAATGGACCTTACGGTCTCGCATTCAGAAGCCTAATGAGAATGCGGCGATGTACGTGAAAGATATGGCGCACCTCTTTAGATGAGCTGACCCTACCATGTCAGAAGACAAGAAGCTGCGTCACTTGATGCGAGGCGAGAAAAAGCAGCTTTTTGTGGACTCTTTCGTAGGCCGCTCTAAACGGCTGCGGAGTTTCTCACTGAAGCCGTCGCCATGGAGAAGGCCCTGCATCAGCGCTCGCACCAGTATGATCGGCAGTTGAATCTCTCTGCTACCAGCGCTGTAGGAGCTCTCACGACTGCCTTATAGTCGCTTCACGTGATTATTCGTTCGGTATTCCGGGACAAGCAGCAACAGCTGCATCAGGTGCAGCAGCTTTCAGCCAACTTCACACTAGCGTCGCGCGTGGCGCAATGCGGCACACCCTCGGCGCACCACTTTACGAAGCCCCTTTCAGGCCGATCTACCACTTCAGGTGTTCACAACTTCAAGTGAACCTCGACGCACAACTTACGCTGGCGTTTTAGGAATCGCCGTCCCGTTGCTGGCGACACCTTCTACTGTCAGCGAATACGAGCGTACGACATATGCCGACGCATTCCGGCACCCTATCCCTGCACCAGCGCCGCTAGCTGACGTCACCCCGCATGCGATGCTTCAGTCAACACAGGCGGGTCCTTATTTTGAAGAGGCTCTACGAGCCGTGCGTAAATCGGACATTTGGCGCATGACCGACCCAGGACCACTATGTTACCACTACAGTGACATGGGTCATGTCTACCGCGAGTGCCAGTACCGGCGCCTTGTACTCCAGGGTGTTCTTGTTAAGCACCCCGACCAAGTTTCGGATAGCGGGCCCTCGCGATTGAAGATTTTATCGCCCCACAGCGCGTGCCGCCGTCAACAAGGCGTCACTCGCTATCGGCGCCACCACGACCATCCTTTTCGGAAGCTACAAGTCGGATGTCGCAAGGACGATCTCGGAACCTTCGAGGTGAGGTCGCTCATATTCGATGTGCGGAAGACCTCCAATCGACGCGACCTCAGACCGACGGAGACTTCACGACGCCGGTGTCTCAGGCTGGAGACACCTTTTGAATGAACGTACCTGTGCTTATTGAGTGTCTCAATGTTACTGTTTTAATAGACCCTGGCGCTAAATACTCAATTATCATCAGAAAACTGGTTAGCAGTTTAAATAAAGTTGTTACACCTTGGACAAGGATGAAAGTACGAACAGCTGACCGACATACCGTCAAACCACTTGGTGTGTGCAGTTTCCGGGCGAAAATTCAAAATTCTACGTTTCCAATCAGTTCCATTGTTCTCCGAGAATGCCTCCGTGAATTGATACTTGGAAAAGACTTCTTTGTGAGTAAGACGCCATAATCTACCTGTGCCGACGCTGTATTTTTTTCTGTACAAAAAAGCGACGATACGAGACGCCTGCCTCCACAAAGTCACTCTTCGAAATTCCAAGGACAGCGTTACGATGCCACTTCGTGCTAGGACAATGATTCTGGTAACGTCTGAGGGTACGCGCGGAGCCGAAGCACTCGTAGAGTGCCACGTCTGCCTTCTACTTACTGTCGGAATGAGCGTGGCAATATGATCGTGGTTTTTGGCACGTTTATTTTATTTTTTTATTTATTTTATTCAATTCATTCATTTACTTTATTTATTTATCAATACTGTAGGTCTTCTGCACACCCATACAGATAGCGCGCATACAACATCACAGCCATCTAATAAGATACAAGTTCCCAGAAAAACAAGCAGAAACTATATGAGGACGGCAGGAACACTTTTTCTATAGCAAGTACATCGGTAGTTTTTCGATGATTTGTTACACTTCGCATACACGAGAAAAACAAGTCTACCACAAGAAACCGCATGCAACACAAGAGAAAACAGTTGTACAAACAAAAACAGTACAATAGAACACTACAAGATCCTTTCTGCACTTTTACAAGAAACGTAGCTGCACAGACACCATCAGCTGCTCCACAAATTAACAAAACGGATATAGAATTGGATTATTTACAGCTTTGCTTGGTAGCGCGTTCCATGCGTTCGCAGCTCGAGGGAAATAAGAATATTTAAACGCATTGCAACGCGAACTGAATGGTCGGATGCATTTATTGTGGTTTGTACTGCTAGAGCGGCGGCCAGGCGGATGAATGTAGTCGTCTGCATTGATTTGAATGTGAACGTAAACGGGAAGATGAAAAAAAAACTGCATTCAAGCGACATGACGCCCGCAAGACAGAGTTTTACCCGCCGTGGTTGCTCAGTGGCTATGGTGTTAGGCTGCTGAGTACAAGGTCGCGGGACCGAATCCCGACCACGGCTGCCGCATTTCGATCGGGACGAATTGCGAAAACACCCGTGTACTTAGATTTAGGTGCACGTTAAAGAACCCCACCGTGGTCAAAATTTTCGGAGTCCTCCACTACGGCGTGCCTCATAATCAGAGAGTTGTTTTGGCACGTAAAACCCCATAATTTAATTTGTAATTTTAAGACAGAGTTGTCGGGTGCGCTTGATTGCGCATGTCCATTGCACTGTCGTACCAAGAATATCTTGAATAGATAAACCTCAGAGCCCTATTCTGTAATCTTTCAAGTTTGTCCGGAAGGTACTTTTGATGAGGGTCCCACATTATACTTCGGTATCTAGAATAGGTCTGACCAGCGCTTTATAGGCAATCGGTTTAACGGCAGGAGGTGCATTGTTCAATGTTCTGCGCAGAAACCCTATTTGTTTAAGTGCTTTGGCACATGCATTGGTAATATGCTTATCCCATTTTACGTCGTGTGAGATTGTGACACCCAAGTATTTTACTTTGTCAACTTGCGTAATAGTCAAGCCTTAAGATTTTACGCAAACGACGAAGGTCCTTCTTTTTTCTTCCTTAGGTTCATGAACGTTGTTTTAGGCACATTTATTTCCATCCCCCACATATTGCACCATTGGGGAATGTTTTGTAAAGAAGAATTAAGCTTTAGTTTGTCATCAATACTGCACACTGTAATATAAATGACACAGTCACCTGTGATAAGTCACAATGTTACACCTGGTTCTGCACAAGGAGAGATGTTGACGTAAAAAAGAAGTAGTGTTGGTCCTGAAACGGACCCCAGGGGTACACCGAACAAAATGCTTAGGCAGTCGCAATCTATATTGTTTAAAGTTACGTACTGGGTACGAATTGTTAAGTAAGCCGAGATCCATGCTATTACTTTGCTGTTAATTCCAATGGATGCAGGCTTGGCTATTAATTCAGAATGAGGCCCGTGATTGAATGCTTTTGCAAAGTCTATGAATATCGCGTCAGTTAAAATCTATTAAAGTGAGTGAAAAAAAGTTACGTCTTGCTTGGCGCAACAGGCTTTTAAGTTCCTGGTACTGCTGGTTTATTACAGCTGGAGCGCATTTACGCCTCCGCATTCTTTTCAGCTTGTTCTATATCAATAATTTCGCGCGTTATCCTAGGAGTTTTTCGTTTTTTCCGCTTACGTTTTGTAGGAATGTAAGATTTTGAACAGTGACAGATTTCCGCTTTAAATTTTAGCCCCAAGCTGTTCACATCATCGGAAAGTTCAGCATAAAAATAATCTAAAGTCAGTGCCAGCTAATCAATAACGCTTTCATCGTTTGCTCTGCAATAATATTTAATAAATATATGTGAATTTTAATGGTTCTTCTTGCTGCGCTAAGATTAGGAAATTTAATTAGAATCAGCGTATGGTCAAAGATACCATCTACCGCCACAACTTCAGCATCTATTGGCCTGGAAATCAAAGCAAGGTTTAAGATATTAGAAACAAGCCCTTGGACGCGTGTCGCTTGCGTTACGTGCTAAGACAAGGAAAACATTAGCATGGTATCAAAAAGTCGTTCGCAGCTGCTTGCCTCTACATTGCTAACGGTTAGGTTATACCAGTCTATTCCTGGTCCAGTTGAAGTCACCACTACGGCACTACCTTCGCCCGATCATGCATTCCCTCGAGGAGGTAGTTGTGTAATTCCCTAAGTTAAGTTTCAGGTGCCCCACGTCGTATGTATACTCCACCTCTTAGTCGACGTGTTGCTTGAAATCTGACAGTACAACAGACAATCTCATGGTTAGGTACACCATTTTCTTCTTGAGAACATCAGATCATCCTTTATAGCGATGGCTACTCCACCTCCACGGCTATCACGGTCTTCGCAAATTAGGCTATAGCTTTCTGGAATTATTTCTGAATCATGGATACCGGGATGAAGCCACATCTCGGTAATCACAAAAAAGTCAGGTGCGTAAGCAAATACAATTTCCTCTAGTTTATCCATTTTGTTCACTATGCTTCTAGCGTTGAAATACAATAAAGAACACGATGGCGTACTTTCTTGGTATTAGGCATTGGAATTATTACCCTCGTGGCCGACCGTCACAGAACGCGCCGGTTTGAGAGGTATTCTCTTTACCAAGTGCTTATACCATGCGTACAGCGTGTCAATTATTTTCAATTTATCGAAAAGAAGCACAACCTTACCATCGCCCTCTCGAATAGGTTTTGAGGATTCCCATAATTTCCTGCGCGTTTCACGAACTGCGAATAAAAAGTCTTCCGACACCGATATATTTGTGCCTTTGAGCTTTGAATAGTTGCGCAGAACTGCCATTTCTCGTGAAAATACAAAAAATCATATCATGACGGGATGGTCCCGATTAGTTATTCTTTTACCAATGCGATGGACGCTCTCCACGGTCTTTACTCTTACTTTCAGCAAATTGTTAAAGATTTCGTTCTCATCTAGACTGCTGAAACGAGTGACCAACCGACCGGGGGTATGAAGGAAGAAAGCCTCATCCGCCTTGTCCAATCTTTTATTATCTGTCACATTACTTGCGTTGCGCCCTTTGTCAACTGCTACAAAGCTGAAAAGACTAAACTGGACATCATCATCAGAGGAGCCTATACGCAGGCATTAGGACTACCCAACCACACCAGCACAGAACTTCTACTACAATTAGGTATCCACAACACCCTAGACGAGTTATTCGAAGCGCAACATCGTTTCCAACCGGAGCGGCTTATCCTCACGGAAACGGGCCGCAGCATTCTAACCAAGCTTTATGTCACCTACCACAGCCAACATGGAAACAAACACCCAATACCGCGTGTTTCAGCAATGAATACACGCCCCCCGACCCTATCCCCCCTAAACATGCACCCAAACCACAACAAAGAACGCAGGAAGGCACGAGCTACCTCCCTCATCAAAGCATATTCCAACAACGCGGGCGCCACCATCGTCGACGAAGCTGAATACCAAGATGGACGTCACTTCGAGGCGGTTACCACAGCAGACGGCTTGCTCCGACATGCTGCCAACATCGTTACGCAAAATACCGAGAGGGCCGAGGAAGTGGCTATCGCCCTGTCCACTGTTGAGCCAGCCTGTTACACCATACTGAGCCATTCTCGCTCTGCAATGAATAACTGCATCAAGGGTCGTATTTCTCAACAATCACTCGGTATCTTACAACAAGCCCCGCATTCTTCTGAAAATCAAATCATCCTCGTCTGGATCCCAGCACACGCCAGCGATGTCCACCCGCACCTCACCAACCTCAACGAGGTTACACACTCCGTAGCACGAGGACTAGTCAACCGTGCCGGAGACGGTGCAGGCGCACCCGCAGGACGCGACCGCCTTACAAGACACAACGACCTTGTGAAGTCATTTTACCTCGAAAGAATAACTCTCCCCACCCCTCACCGCAAGTTAAACAGAGCAGAGGCAATCATCCTTCGCCTGTTACAGTCCAATACACACCCCTTCCTCACAAGCTATCACATCAAATACCCCGACATCTACCCAAGCCATACGTGCTAGATATGTAAAACTCAATCAGCAACACTCCCCCACATGCTATGGGAGTGCAAAGATCAATACGCCAACCTTAATCCCGTGACTTTCTCGTCGAGATGGCATGCCGACCTGGGAAGCTCCCATCTCGACGACCAACTCTGGGCTACCCAGCAGGCCTACGAAGCCGCGAACAGACAAGACCTCGACGTCCCACCGTGGGAAGCCTAGGCCCAGCCGACTGAACTGCTGGTCCTCATTAAAGTTAACGCTCTCTCTCTCGACATATCTTCTCAAAGATGCGGGGCCTTCGTCGTTATTTTTTGGGATACCATATATCACAATATATATTAGGATACCATATGAAGTTACAGCGTCTTCTATTTTCTAAGTCGTTCATTTTACTGTGTAATTGTGGGACTTGCTTTTGAACTGTATTAACAGTTGCTTCACACTTTTCAACTTTTTCTTTACAGTTTTGAGTGATGCAAGCGTATTCTCAATAATAGACATACGTGTTTGGATGCCCTGCATTATGGCGTGATGTTCAGCTTGGGAAGCCTTAATTTCTGTGACGGTATGTGAAATGTTCTGCAGAACGTCAGAATCAGGACAAAGAATATTCTCTAGGTCAGAATCAGGACCTAGGTTTTCCTCTACGTCATCACTCATAACTAACAATAAGTGAACTATGCAAGACACATCCATACAACATGACCACAAACAGGAGGGGCTCGGCTACACCACAAGGCATGCACAGCTACTTTCGAAACACTTCGTTAAACGAAATGTTTCACCGAATTGTGTACAGAAGAGCACAAAATTTAGCATCGTGTGCCTGGCGGTGCCAGCGAGCCCACAGAAGGGTGGGAGCAGGCGTTGCCCCAGTTTATGCTGTTCCTCAGAAGTCGCTGGAGTAGCTGGTTTGCCGAAACTTTTATCAAGATGTATCACCTTGGGCGTCGCCGAGTAAAGCCGGGAAAGGAATACGGCTGTAACAGGGGCCAGGCCAAAGTGATGCAACGCTGCCGATGTCACAGACGCCGTTACCGGGGACAGGTAAACTTGATACGACGATGACGATGTCACAGACGACATGGGTCCGCAGGGAGCCGGAAACGAAGCATCGCCAGGCAAACAGGGTCCCAGGAATACCTGTGTATAGAAGAGAACGAAATTTTGCATCGTGCGCGTGGCGATGCCACCAAGCCACATAATTATTATTATGGTGCGACGAGCACGTGCAGTGGCGACGGACACTGTTCGCTCAGTTGCTGCCAAAGGACGAAGGAGTTAGGCGTCTGGGACCGAGTCTGGCTACCATGTCGTTTTGCTACATTTGAAGTGCATTGGTTTACCAATGTTTGTTCCGAACAATGTACTATACTTCAAAGCACGCTTATAGGTTCTTCTGTATAGATTTCCGTTATTAACGGTCCAAACGTTCGTAAACATGTATGATTCCCGTAGAAAATTACAAGTCGCTTTACAGCGAAGTTGTCTAGGTGACGGACCAGCATGAACGTGCCGTATGCGTCGTCTCGTAGGGGGGGGGGGATATCTGGGCTGCCTAACATCCGTAAAGCGAAAAAAAAATGGCGGGGCCAGCGCCGAATATGGGAGGACGAACGATAGTACGGTGGAGAAGAAAGGAAGCACACGTGATTGCACCGCCCACCACACCTGGGGAGTGGGGGAGTGCACCCGTGCTGGCCGCCATTGCTGCCGGCGACGTCTGCTGTCGTCTGTCGTCAATATAAGGGAGCGGCAGTTGTTGTGGGAAAACACAGGGTTGTGGGCCGCGGTTATCAACCGCGGTGTATAAGAACCGGATTGTGCATAGCAGAGGTAGCCCATTGCAACAGTTGCAACTCCAACAAAATTTGGAAAGTGGGAAGACCAGTCATTGTGCGCACTGCCGAAGAAAAAGCAGAGTACGAGGAGAGGCGTTGACAGCAGAGATGCGACTCTAACTAACGACAACGTGCCCGTGCGAAAGCGGAGAATGCGGCCAGTGACTTTGCCTCCGAAGAACGTCAGCGAGAGCAGATGCCATAGTTCAATCTTCGGCGTCGAGCGAGCTACCGATGAAGATCGCCCACTGGAAGCCGCGAACAACTTCTATGAACAAACAGCTCCGCTGGCTAATCCACCCACATATGAGTGGTTCTGCCCGAAATATTTATTTCTCAGCCTGTAAAAATGTTCCAGTATTCCTACCATTGGTTCTGCACTCATCGGGTCGTCTTCGCGCAGGCTCTTGTTGGCCCTTTAGATGTACGATGTTGTGAGGCCCGTCCTAATCGCAGTGCGAGAGAAAATTACATTACAGAATTACAGATTACATTTGACGATACATATACAAAGAACGGGAAACATTTTTCTTACAGTGCATTAAATGGGCTTTTACAATATTGCTTATTGGAGATCAAAGTAAACTCCATCATAGCGACAGATGCATCGCAATCCGAACAAAATATGGAAATATAATTTTCTCTTTCGCAATTGACTGGCCGTGCTCCTTGAGACCTCCTGACTACGTACCGGTATCTTTAGCTGAATTTGTGGCAGTTATATTGGCCCTATGAAAAGTTCACGCGGCAATCTCAAGGATTGTTATAGTAACAAATCTTTATGTTTGTGGTGAGCTCTCACTGCAAATAGTGGCTCCCACATTTCACGGTCTAATACAGTCTCAATTAACAACGATTATTTTGATACCGGCTTCCTGTGGCAACGGATAATTGACGAATGAATCAGCATACAGCTTGGCGAGAGCAGCGCTTAGTGGTCCCACTCTCCCGCTCCATCCTCTATGAGCTTTCATAACTGCCGCAAGCTTCAGGATTCGCGCCGTCATGCAAGGTTGTTGGAACCCAAAGTTAACAAATTTAACAGGGTGCCGGAATCTCATGTTTCCTTGGAGTGAAAACTTCTGCCATACTAGAAAAATGAAGTCCTGTTTACAAATGAGGATGAGCCAAATAAAAGATTTCTTCCAGTCATATGGGGGTCTTTCATCATTGAGTAAACCTGCTTTATAAGAACTATTTCATGGTCCTTGATTTATTTTACCACTCCCGATATTCTATATCTTGGAGCCTCTTGTCCGGGACATTATCATAGGATTGTTGGTGCAGCTGTTGTAAGGTCTATAATTGCAACATGAGTATTTGCCTGCTAAACTATGAAATTTCTATCTTACTATATGTTTTTATCGGTTGAACATTTGTCAATTAATTGTGCATCTATTTTTAATTGACTAATTATTTTTTAACTCACTTGATTCTAGTCCAATCCCCCATAGTGGGTATGACCCACGCTTGCAGGCAAACATACAAGCAAACAAACAATCAAAGAAACAAACAAAGACAGCTAGGTTGAGAATGAGAATCGGACTATATTGTGTCGTAGCAGCGTTGAAGGAAAGCCAAAATTAAGGCGGCAAGAAGTACCCTCAAGGGAGTATTTATTCTAAATGGACGAGCTAAAAATTCGAAAGACGGATGAAACTAAAAATGTACGTGACTGAGAAATCGGGCTGACTGCTGGTGTCTTCTTCGCAGCTGAAAAATCGGCACGTTTTGATCATTCGTCATGCGTGTTGTTCTATTTCTAATGAGTGGACAACAGGGATGAGGATTACTCTCGCAGCGCTTCATGCCTGAAGCATTAGCATTTTTTGCTGCTTTTTATTCGCTAGAAGTTCCGTTTTTATGAAATCCTTCGATGTATATACAAAAGAAATATTTGGCATGTTTTTGCGTATGCAGACAATCAAGTTATATTCAGTTTCAGCGCCGGTTTTGACAAAAATAGAATATATATACAAATTTACCAACATGTGAATTTGATTTCTTGTTATAATTTCTCGAGAACGCCTTCAAACGATTAGATTGGCTTCATGTTTCCAACAAAGAATTCTACATATGCATTTGATTTTCATAAGAATCTGTTTTGTAGAAGCTAATGAAGATAAAAGCAAGATTTCTTGGTGCCTCTGTGAGGCATTAGAGGATGTTTAAGCTGTCATATCTTCTCTTCAAATTGAGGCAGGTCCTAAAGAATATTTGCTATACACACACATGAAGTTCTTGTTTTGATGGTTCGAAGTGGTATTCGTGAAAAATTATATGTTGTGTAATATTTGCCCGATTTCTTACGTGATTATAAACCACGACATGAAGCTTCACTTCCTTTTTAGTAAATTCCATTCGTTCTTCACCATCAAAAAAGTACTGAAATGAACGAAAGTGTGTTTAGTGAAATTTATCATTATAATGTTTCTAGAAAGCTAAAAGTATGATCGTTATTAACGTTCCATATTTATAGAAGGACAAATGTTTTAGACCCTTCCATTAACCCCTGTCGATTGCCGGTCGCTGTAATCACATGCCTGCCACTTTTGTTGCATCTTTGTGGGGGCTTTAAGAAAAAAGATGGTTTCGCCGACTCCTTGTGCCTGTATTGTTTGAGCACTTGCATCTTCTGTAATGACGCTTTGTTCTCAGGAATTGATCTTTTCAAAAGACACGGATACGTTTAGTTGAGGTGAAGGACTCTAAAGAGATCGAGCACTCCGCAGTTTGGTGCTCTTGCGCACTTCTGCCGACCCTGATAATGCCAGACAGCAAAACTAACGCCCATCATAATTTAAAATTAGAGGCATCTCTTCTCACCTAATACTGCACCAGTACTCAATTTATCCTCTGACGACCATGGCTACGTCTAAGCTGGGCAGAACTAGCAAACTCTCTCCGCTGCACACGCGCTGTCACTGTGTTGCTCACGCTTTTCAGTTCGTATTTCTGTCGCGTTTCTTGAAAGTCATGTTCACAGGCCGCCGAAACAAGAAGGCAGGATGCCTAATTTCCTTTCGCTTGGGTGGCTCCATTATTAGCTGTCAGACACTGTGCCACGGTGCACCTGTCTTCGACATTGGTCGATGGGTGCTTCTCCGTGCTCTCCCCGTGCTCCGTGCTTGTCCCCCCGTAGGACAACTACCAAAATTCACATTGGGCCTTCAACGTTGTGACTAAGCTGCCACAGCGTATGGCGCACCAGCAGTGCATATGTGGCTATCTTACAGGCGTCACTGACAGGTGTGCTACCGATAAGTCTAAATGGAATGATCTGTCAACAAAGAGGCAACAGCGAAGTGCTTCAGTAGATAGGCTTCATCGGCTTGTCTGGTGCTTGTCAGAACTCATTAAAGTACGTCCGCCTGACTTGCACAATTTGTTTCAAAATATATTTAGGGTAAGTTACTGAGTATACTGCACCGAAATGTATTTTTATACAGTACAAAATGCTCAGTTCAGAAAAGTATCTTAGTACACTACTAAATATTCATAACGCACATTTTGTTTCTTCGAAGATACTTCCAAGGCGCATGTTCCTGTGAACTTCGAAAGGAAATGCAACAACATGGTTTACATCCGGAGAGCTTTATTGGAGCGTAAGACGATTTGCTTTTTGACCTTTTCGTCGAATAGCTTGCCTCGGTTCTTAAGACGCTACACTTTATACTAAAAAGGCGACCCACAGATGGCAATATTATGTCGCGGGAAGAGTTTATGAAGCGTAGTCTTCTTTAATACTAATGCGAATTCATCTGACTCATTTTCACACAGTTACGCAAAGAGCACCTAATCATTGAAACGCTATTATTGCCTCCTACAGGTGCCTCCTGCCTCGTAAAGAGCTTGTTTGCTTTTTTTTCATTCTGAAGTGTACCTCAATTTTTCATTTCAACCGGAAAAAGCTGGTAGTTTGAGGTTCAATCCTTAGCCGCTCAGCGTTTGCAGAAACATATTTTGGCTACGATCGTAACTCGAGGTGAAACCTAAACTACTGGGAAGTTTAGAGACTCACAGTTCTGCAACAGCTCATGATGGTTTCAACTTAACTGCCTTCTCACGATAGATTGAGCAAGATTCAACATCATTAGGCGACAAGACACTAAGCTCTGCCTATAACGTTATTGTCATCTTTGCCAACTTAAAAATCAAACTATTTGTTTCTCCACTTTTCACTGCGACTCTTTCTTTGTGTCTTACATTTCCCTAAGCATCCGAACACTGCACATAATTGCAGCTATTCTGGCGTAATGGGTGTAAGTTTCTTTTAAAACTAGCAATACCTGTGCCACACAGAGTGGGTAAATATTCTTACCGCATGGACCACATTCGGCGGCGACTTTGCAGGAATCTGCTCAATGTTGCCTGTGAGCTGTCTCTTCAACACTGCCACGTCACTTTTTTGCTCTGTGACCAAAATTTTAACCATAATGTCTCCTTGAGGGAAGAAGTGCTCATTGCTGAGAACTGCCTGCAAACAATGTCAGGTTCGACATCTCGTACCCATGACTAGACAAGCACCTCTCCCACTGAAAGCACATTAGTCTCTTAGCCGTTTACAAGACGTCTTCGCAAGATCAGCAAGACGGCTTGAAAATCATTATAAACGTTTACAAGACGTCTTGGCCAGATAGTTAAGATTCTTGGATATATCTTAACAAAACTTTGTCTTAAAGCGGATGCGTTAAAACAACTTGCAGCCGTCGCGAAGATCGTCTGAAGCACCGCCAAACAACGGATGTAAGACGTTTTGCAAGACATCTTGTAGCCGTTTTAAAAACGATTATGAGATGTTTTGCAAGACATGTTGTAGTCATTTCAAAACGGTTGTAAAAAATGTTGCCAAATATTTTCTAGTTGTAGAAACGTTTTTCGAACAGATTAAACAGATTTTTGAAGTGCTAGGTTTGATACCTTCCAGTGAATATGAATGTTACATAGCCCTATCAATTAGTACTTTTTTGATTGCCATTTATTCTATAATTTGTTCAGTGACAGGTCCTTTAGGGTCCCGTGGTGACGTACGTACAATCCATTCAAGGTTCTTCAGAAAGTGGCGGAACTACTAGTCAGGAATATTGAAAATTCAATGCAAGCATCAGCACTTTAAAACAGAATCGAAAAGAGCCATTTTTCATTGTGCTACGGAGTAGTCGGAAAAACGACAGCAAGCTCTACCAAACCTGTCAATTTACAGCGGGAACACTATTCCCAGGGAAAGTACAAGCACGAATATGACATTTTAAATAGTCTCTAGACTCTAGAATTCAGTCATATGACTGTAATCTAGGTGGTCTACCTCCTTTCATATGATCTGTCCAACGAAATGTTGCTTAGCTGCAATGATCTGGTTGAAAACGGCCTACACTGCACATATGCGATGGTCTGGGAAGACCCTAGATCATTTCACTTACTCTGTCAACACTGTTCGTGATTTGCTGACATGGAATAATACAAAAAACTCCGGCTACAGGCTCAGAAAACATTTCTGACACTGATGTTTGGCTCACACACGAATATAGAAAAGCAATGCACCCTTTCAATATAACCTTACGTATAAATGAATGAAATGTGTGGAATAAGGAATTGAATGGATAAGTCAATGAGAATGTAATAATAATAGTAAAAAAATTTGGCTGTACGGACCGCACTTATGCCTATGACCTGTTTCTTACAACCCACCATAGCACCACTGAAAAAATAGTGGCAATGCCACAGAAGTGATCGTACATGATGAAGACGCGCTTAACGTAAAGCATGATTAAGTTCAAGTTCAAGTTCAAGTTTATTCATCAACGATGTGAGTTTTACAAAGAGTTGTATACAGAATTAGCACTACACAAGGAGTCCCAAATTTAGAAACTGGCAGGGGGACTTCCATGCATGAACAAAATAAACAAATAAACGAGATACAGATCAAGCATTCGTTACGGTGACTTTACGAACAATTTCATAAAAATAAGGAACAGTGCGAAAAAAAAGAATGTAAAGCTGTTTAGTAAGACAAAAATTCCGAAGAAAACTTCTGTAGTGAACAAGTAATGCAAATTTACAACAGAATAAAAATAGGAGTAATATAACATAGTACAATAGCCAAGTGAATTATTATTACAATCAGAAAAGTCAGTTGTTAGGATTAAGAGAGTTGCTGCATAAAATATTTCTTGACTTGGTTCTTTAATATATGCTCTGTGGGGGATGATTTATTGGTATGTGGAATCGACTTCTACAGTTTTATTCCCGCAAATGTGGCAGTGGACTTACCATAGTTTGTGCGCACTTTAGGTAAAAGACGATTATCGAGCTCAGAGAATCCAGTAGTGTTAGTATAAACAAACGTTTCAGCAACAAAGCCATCTACATGTGCAATATTGCGAAATACCTTAACAATCGGGATCTATAACTTGAACTGAAAAAGCTGGTGAAGAGTATGAATGTTTAAACTGCAATAAAGTTGCATTGAATTGGATAGAATATGGCTGAAAGTCATGAGACGAAGCGCCTGATTCTGCAGGCGTTGAAGTTGGCTGAGGTGAGCGAGGTATGTGTTACCCCAGGCTGATACGCAGTGAGATAAATGGCTGTGAATGTGTGCATGATAAAGGGAATGGATAATGCGCGGCTGAAAATATGAGCGGGTTTTGATTATGGCGCGTATTCCAAAAGAAATCTTACGGACAAGTGACTGCGCATGGAGACTGAATTTCAGATGCTTGTCAAAAACTACGCGAAGAAACTTTGCGTTATCAGATATTGGTATTAAGTTGTTGTCAAGACACACAAATATAGATTTCGAAATTAGTTTCGGGAAGGAATTAAAAACCATAAAAACCGTTTTTAGCGGATTGACGCGCAACATGTTCTTTCGACACCAGGAAGTTATGTTATGCAGATCAACGTTAATGTTTCGTTGAAGCTCGTCGACATTATTAGCGCAAGTAAAAATAGTCGTGTCGTCTGCATATAATATAGAGTCGGTAGTGGTCAGAATATTAGACAGGTCATTAATAAATAGTAGAAACAGCACTGGACCAAGGATCGAGCCCTGAGGACCGCCTTGACATATGTTCTTAGAAGATGAGAGTTTGACGTCGATCTGAACAACTTGGGTACGATTGGTTAGGTAGCTAGAAATAAACTGAAGTGGTGGGCCAGTTATGCCGTAAGATTCGAGTTTATGTATTAGAATTTGGTGATTAATGGTGTCAAAAGCTTTTGTTAAATCTATAAATAAACTTCCAACCAGCAAGCCTTGGTCGATTGCTTTCTTGACTTTATCGATGAAGGTTAGAAGCGCAAGCTCAGTTGAGCAACCCTGCCGAAAGCCATACTCTTTAGGTGATAGTAGATTAAATTTTGCTAGGTAGGATGGCAAACGTGTATGAACTAGTGGTTCAATTATTTTACTGACAAATGAAAGAATACAAATAGGCCTGTAGTTGTTCAGAAGTTCACGATTGCCTTTTTTGTAAACAGGTGTTATTTTACCAACTTTCAGAGAAATGGGAAATGTGCCTGCTTTAAAGATTTTGTTAACAATATCTGCTATGATAGGAGACAGTTCATTAGAAGCTAACTTGATACGAGATGGGTGAACAGAGCCTAGGCCAGGTCCAGTAGACCTAAGCGAAGATATAACATGAAGAACTTCCTTTGCATTCGTAGGTCGCAATTAGAATGAATGAAGATGACGAGGTAATGTCGGTAATGGGGGATCTATTTGAGAATCACAAGTACTACTAAAATACTCATTGAAGGCATTCGCGATATCAGCTTGTGGCAGTATGTTTGTGTCTCAGTTTTTATTTTTGGTAAATTCTCACATTTATTATTTAGGAATTCGTTAATGACCTACCAGTTGCGCCTCGTATTGTTCCCATTATTCAAAATCTTGTTGTGAAAGTAATCTCGTTTGGCACATTTAAGTGTGGCAGCAAGTGTGTTAGAATATGTTTTGAAACGGGATTTAAGTTCACAGTTAAATGGCTCACAAATTACCCTTTTGTGGAGCCGATTTTTCTTCAAGATACATCGAAGTAGCTCTCTCGTGGCCCAAGGTTTTCGAGGGGAACTGAAAAAACGAGTTATGATAGATGTAGTAGTGCATTCATGAATGCATCGTGTAATTTCAGCCAAGAACAATTGATAAGCCTCTTCAGCGCAAGATTCACAGAGTACGGCGGTCCAGTCATTTGACTGTATCATAGAGATAAATTTTAGAGAGTTAAAATGCACTTTCTCTTTCTTTTCAATCGATTTAGAATTTTCTGTACCTAAAGTCAAAAATATAGGGTAGTGGTCGGTTATGCTGTGCTTGATGACTCCTGCTGTATAATCTGCAGTAAGGTTGGTTAATATGTGATCAATTAATGTATTAGATCCTGTCATGTCACATCTAGTTAGAGAAGTCATTAAATAAGCAAGGCCGTAGCCAAGAAAGCACCCGAAATAATCAGAACATGATGAAATATTAGGGTCGATAATGTTTATGTTGATGTCTCCGCAGATAATGACATTTTCGTTTTCGTTCGCAACACTGTGCAACAACTTTTCAAACTGTAGACAACACTCAGAGTATGACGATGATGGCGAACGATAAATGCACGCTAACACGCTAACACTGTGTTCCGTCCATCAACTGAAAAAACACTCTGATCAAATTGTAACAATATAGACTCGCAGAGCAATTTAGAAAAGGCAACATCATTGCGGCATTTGTATGGCAATGATGATTTAATAAATATGGCAGATCCGCCGCCACGTGGCGTAGCACGATAGCAGTACTGTGCATTGTACTCTGGTAGCGCATTTAAATTTCTATCATCCAGGGATAACCATGATAACCATGTCTCAGATAAGCAGATAAAAGAGAAGTTGTGATTAATTATAGAAAGAAATGCTAAGAGGCTGTCATAGTTTTTTCGTAGACTAAGAATATTAAAATGTATCAGCGATAATGTGGGAGTTCCATCACTGAAATATTTTTAAGATCCTGACAAGAGAACATTCTTGCGCAGGTTTAGGACACGCAGCCGCAAACACTAAGCTAGGTGAAAACACCAAGGTCACCCGCACTAGAGATACGGTAGACACGGCTGTCATCTGTCTTTCGCGCCTTGATTACGCAGTGGTCTGTTCAGAGGTGTTTCCAGCCTTTTGCTTTTTTCAGTTCGAGAGCTTGTGTGAACAATCGCTTTCTTTCTTACGTGAGATGTTCATTTACATATAAGGCCTTCTGATCCTTTTGTGGAAACCCAAGGGTCGCAGTGGTCAAGCGAGCCTTGCGTGCCTTTTTCGCGAACTCAGTTTGTTTCTCTCGGGAGCAAAAGCGGGCAATAATATTTGTTTCTTTTTTGGCTGGTACACGATGTGCAGTATCGACATGCTCAGGAGCGATTTTGCATCTTATAACATCACCCATAGACTGAACAACCGCAAGACAGCTTTAACCTTTAGTTGCAGGGACAGCTTTTATTTCTACGTTATTTATTCGGGAGTACTGTTCCAGTTCAGAAACTCTGCGTGCCAGGTGGCCATTTTCATCTTTCGGAGCCTTGTTTTCAACAGCAAGATCGGTATTCTGCTTCTTAACCGTCTCGAAAAGTTCATTGAACATGTTAAGGCTTTCACGCATCACAGCAACCTCAGCGCGTAAAGCGTCCATTTCTTTTGACAACTCAGCATTGGTCGGCATTATGTAAACAGCGCGCAGTTTGGCAGCAGCGGCAGCGGTATACGCAGTGAAAAAATGTGGTTGGAAAGTAAAGCAGAAAAAAAAGGCCAACCTGTGGTAAAAGTAGATTAGCAACTTGCTCGCGACCGTAACCGCTGCTGCCAAAAGTGAGAGACCGCGCCAACGATGCTTGCTTATATGCTGGAACTCGGCCGGTAGAGGGCAGACGCAGCAGACGCAGCAGTCACTGTCGTGACGAGGTGGTCAGCTGGGCACCGCACGTGCAGAGGTGGTAGCTTTTCCTTGCTTCAGCCCGTCGATTTGTTCCGCATATGCTGTCTTATATGCTGGAACTCAGCCGGTAGAGGGCAGACGCAGCAGACGCAGCAGTCACTGTCTTGACGAGGTGGTTGGTCAGCTGGGCACCGCACGTGCAGGGGTGGTAGCCTTTCCTTGCTTCAGCCCGTCGATTTGTTCCGCATATGCTGTCCGAGAGGACGGCGTCCGCACCAGACCACGCCAGACACCTTACTGAGACATGGACTTACTGAGACATAACACATATGAAGCGCTAAGATGGCCAAAGGTTTGAAATAATTTTTAATGAAGGAAATCAATAACACTACTAAAGAACCAAAATGTTTCTAGTGCCCCATCTAGAGTCTAGATTGGTCACATCACGATTCATGGAGTTCGCTTAGACAGCTCCACAGGATGATGTATCAACAGATAATTCAGCTTGTTCCTAATGAAGCTTGAGGTCAGATTTGGCCACTGGAATTAGAAGGTAAGACAACATATTAACAAATACATCTTACAGTGAAACTTCATTGTGTCGAAAAGAGACATAACGAATTGTTGGATCTAACAAAGTGAAATTCTAATTAAAACCTCCATAGCTATACACGTTTTGAAGCTTGCCAATAGATTCGCCCAGCTTGGTTTGTCTCCGAAAAAAGAGATGCCGGACCCTTGCAGGCTTAGTGTTAGTGCTGATTCTGACAGCACACCTACTACTTCAATAGCTTTCGCGTTTTTTGAACTTTACCGTCATCCATTTTTTTCTGACGATTTCTTCCAGTCGTCTGCAGTGATATTTTTTGTCGTAATCATCAGTAATAAGTGAAAGGACCGATATGTCATACTCACAGCTTTGCAAATTCATGCATACTATACAAACTATCGTCGAATGGAAACACTTGCCATCGCATCTAGCTACTAAAGGATATGCAGCGAAATTCACAGAGCATTCCGCGAGGTTCAGCACACATTCGGCGTCGATGTTCAGGATTTTGGGTACTTGCGTTGAATGTGCCGTCCCCGAACACTGTTCCTCCTCACCACTGCTTGTAGCTGCGCAAAAGTGGAGGCTCGTTATCGCCATCGCAATTACTGTCGCTGCGGCACCGCACAGGCTAGAACAGCTAGCCGTGGCCCCAGAGACTTCACCGGTGCAATTTTGGAGGCCACGTCTTCCTTTGTGACACGTGCTGCTCGAACGCGAAAAACGCTGTTGGCGTCGCAGCGTGCAGCCTATTGAACCGTGTCGTCATTTCGCCGCTTTGGTGATGCTAGAGATGAGCCAACTGAAAGCGGAAATGAAAAGTCATCACACTGAAACAGAAGCCAGATATCTGAAAAACAATCGTGTCAGATGCTAAAAAGTTGTGTGTTAAGTACGCCGAAATTTCTTTCGCTGCTTTCTTTTCAGCGCACACATGGCCATGTAGCGCTTTTACTGCCCCCCTCCCCCCAAGCGCATCTTCCATTCAAGTTCAAATTTGTACGCTGAATTACGCATGCATTGCAGTCAGAGGCAGTAACAGAATGAAGCAATTTCGGCACCACCTTCAACGTCCTTATAAAGAGATTTACAAAGACTCATACAAAGAGCTCCCACCCATTTGTACGAAGCATTGTTTGCAAACTGGGTTAGAAAGTCGACCTAGGCATCTTGCGGATGCAGATGGAATAATGCCATCCCTGCA
This sequence comes from Dermacentor variabilis, assembly GCF_050947875.1. Lineage (NCBI taxonomy): Eukaryota > Metazoa > Arthropoda > Arachnida > Ixodida > Ixodidae > Dermacentor > Dermacentor variabilis. Next base: position 80,683,009 of record NC_134576.1, on the reverse strand, counting down.
TTTTAGCCTTTTGTGTAGTCTGATAGGAAGCACCCGAGATACTGACGTGAAATCCAGATTATTTCTTGATGATGACTAAAGCCTTGTGCAAGAAGCAGGGATGGAAGCGGCCAAGGGAGCTTTGGAGCAGCTCTGAGAGTAGCAAATTTGGTACTCAGTAGACTGTGCTGGTGTTAGTGCTGATTCTGACAGCGCATCTACTACTTCAATAGCTTTCGCATTTTAGTAAATTTGATCATCATCCAATTTTTTATGACGATTTCTTCGTCGCCTTTGAAGTGATGTTTTTTTGTCGGGATCACCAGTGGTAAGTGAAACGACCAATATGTTATACTCATAGCTTTGCAAATTCATTCATACCATAAACTATCGTCGAATGGCAACACTTGCCATCGCACCTAGCTACTGAAGGATATGCAGCAAAATTCAAAGAGCTGCTGCACACTGAGCGCCGTGCCTGACCTAATTGATTTGTGTTTAGTTTTTATGCGTTTACTTTCACCATTTTTTACACACTGAGATCTATTTGCCGATGGCATGTTGATATTTATCTTGTTCCATTTTTTAATCATTCTTATGGGCTGTATTTATTAGGCTTTGTCTATATTACGCATAAATAAAGATATCGAGATAAAGAGCGAACACCACTTCCCACGGCACCCAAGGAATGCATCGGTACAGCCATTACTAGGAATGGTGCTCTGCAAAAACTGTAGCGGTTAATTCTACTGTCAGTAAAATATATACAAAAATGATGTGCAGAAACCCCCGTCGTAGAACGTCAATACAACCGGATAGTCCGAACGAGCGAACGAATCCAAGAACGAGAGAGAGCGAGCGAAATAAAGTTGGAGAGAGCGAATGAACGAACGAACGTCTTCCTTGCAAATAAACAGTACGGCGGCCGACCACCAACCTCTGGTCAAGCATGAAAACCGCCGGAGGCAGAGAGCTATTCCGCTGAAGATTCCTGGAACTTCACGGTATGGGCTCGCTACGCTTAGGCGCATAGTTTGGTGTGATCGCGCCTGCTCAGAGTCACTCTTAACACGCTGTAACCACGATGATGTGGCACTGACGGCGTTCGAAATCAGAGGGGGAAGTAAAAGGCTTGCAAAACGCAAGCAACTCCTCGCTAACCTCTGTTGCTTGAAATGGTATATCGAGCAAGCGAGCCAGCGTGTGAAAAAACAGCGATAGACAGGGCGGTGTCTGGCTCTGCACATGATTCACAGTCGATAAAAACACGCAACGCGCGCGACACGCACGACGCGCACACCAAGCCTTCACATCGTGGCGCTTCAACAACCCATCAATACGATCCAGCCTTACTCACGGTGGCGATAATATACCGTCGTCACATCGGTCACATGACCAAGGGTGTAGCCAAGGCTCTGCACACTTACGTAATTGCGCTCGTTTGTGCAGTCGTGTGTTTTTGTTTGCGCTGTCCTTTTTCATGTAATCATTGCAGTGTTTTGATGACTTACTTGGCACTGTGTGTACAGCGATTTGTTTGTATGATATTAATTTGAAGAGCAGCTGACTTTTTATAAGGCAGCGCCGAGTGGAGTGCACTAATTTCCTCTCCAAGCTCATTGTCATGTAGCTATGCCATGTGAAGCACCTTACCAGTGACGTTGTAAGTATGGCGTTAGGAACAGTATTAAGATGAAAGTTATTGAGACGAAATGCTGCTTATCGGTGCCTGGCATCGGGATCGGCCGTCATGGGTGAAACTAGCAAGTTCTTTCAGGATGCGAAGAAAGGCTAGAATTACTGTATCTGCGCACATTTCCTATATCTTCAAGGCAGCCATCATCGTGGAATTTCATTCTTTTTTCAGCAAGAATCTTGCAGACAAGAGAACTAACAAGCAAGCACATTGTTAATTGTTCATCACGAACGCAAGAGATGAGTTCAAGTGCTCGTCGTCCTATTTCCTTGCGTTGTGCTACAGTGCACTTGTTGAATATTGCGTCAGCCCCACCGTGCTTTTATCGCTTGCGATTAAGCTTCAATTATGTTTCGGCCCCTTTTATCCCACATGATTCGTATTCCATGGTCTTAAGAGCAACTTTGTGTCCTATATGGGACGACCGAATTCGATTTTCTTTAGCGCCTCGAAATGGTAGCAATATATTGCACTGCGTGTAGCTTTGTTGTTGTTGTAGTTTATTTTTTTCGTGAATGAATGCCGCATATGGTCTGCATAAATCGCTACAGGACACTGAATTCGAGAGTCGGGAATCCTCTTGGCGCAAGATATCCTGTTACTCCATGAAATCACTATTCTTTGCAGTTCATACCTGGTGCCGGTCTCTACGCTGCGCAGCCTTCGCGGCATTTAGTCGGTCGCCTGCCGAATTTGTGCGTGTGCCATGTGTACGCACGGTGTTTGAGAAATGCTTGCGCGGTTCTTTCAGTTTGCACGCCATTCGTGCACTTCGTGCAACAGGGCAAGCAGCGGTTCTTGGTCCTTGCGCGACAAACTTTCCAAGCGTACGTCAGGCAAAGAAAGCCTCTATTTAGGCATTTAGCATGCCAATGAACCAAGTAAGTTGATGGTTAAAAGTACATAGCATTTGCTGCTTACAGTCTAAGTAATATGGTGCATTTTCTCATCAATTTTAGCCATGTAATTGCGGAATTCATTTGCGCATGATTAATTGCATATGTTGGTCCCTGCCGAGAGGCATTCGTAGAAAATGTGCTTACAAGGCGACAGTGTGCCAATAAATGCTGCAATGTCAGACTAAGGCTTGCTAACATAGCGTGTTGACTTGAATGGTAGCAAGCATAGTAAGCAGCTCACAGGTGATATAAAACGTGATACTAATTCAAGGCTCTAGTGGCTTTAATTCTTACTCCATTACAATGTGCCAACTGATGGTTATTATGCGGTCTACTTTCATCAACACATTGGCCCCTGGTGAAAGGGCAAGATAATATGTTGATATACATTGGGGCATCTTCCCTAATCTGCTTTAAAGGGCAACCTACAAATAATTTAAGAAATGCAAGTAATCAGATTGCTAGCACAGAAAGGATGAGTGAACGCAATATACGTTGTCATTAGATAAGCTGATGCCTGTTTCAGTTGAAATGTTGATATGCTTGATGTGAAATCTACGTTTTATGTTTATTTTATGATCTGCACACCGTGTTGTAGTTGCCTATTTTGTGTACATGCCACTTTAATAGGTCATAAAATTTAGCATATCTTTCACATTGTAGCTTAAGTGTACCACTACACGTTTAATAACCAGCTGCAGAAATTTCAAAGAGTGTATAGGGCTGTATGCACTGTTTCGGTGCTACCATGTGAAGAGTAAACGCATACATCTGCCACTGGTGGTATGAGGGCAAATCGTTCGGGTGGGGTCAATGCATCTGTATTCAAAACACCTCTGCGAGCATAGTGTAAAATACTTGACCACTTCGACGAACTGGACCACCATGGCAAATATCTGGGCAGACCTGTCCATGCCAGCAAGTATGTCTACATTGAAAACATTTCAAGTACCAGCATTTACGGCAGTTCCATTGGAAGCGAAACAGTAGAGTATAAAGCGGTGGGCTCCCAAGCTGTTCATGAATGCCTCTCCGCCTGGAGTGTGTGGCGAGTATCTTCGGTTATGAAAGTGGGGGGTGAACTGGTGAAGCATTGGGTCGGGGTTACATGTCTGAAAATTTTGTCATTTATAGTGCTTTTTACAGGCGAAGCTCTTAGCCCCCTGTTGGTGGACATGTCTTCCGTTCGGGTACGGTAGCAAAATTATGAACCGATCGCGGCGTCAGTGCAGCACCAGAAGCAATGGCCCGTGCAGAGACCCCCATTAGGCAGAGGCTTCAAGCACTCACGAAAGTGAAGCGCACAGTGCATACATTCTTTGGAATCACGAACACAGCGTGCAATGTACCTTTCAATAAAGAACAAGCGCAAAACAAGCACCCGGGCCACATAATAGACGATAAGGTGCGCCTAGTAACAATGAAAAGCACGCACAGCTTCCCGCGTACCTTTCCCGGTATCAATTACCGATGCGCAAGCTGCCCTGGCGATGGCATTCCTAGTCTTTCCTACATGAAATAAGCAGCCTTGCACCTGATTTTGTTGTTGTTACAGCACCGCTATGGACGGCGCCGTGCTGTCAAAATTACCATTGCTATTTTTGTTATGTAGCATTACTCAATCTCACCGTACTCTGCATGACAGTGGTGCCTATTTGCTACCATAGGTCGGCAGTGTGGGGGAATACTCACTATCACTCACTAACCATAATTTTTCCAAATCCCGCACTCACTCACGTTCACGCTCACCTCCACTTACACTCACAAGCGCCCTCGCACTCACCTCCACTCACACTCACCTCCACTTCCTCGCACTCCCGTCCATTCACACTCACTAGCACTCCCTTGCACTCGCACTCATCTCCACTCACACTCACAGGTCCTCACTCGCACTCCCACTCGCCTCAGCCCATACTCACTGGCACGCACTCGCACTCAGGCTTTTGAAATGAGTGCGAGTGAATGTGGGGGAGTGCACTCATGAGTGAGTGCACTGCCCTCTGCCGCTCAGAATACCGAAGGTTCCAATTTAGCGCCCATTACATCTGCAGCGGGAGAAGGCAGTGTTTTGGGCCCAGTTTTATTTTTGTTATACAGAAACAATTTGTCTTTCCGATTACATGGTAAGATGCGTCTATTCGCTTACGATTGTTTCTCGTACCGCGAAATGAATTGCAATTAGGATGACCATATAAAATACTATGCCTTTTCTTGGTGTCAGGCGTGGCAAATGACTCTAAATGTTGAAAGTAGTGCTAACAGTAAGTATAAAGAAACCGATATTTGATTTTAATTACATTATTATTGACACACCCCTCACTTGCGTGTTTCAGGGTAAATATTTAGGTGCCACTTTAACACGCACTCTCAGATGGGAAACCCATGTTAACAACAGAACCTCAAGTGGAATCAATGTACAAGCTGAGCACTAAAGCGACTCATCCTTCTGAGAAGACGCCTTCGGCTTGCGCCAGCAGATACAAATCTGCTGGCCTACAAGATTCTTGTTTGACGAGTGCTGGAGTACGCTTGTATTGTTTGATTTACGTACACAAAGCACTCATAAGAGGGGGTGCAGCAGAAGGCAATAAGGTTCATTTATATTGAATGCAAGTTAAAAGTATACACAAACTCATCCTATAACTATAGATGAGGTGAGAAGGGCCAGCAGGGAATGAAACGGGGAAAAGCGGTCGGAGAGGATAGAATAACAGTCGATTTAATCAAAGATTGGGGAGACATGATGCTAGGAAAACTGGCGGCTCTCTATACGAAGAGTCTATCTACTGCAATAATTCTAGAAAACTGGAAGAATGTAAAGATTATACTAATCCACAAAACGGGAGACATTAAAGAACTGAAAAATTATAGGCCCATTAGGTTACTCCCAGTGTTATATAAAATATTTACCGCAGTAATATCGAATAGAATAACGGCAACACTGGACTTAGTCAACCAAGAGAACAGGCTGGCTTCAGAAGGGATACTCTACAATGGATCACATCCATGCCATTAATCAGGTTATCGAGAAATCCGCCGAGTACAATAAACCTCTCTATATGGTTTTCGTAGATTACGAAAAAGCATTTGATTCAGTAGAGATACCAGCAATCACAGAGGCATTGCGTAATCAAGGAGTACAGACCACTTACGTAAATACCGTGGAAAATATCTACAGAGACTCCACAGCCGCATTAATTCTACACAAGAACAGTAGGAAGATACCTACTAAGGGGTCAGACAAGGAGACACAACCTTTCCAATGCTATTTACTGCGTGCTTGGAAGAAGTATTCAAGCTGTTAAACTGTGTTGCATCTGGGTCGCAAGCCCCAAGGGTGGCGTTGGCCTGGCGGCCTGGGGCACAACTGGAAGCATCCGAAGGTCCTGGCAAAGGATGAGTCGACTGCTAACAGAACCACTTGTTTATTCTAGCATCGCAAAAGAGCGGCCGGTCAGGTCGACCGAAGTGGAGAGACGGGAGACCACGTTACTCGACGGAAGAAATCGGAGCCTCTCTTGGCGTCCGGGGGCAGCTGCTTTTATACTCTCGGAGTCGAGGGCAAGAAGGAACGCCTCGATAGAGGCGCACGTGACGGCGGCGCTAGGACACGTTGAGACAAGAAGTGACGCATCCGCCGGGCCGGCGCCGGTCAGACCTCCTTGCTTCACGATTTGGGGAGCTCCTCTCCCCGGCTGCCGCGCTTTCACAAGCGTGGGCACCAACATGCACACACACACACACGCACACACGAAGACACCTGGCATTGAAACATGCCTGGACGCGCTTGGCGGGAAGGCGTTGCGGAAGCGCTCAACGGGCCAAAATGTCCGCCGCTTTGAACGAAGCCCCGGCGTCCGTTGCATCCGCGCCGGCTATACCGCGCGTCGTAGGCGAAACGTAACAACTGGAAAAGCTTAGGAGTAAAGATCGACGGCGAATATCTCAGCAATCATCGGTTTGCCGATGACATTGTTCTATTCAGCAACACTGCCAACGAGTTACAACAAATGATTGAGGACTTTAACAGGGAGAGTATCAGAGTGGGGTTGAAGATTAAGCTGCAGAAGATAGAGATAATAATAAAAAACCGGGCAAGGGAACAATAATTCAAGATCGCAAGTCAGCCTATAGAGTCTGCGAAGGAGAACATTTGCCTAGGTCAAGTAATCACAGGGAACCCTGACCATGAGAAGGAAATTCACAGAAAGTTAAAACTGTGTTGGATCGCATATGGCAGACATCGTGAGCTCCTGACTGGGAGCTCACCGTTATCATTGAAAAGGAAAGTATACAATCAGTGCATTATACCGGTTCTGAAATATAGGGCAGAGACTTGGAGACTGACAAAGAGGCTTGAGAACAAGTTAGGACAGCGCAATGAGCGATGGAACGAAGAGTGCGAGGCATAACATTAAGAGACAGATAGAGGGAGGTTTGGATCAGACAGCAAACGGGTATAGGCGATATTCTAAGAGACATTAAGAGAAAGAAATGGCGCTGTGCAGGTCATGTAGTGCACCAATTAGACAACCGTTGGATCATTAAGGTGACGGAATGGGTACCAAGAGGTGGGAAGGGCCGTAGAGGACAGCAGAAGACTAGGTGGTGCGACGAAATTAGGAAATTTTCGGGTGCTAGGTGGAATCGGTTGGCGCAGGACAGGGGTAATTGGAGATCGCAGGGAAGGGCCTTCGTCCTGCAGTTGACAGAAAATAGGATGATGATGAGGTGACAAGTTAACGGATTTATTGATTTAATTACTAGAAAGAGCTGCTTTATTAACACTACAAAGTAGGACAAAACTAGCACGACTAAAATTCTTCTTTGAATTTATATCTGATGAGAAAACCATTGACACATCCGAAGTTCCTTGAATCGGTCTAGGTCAACACGTCACAAGCACTCTAGAACACCTAATGAATAGACGTTTAACTCAAGTTGCTTTAAATATTCACATTTCCTCAAAACAATTAGGGAACGGAATGAACTTAGCCCTTCCGTTAATACCGCTTTATATTTAAGTGACTTCGTGACTTCGGGCGGCCGCCAACTTCAACAGCGTTCGCTCGAAGCTTGCCTCTCGTTGATCATCGAGGAGGGAACGGCAGGTAGACGAGACGACGTAAAACAAACTGGTTAAATACATCGCTATGGGCGAGCGAACATCCAGCAATAGAGCACTGTAGCGTATGCCAGCAACTACAAAAGCTTGAAGCAGAGTTCTTATCTACAGAGCAGCGCGCTGTTTCTTTATATCCCGTACGGGGTTCTGTTTTCATAGCATTGGAGTCTGGAACAAACAATTCCAATGCGTGCATGTGCTTTGAAGGACACATTGTCGTTGTACGCGCTCGTGGCGGGCCGTCCGTTTGGTGAGTATCTGAATGAAAAAAAAAAGCCATTGCGCGGTGTAGGGCGCGTGCATGAACAACGCACCACGGGCCCAGGGAAAAGCAAAAAAAAGCGCATGCGACATAGGCGGGGGGGGGGGGAGCAAGTAGTGTGCCAGACAAGGCGCTATACTAATAAAAAATAAGCTGCTTTGAGCAGGAGGTGCTGCGCGGCTGCTTTTCCTGTTGCCCTGAAGACGTAAACAACCATGTGCGCCACCACTTTCCTAAGGTATTGCCGGCCCGAAAGGGCCGTAACTGAAGGGCGCCATGGCGCTAGCGTCGGAAGAGCGGCTGCATTAACTCGACCAATGGGAGCCATGCGGAGATTCACACGGTGGTCTGGAACACGAGCACGGTTAGTTACCTAAAATCCTCCAGGTCTAGAATACTTGAACTGTGTCCAAAGCGCCAGCTCCCGCGTGAGGCTTTTGCGGGGAACTGCCGCGCTGCGCCGCTGCTCTGCCGCTTGTAGTGAAGCCACTCCTTGCGCGCCATGAGGCAAATGCCGCGCGGGGTTCCATTAGCTTTTAACGCGAGAGCGTTAAGGAGCTCGTGTCGCACAAAAGCCGGTGTCGTCGGCGTCCGGGGCGTTGGCCGTGAGCCATAAATCACAGCACCCACTTCATAAATAAAAAGCAACTTCCAAGATGGGCTGGGTGGGAATCGAACCAGGGTCTCCGGAGTGTGAGACGGAGACGCGACCACTCAGCCACGAGTTCGATGGTTGAAAGCGGTACAAAAGCGCTTCTAGTGAACGCGGTGTTGCCTAAGAAACGTGCCGTAGAAAATTATGCTGCGGTGTATATCGGTAATTAGGAGCATGTAATTTACAGAAGTCGCATTCACACGAGTAGCGAAGTACGTTACCGCTACATTTCTTCTGCGCTCTGCGCGCACGCAGAGCCATCTTGCGGCAAACACAGAAGACCCCCTCCTCGCAATGTACGGCGCAGCCCCGACACGTGCCGCGCCACTCGCCCCATCACCGCGTCCGCCTTCATGGCGCGTCGGGGCCCGGCTATCTCTGCCGATCGCTACGTTTGGCTGGCGTAGCGCGTTTGAGTAGGCGGTGCGAACGGGGTGCGATAACGCTAACGCGTTCCACTCTTGAAGGCGAAGCTTAAGCGTCCTCCAATTTTTTTGCCTGCTGGTCGTGAGCTACATGCACGAATTGTTCGCAAGCGCTGAGCAACGTGACAATTTTAAAGCGAAAGCTTCACTGGCCGCGAACTTGGGACTTTGCCGTGGCCGTGCTCCGAGGAGGCACATGACATCATACGCGTTTCTCGTCGTTGCGTTCGCCTCAGCTCGCTTCGCCAACTGCGTCGCATGCCTAATAACATTTCGGAGGATTGAAAAGCAGAGCTCGCGTGCACCGCAACCACACTTGAGGCGGCAGTATGGACGGCGATAATTCTGGTAAGCAGGAGGAGGTCTGGAATCGACATCGGAACGAGATGAAGAGGAAACTTATTGCCCAGGAAACAGACGAACAGCGCACCGAACGATTGGCAAAACGTCACAACATGGCGAGACAACCAGACTAACCTGGACTTGCTATCAAGATTAACCAAGGCTAACCATGCTGTGCCTTAGCTTTCGCTACGTATGTCCTGGTATAGGGGGTAGCGGTGGCGTAGAGGTAGAACATCCGCCTCGCGTGCAAGAGAACTGTGGTTCGAAGGAATAGTGTGATGTGTGGTGCGCGACGTGGTGCGGGGCTCGGGACGGTCGAGAGCAGACGACGCGGAGTGCACGCGCGCCGAGCTGGAAGGAGGAAAAACGACGACGCCGAAGAGCGCCCGGCACGTGAACGCGCGGCGCAGGAAATACAACAAAAGAAAAAAAAGCAACCAATGAGAAAAGACCACGGGGCGTCGGGCAGCCAATCAGTAAATGCCAAATCGGCCAAACCACGACAAAAAGCGTGGTGCGCTGGCAGAACGGGGGCGACACGCAAGAGGACACGCAGGGAGACGCCGGGGAGACGCCAGGATCGTCCCAGGAAACGACGGCAGGAGGAGGTCAACCACCGGAGCGGGCGTTGAAGACGGGCCGTCGGGTTCCGGACCCGAGCCCACCAGGACTTCACCCGCCCGGGGCCTCCTGCCAACCTGTTCCTGTGCGTCGCCCGTCTACCTGAGCGTGCCGTCGACTCCTCAAGGCTGGTGAGCTTTTGCGCCAGTGGGCAGGACGGGAACAGTCGGGCTTCGGGCCCGAGTTCTACGCCAGCTGCCCGGCCAGAACGCCACCCCCGTCTGCCGTGCCGCCTGCTGCCCGAGGCCGGCGTTCGAGCTTCCGTGCCCGTGGGCGAGAGGGGAGCAGTCGGGCTACGGGCCCGAGCTCTCTGCCCGGCCAGAACGCCGCCGCCGTCCACTCCTGCCACAAAGCCGCCAGCGTTACCTCGCCTCGCCAGAGCTGGCGCGCTCCCGGCGCCCGGTCAGTCAGCCTACGCCGCAACCTTTGGTGAGACCGGCGCCACCCCTTCTGCCAGCTTGTCGCCGCGTTGCCGTGTCGAGACTGCGACGCGTCCCCGCCCTCGTGGCAAGCCCGAACTCGCACCCTCGTTAACCTCGTGCAAGCCCTATAGGAGCGTTCCTTACCGCAATGTTTTCTTGAGTGTGTATTTTAAGCATGTTTTCTGTTTCTTTTTATTTGCTTTATGCTTCTTTTGTGTGTGATTAAAAGTCTTTGTGTGTGTGTCCAAACCAACGGCTTCGTCCTCAATTGGTTTCTCGGAGGCTCCGCCTAAGAGAACCGCTAAAACATTGAGAACACGAACCTTTGCCCACAAGTGGGTCATCACAAATTGGCGTCCGTGCGACAGGACAAAGCCGTTCGTTTGGATCCTTCTTCTAGAGGTTAGGAACTATGGCTAACACAAGAGACTTGTTAGCCGAACGCATGGGCCTAGAAGGTGCAGAGTTGAGGGCATGGCTGAACGAGCAGGAAGCGCGTGCGCGAGAAGAACGGGCAGCGGAACGCGAGGCGAAAAAGCAGGAGCTTATATTAGAGGAGAGAAATTTACAATTACGGCTTAAAGCCGCAGAGGCAGAAGGCGCATATGTAGGCAAGAAACAGCCGGAAATCAGTCTTTCTGACTTAGCCACCGTAGCCCAGCGATTGGGTTTGCAGGGGGAAGACTGGCACAGGTGGGTGCAAGACAGGTGGCTGTTAATATGCGAGAAAGCTCAGAGGGAGTGCGAAAGCCGAGTGGCAGAACAGGCGGCTGAGAGGGCACGCCTGGAGGAGGAACTTCGCAGGGTACGCGTTCGCATCAAGGCACTCGCGGATGCTTGCTCCGAGGGGCCAAGATCCGCGGTTGAGGATGCAGCACAGCAGTGCAGCGGCGACCCTAGGGTTCCCTCCGACAGGGCCTCAGGCCTTGGCGAGAGAAAACGGTCTCAAGGTGAGACAGTCTCTCAAGGAGAGACGACTTCTGACCACGCCATTGTAGGCAAAGATACTGTTAGGTCACAAGACAAGAAGCAGATTGCTTCCGTATCTAAACCAGTGCTGCGTGGGCCTGGCGTAGGCGATGACTGGTTTGTGCAAGGTTCAAAGCTACCATGCATAAGCATGGTTGAGAATGAACTTAGAACTGAACACTTCAAACAGGCGAAATATAGTACGTCGGAGTGTTTGCGCAAGGGTCAAGATGGACCTGAAGATATCAGGGATCCTGAGGAACCAGGTTCGGTTTCAACAAAAAGTATTGAGTTGTCCTTGCTGCTTCCCTTTAATTCAGCAAGGGCAACTGCTTGTGACCCTATGCGCATTTGGGAGGGCTCAGGCATGTGTACCCAACCAACGTATGGCTTTAAGGATTCAGAACATTCGCTGGGCTTTCATGAACTCATGTGTGGTTCGACCACTGGCATTGATGCGGCAACCACCCATTACAAGGTTCACTACATTAGAGCGCCGACAGTGACTCGGTCGGCAGCATGCACAGACATTAATGCCTGGAGCGATATGGTCACGGACTGGCCAGGGTTCTCTGACCGAGAAGTTAGATGTCTGGTCCGCCTCATGTGGGAAAGGGTCACCTGAAGGAGCCGATGCTTCGCTTATGGCTTTTCACGGATTTTTGACCCCGGACATGGTGACCTTGGACATTATTGGTTTTTTTTCTTCAATAGGGTACTATGATAGCCTTTGACGCTACCATTTATTTTTCACTTGTTGTGCATTCTTTGAATTGTGTTTTCCTGTAATGTCTTTGATCTGTATGCTCAGTGAACTGTACTGTGAGTTCTTGTGAACGGACAATGACTGTACTGTTGTGAACTATGTCGCGCACTGAGCGGCAGTTTTTCTTCAGAAAAACCTGTTAAAAAAGGGGCTTATATGTGATGTGTGGTGCGCGACGTGGTGCGGGGCTCGGGACGGTCGAGAGCAGACGACGCGGAGTGCACGCGCGCCGAGCTGGAAGGAGGAAAAACGACGACGCCGAAGAGCGCCCGGCACGTGAACGCGCGGCGCAGGAAATACAACAAAAGAAAAAAAAAAGCAACCAATGAGAAAAGACCACGGGGCGTCGGGCAGCCAATCAGTAAATGCCAAATCGGCCAAACCACGACAAAAAGCGTGGTGCGCTGGCAGAACGGGGGCGACACGCAAGTGGACACGCAGGGAGACGCCGGGGAGACGCCAGGATCGTCCCAGGAAACGACGGCAGGAGGAGGTCAACCACCGGAGCGGGCGTTGAAGACGGGCCGTCGGGTTCCGGACCCGAGCCCACCAGGACTTCACCCGCCCGGGGCCTCCTGCCAACCTGTTCCTGTGCGTCGCCCGTCTACCTGAGCGTGCCGTCGACTCCTCAAGGCCGGTGAGCTTTTGCGCCAGTGGGCAGGACGGGAACAGTCGGGCTTCGGGCCCGAGTTCTACGCCAGCTGCCCGGCCAGAACGCCACCCCCGTCTGCCGTGCCGCCTGCTGCCCGAGGCCGGCGTTCGAGCTTCCGTGCCCGTGGGCGAGAGGGGAGCAGTCGGGCTACGGGCCCGAGCTCTCTGCCCGGCCAGAACGCCGCCGCCGTCCACTCCTGCCACAAAGCCGCCAGCGTTACCTCGCCTCGCCAGAGCTGGCGCGCTCCCGGCGCCCGGTCAGTCAGCCTACGCCGCAACCTTTGGTGAGACCGGCGCCACCCCTTCTGCCAGCTTGTCGCCGCGTTGCCGTGTCGAGACTGCGACGCGTCCCCGCCCTCGTGGCAAGCCCGAACTCGCACCCTCGTTAACCTCGTGCAAGCCCTATAGGAGCGTTCCTTACCGCAATGTTTTCTTGAGCGTGTATTTTAAGCATGTTTTCTGTTTCTTTTTATTTGCTTTATGCTTCTTTTGTGTGTGATTAAAAGTCTTTGTGTGTGTGTCCAAACCAACGGCTTCGTCCTCAATTGGTTTCTCGGAGGCTCCGCCTAAGAGAACCGCTAAAACATTGAGAACACGAACCTTTGCCCACAAGTGGGTCATCACAAATAGCAGGGTATAGTTATTAGTAGAGTTTGCAGAACAGAATGATATGCGGATAATGAATACCTTCTTCCGCAAGCGACATAGGCGAAAGTGGACGTGGAGCAGCCTGAATGGCGAGACTAGAAATGAAATAGACCTTACACTCCGCGCTAACTCTGGCATCATAGAAGATGTGGACGTGCTCGGCCAGGTGCGCTGCAGTGACCATATGATGGCAAGAACTCGAATTAGTCAAGACTTGAGGGATCAGAAGTAACTGGTACATAGGAAGCCGATCAATGAGTTAGCGGTAAGAGGGAAAATAGAGGAATTCCGGATCGAGCTACAGAACAGGTATTCGGCCTTAACTCAGGAAGAGGACCTTAGTGTTGAAGATATGAACGACAATCTTATGGGCATCATTAAGTAATGTGCAATAGAAGCCGGTGGTAACTCCGTTTGACAGCATGCCAGTAAGCTATCGCAGGACACGAAAGATCTGATCAAGAAACGCCAATGTATGAAAGCGTCTAACCCTACAGCTAGAATAGAACTCGCAGAACTTTACAAGTTAATCAACAGGCGTAAGACAGCTGACATAAGGAAGTATAATATGGATAAAAGTGAACCTCCTCTCAGGAACGGAGGAAGCCTAAAAGCAGTAAAGAAGAAACTAGGAATAGGCAAGATTGAGATGTATGCGTTTAGAGACAAAGCCGGCAATATCATTACTAATATTATTACTACTAGATAATTGAAGTGGCTGAGGAGTTCTATAGAGATCTATGCAGTACCAGTGGCACCCACGAGGATAATGGAAGAGAGAATAGTCTAGAGGAATTTGAAATCCCACAAGTAACGCCGGAAGAAGTAAAGAAAGCCTTGGGAGCTATGCAAAGGGGGAAGGCAGCTGGGGAGGATCATGTAACAGCAGATGGTGGGCAGATTGTGCTAGAAAAACTGGCCACCCTGTATACGCACTGCCTCATGACTTCGAGCGTACCGAAATCTTGGAAGAACGCTAACATAATCCTAATCCATAAGAAAGGGGACGCCCAAGACTGGAAAAATTATAGACTGATCAGCTTACTGTCCGTTGCCTACAAAGTATTTACTAAGGCAATCGCAAATAGAATCAGGAACACGTTAGACTTCTGTCAACCAAAGGACCAGGCAGGATTCCGTAAAGGCTACTCAAGAGTAGACCATATTCACACTATCAGTCAGGTGATAGAGAAATGTGCGGAATATAACCAACCCTTATATATAGTTTTCATTGATTATGAGAAAGCGTTTGATTCAGTCGAAACCCCAGCAGTCATGGAGGGATTACAGAATCAGGGTGTAGACGAGCCGTATGTAAAAATACTGAAAGATATCTACAGCGGCTCCACAGCCACCATAGTCCTTCATAAAGAAAGCAACAAAATCCCAATAAAGAAGGGCGTCAGGCAGGGAGATACGATCTCTCCAATGCTATTCACTGCCTGTTTACAGGAGATATTCAGAGACCTGGATTGGGAAGAATTGGGGATAAGAATTAATGGAGAATACCTTAGTAACTTGCGATTCGCTGATAATATTGCCTTGCTTAATAACTCAAGGGACCAACTGCAAAGCATGCTCACTGACCTGGAGTGGCAAAGCAGAAGGGTGGGTCTAAAAATTAATCTGCAGAGAACTAAAGTAATGTTTGACAGCATCGGAAGAGAACAGCAGTTTACGATAGGTAGCGAGGCACTGGAAGTGGTAAGGGTATACATCTACTTAGGACAGGTAGTGCCTTCGGATCCGGATCATGAGACTGAAACAATCAGAAGAATAAGAATGGGCTGCGGTGCGCTCGGTAGGCATTCTCCCATCATCAACAGCAGGTGGCCATTATCCCTCAAGAGAAAACTGTATAACAGCTGTGTTTTACCAGTACTCACGTACGGGGCATAAACTTGGAGTCTTACGAAAAGGGTTCCACTTAAATTGAGAATGACGCAAGGAGCTAAGGAAAGAGGAATGATAGCTGTAACGTTAACGGATAAGAAAAGAGCAGATTGGGTGAGGGAACAAACGCGAGTTAATGACATCTTAGTTGAAATGAAGAAAAGGAAATGGGGCATGGGCAGGACATGTAATGAGGAGGGAAGGTAACCGATGGTCATTAAGGGTTACGAACTGGATTCCAAGGGAAGGGAAGCGTAGCAGGGGGCGGCAGAAAGGTCTTTTGCCAGGCTGATAATGATGATGATCATGGCGTAGCCGAGCTAAGCCACTGCCAATTTTCAATGTAGGCTACGCTCGAACCATTCCCATAGCCGAAATTCGGCAGGGTTCCAACACCCGAAATTTTGTTTGTTTGTTCATATACACACATATACACGCACACTCACGAACGCACATATAGGGGGTAGGAACCCTCCCCCCCCCCCTCGGTCCCCCTAAATAAAATCCTAACTATGCCCGTCCCTCGAACAGCTGAAAAGTTCGCGTGCAAACGCGCTGTACCTTGCAGCAAAAAACGGCGCAATGTTTTCCACCATGCGTATGAAATTTCTCAAAGAGGCTGGAATGCAAGAAATGTTTTAAAGGGTGTTTAAAGAAAACTTCACACGCGCGGGGTGGCAAATTATGTGAGCGAATTTTTGCTGGAATACCAGCCAATTAATGATCGCTGCCAAAAGAAGTATTGTGCTTGCAGTTATACAGCGTCATTTATCACTAACTGTAGTTCACAGCATGCACGCGTTTTCAATATATGCGGTGCGGACATGTAGATTTCAATGCATTTCAATTGTTCTCATGCGCACATTGTAGGCAGAGATTACATTTACGATTCATTCATACGGCTGACTTACCAGCTGCTTCGCAACAGCAAGTGTTCAAGTTGAAACAGATTAAAGATAGACGGGCGTCTAGAAAAATTTATTCCGTACATGGGAATGGATGACCAATGGCCGCATGCAGGCAGATGGGAAAGAGAGCTGGTTCTTGGAGCCTTGGAGGGGGGGGGGGGGCAGAATTCAAAGCAACTGGAAAGGCAAAAAGTTAGTAAGAGTAACAACAGGTTATTTTTTTTCCGCTAATAACGTCAAGATGCCAAACTTGCAAAATAATTTTTCACACATTGCAGTCTGTAGTATGACACATTTTTCTTGATCTTTTGCTCCTACTCGGGTCAATTTGCTAATACACAGCGCTCATTAAACATAAAAGTACATTTTCACATTCCTGAATTCTACAAAGGCCGATGCAACAAGCAAGTTATTCCGGGCGGTAAAAACGGAAGCTGTCACAGCTCTCTCGTAAGCGGGAGCGCGCTACGTTTTCGTATACTACAAAGCAATGAGCACTAGCACATCAATCAACGTTACATGACAAATTCTAACGCCAACAAAAACTTAAAAAGTGACAGGAGGGAAAAAGCAGGGTAGAGCACGCAAATTGTATCTGCTAGTACTTTGTTTTGAACACACTGTTCGAGACCCACATAGTCAGGACAATCGTGCAAGCAAGACAGCCAATTCGGCTAGCTGGTAAATTAATATGTGCAGCGCGACGCAGACGTGTTGTTAATTTTTTGTCCCAAGTCTGTCTCGCGCTTCACGTATACGCCGAAATCGTACAAGTGAACAACCTCTCATGGCACCCTTACGCATCTGAGCGTTAACAATGGTGTTACTCGAGATAAATGTTGCTTTAGTTTAAGAAAGGCAAAACTCACCTCTGTAAACAAGGCCAACGCATCTCGAATATCCTGTTCCCTTTCGGAGTCGGCCGTCGTCGGCGCACCTCTTCCCGTCCGCGCATCTCCGCATGAAACGCTTTGCCTCCTTCCGTGCGCTTTGTGCAGTTGGTGCGCTGCACCCCGTCATACTGGAATACAAGCGTCAACATGATGTGTTTCGCATCCCTTCACCAAGGTCCTTGACTTAACATAGTCGAATAACGTACCCACAGCCTGGAGCCGATGGGCGCAACACAGGCTCAAGGTCCGCTGATTGCAATGACGATGGAACTGGCGGAAACGACGAGTTGGCATCGCTTCCGTAAAGTTGGCTTTGCAGTGGCGCAGTTGAACAATAGACGTCACTTTGCGTCACGTCAAAACTCTCGGCGAATAGCGGTGCGAGCGGCGCCGGAAAACTTATGTGCAACTCTGCTCCCTGCGGGAGCATATACAGGAACACTTGGACCCGTGGGCTTTCTGCGCTCGGTCCGTCTTTATCTCTCTTTGCTCTTTTCTCCCCCTTACCCCTTCCCCGTGCAGTACTGTTGAGGTTACCTCATAAGCGAGAGACAGTTACGGTACTGCACTTATATTTTCCTTTTCCCACTTTAAAGTCACTTACTACTACCAGTAAGCAAGTGGAAAGCCAGGAGTGTCTGCTACGTGCTGTAGTTTTCTTGCGTTCCGTTTCTACGCAAGACACTTTGAGAGGCTATCTAAGTTCAATGGTGCGGTGCGGCATAGAACTTACCCTTCCTTAAGCGTTGTCTTAGTGCTGGAGCAGCAAGATAATGCAAAAATTATGTGTCGAACGGCATCAGCGCAGCCTAGTTCCGGTGCTAGAGCTCGGAAGCGGTAATGCGGGAGGTGTACGTGCATAGAAACGCGCAAAATGAAGTCGCACGCTAAAGTAGAGAAGAAAAACAAAGTTATTCGCATGGGTAATTGGTCAAAAGGGTGATGCATGCAGTAATTAAAAGTAACGAAAAAGCTAAATTGTTCGCGCAGTCAACTGCAGTACACACGTGCAGTGACGGCTTCGCCCACTACTACGAGTTTTCCAGTCAGGGTTGCCAGTGGTTTACAGCCATATCCAAATGTCTTCGACAATTTGTCAGCTTCGACTAGCACTGTATTATCCAAAGAACACCGAAAGAGAGCTTAAGAGAAACAAGATGCATCACGTTTTCTGGATGAAGCTCCCGAGTACTGAAATGGCTGGTCAAAAGGTTTTTCAAATCTCTGATAAATCTAAGGAGATGGCCAGACGGGTACAGCAAGCCTCCCGTGTCCCGCAGCTAGACGTGTCTTATCAGCTGCGCTCAGCTGGCTAACATATTCCTTCTTGGCGAGTTGAAGATCGCGACAGTGTTCACACTTTGTTTTCAGAACAAACTTCCTAGTCCGTGATCCGGTTCTGCATTGGACTGGTTGCCTTCTTCTATCAGCCTTTCGACCAAGCCACATTTTCTGCATCCACCTGGATCATCGTGAAATCATCATTGACTCTGAATTGATGCAATGATGAATGCTTAGCAATGCTGCGGAGGAGCGTAACTACGGTATGAGCGGAGAGAAGAGAGAAAGTAAAGAAACATCGGGGAGCGATGATGCAACGTGGGGACGACATTACACCGTATGATAGCTCAATATGAGACAGGAGAAAGGTTAGGAGACTGGATCTGATCATGTAATGCGGAGGAGAAATTACTAAGATTGCGCCCTATGGCTAAAATGGTGCAGGGGCTTTACTTTATGTATGATATGTCAATAAGAAGAGTGAAAGGAGCGAGGTCCAGTCAACCCGCCAGCAGCATTGAATCTTACATCTGCGTCATCTGCCTTTTTGTCCGGCCCTCCTCTTTTTAGGAAATGTTTCATTTATACAGAAATGTATCTTTTTCTGGATTGAAATGAATAACTATTACTGGTCCAGCCGTTTACGCATTTATTATGTGAGAATTTAACAATTACAACAGCCTTGTTATATAATTCGTGAGTCCTTTCATAAATCATCAACATGTAACCTGTCTTATGCTATCATAAGCAAATGGCCCGCCAGTGAGATGAGCGTAATTTATTTCCTAACGCAGGATTGTTACGTAAACTAATAAGCATTTATTGTCGTTGCAACTATTTCTATTAAGAATAAATATAAGTAGTGCTATTGCGCTCAATTGCAGTAAAACGTGAAAAGATCTTATAAGTTGTCTCTTCATTATGTAATTATAACTATGTATTAAATGATCAGCAAGTATAGTTGCTATGTACGAACTGGTGAACATACAGAATAAATTGCTAACTTTATTTTCATGTTAACAAGGAAGCAGCACAGCGCGGGAGGAGTCTTGTATCTTGTAAAGTAAATCTAGCGCATGAAATAAAAGAAAGTAAATAAAAGGCGCAAAGCGTTATGAGCGAGCAGTTTATATCTGCTTCGTGCTCCTGTCTATGCATGTCACCTGGTGCTGATTCTATTTTGCAGCAGGTTTACTTTCGTCATGCCACACCGAACCAAATGCCTCCGCTCACAATGAACTGCGCGCTGAATGTGCGCCAGAAACAGCCCCGTAAGGGTAGACCATTGCGGTGAGAAACCTGCAAGCATAGAAGGAAATATACAAAATCCCCGTATTTACACCACACAAACGCGTTCTCTGTGTGGCGAGTCAGTGTAGTATTATCTTGCAGTTACGTAGTATATTATAGGAGCTTAATTGTCGCAATGTTGGCTAATAGCGCCCGAATATCAAGCGCATAGCAGACGCCCGCCACTCTGGCGCAGCTTCCACAGCAGAGAAAACCCGCGGGTGCGACAAAGCAGCGCGGTGGCGTGGCAGCTCTCCGGAAAAGCTTCAGGCTCCCAGTATTCCTGCTCACCCTAGCACGGTTCGGTCCAATCAGGAACGCAGGCGCATGATCGGACCATAAATGGTCATAACCGCCTCATGCGCGCACCTGCAAGCATACGGCGCCAACTTGTCGCGTCGGCAGACAGGGAGAGGGGTTGAGCGTCCGAAGGAGGAGTACACACACGGTACACGCTGGTACACACACGAACGCACGCACACGGCTACCATGGCTTCCAACGGTCGTGTCTCGGCGACTCGTCGGCGCCTCCCTAAAGCCGAGCAGCCTTACAGGCCCAACCACACGCAGCACGGGATACGCGTCTCGCTACGCGTACACGTAAGCGCACGCGCCTGCGCGCGCGTACGCGGTTGATGAAGGGAAGGGCGGCCAGCCACACGATACGCGCACACGTGCGCGCATCGCTGCGCGTAGCACAGGGCTGACAGACCAGCGATGGCGGAAACGTTCGTCTGTGGCTCTGAGAAAAGTTTATCCTTAATTTCATTATGGCTAGCCTTTCTTATTTAATTTATCAATATTAGAGCTAGTAAATTCTCTTTAAGTTGAGATATACACGCCGTTTGTATCTACACATCCTTATGGCAAGAAAAGCTACATTATGGTCAACATCAGGCGCGATAGCGTCTGCTTGCCCACTACTGCAGCTGACATCTGCGCGCGATCACACACGACGTTATTGTCGAGCTTTTGCTTAGCTGCTTTTCTTCGCCGGCATCAGCGTTCTCTCCCCGCAATGTACCACATGAGAAAGAAGCTTCTGCTGTTGCTGCTCTTGCAAAGGCGGCGGGAGCGCAGAAAACGTCTGCGGCGACGTTGGTGTGTCCGGCCAGTCTTTCAATGGCGTAAAGAAGGACTTTACGACGGTGAGTAACTTCTTTCCTTTCGATGATCTACAGTGGTAGAACTAGGAGCCAGTGTTTGGACATGGGGGCTTATCTTCGTCAGGACAGCAATTACTTATCAGCGTTTTTAAGTGCGCGCATATAGGAGATATAAGTGAAAGGCTTAATGTAGTAATGCGAGGATCGTACTCGCAGCGCGCGAACGCCCAATTTGCAGAACAGCATTGTGTCGTCGGTACAAGGTTCGTCCAGATTGAGAGCACCGATCGAAACGGTAACGTGACGCACGCGAACAGAGGGAACGGCAAGAGCAGGGTGTAGTTCGGAAAGCGCGAAAGCATAGGCGAAGATCGGGCTGACTAGCCGCCGGAAGCGCGCAGATCGTATATTGGATACATGGTGACGACACCTCACGACGTTTCAACAGCTGTCTGGCTAACCTGTGTATGCAGTACGACATACCGTCACTAATTCTTCAGCTTCAGAAGGGAAGAAGCACCTGATTCTATTTAACAGACGATCTGCAATAGTAATTTGGAGCTTCCTTCGTTATTAACAGTAGACCATACTGTTTATACATAGCTTGTGTTGCACCCTCTTTTCTTGCACAAGATTTGTAAGGATTCAGTTTTGTAATACACTTTCTGCTATTCGATAGTTTATTTGGTATCCAGCTTATTTTTTCTTCACTTTATTCGATATTCGATTCTAAATCTACCTTTCTGCTTTAGCGCGCCCTTACAAAAAGTTAAGAACTGCTAGTTATATTTGTGCCATTAGTATCGTACATAGATTCAAGAACACCCTTTTACACGTGTTGGTTGTCATATATGAAGATTGTGGATGAGATACGATTTCCTATAGTTTGTGTCTCAGAAGTGTGACTGTAGAATATGAAGTGTAATGTAATTAAATTGTGACCTGGCAGGTTAAAATGCTGTGTGACTAATTTCGGAAGTTTCTTGGCAGAGGCCGCATGATTTTTCGTTAATATACCGTTGAGTGGCTTTCCTGTTTTGCCGACACACTGTTTGTATTCAAGCATATAAACAGAGCAGGGGGCAAAATTAATCATGGCTAGTGGCTATGCGTGTATGTCAGTGAAAAGCGTACAGCTCCTGATACTTGCGCGTGTATGTGGGCAGGGCATGATATTGCTGCCAGGTAATAACGCACCATTTTTTACAGATGCAACGGATACGTCAAGATTACCACGGATTTTTCTACAAGTTCTTTCGCAAGACGCCGCATCTCTCTGACAAGCTATTGAGCTTTGTCGCAGAGGGCCTCACACGGCAGCACCACATTCGATGGACCCCTGGAGCCTGGAGAATGACTTGCTATAACATTGAGGTTAGTAAAGGATAGTTGCCCACATAATAATAATGTGTGATTGGAGGAATACAGAAGAACACCATTCCGTTGTCATTTATTGTATCATTTATTTTATTTTATTCACATAATAATGCCTGCCGCCTTTTGGCAGCCAAATCAGGAAGTCGTCACAAAACGTTGAAGCAAAACAAAAGAAAGAATGAAACGACTGACAGTGAGCGTTCGTAAAAAATACTGATACATAATCCCGTTCATTGTGCAGAACTAAATATTTGTTAACTCATAAACAAATAAAGAATCGGACACAAAATGCCGATACAAAACGTGAGAAATGGCAATGAAGGTACTGACAATGCGCGTGAAAAGAATTACAGGAAAAATATGATCACCTGATCACAGATACTGAAAGTTTCCTTTTAGTGCATTATCAGTGTAGCAGTATGGCTAACTTAATAAAAAAACTGCCATCGAATGGCATTGCAGAAAAGCTACCTCAGTGCTTTTGACCTTGAGAAACCTGTAAAACATGCACTGAGGAATGCTTGCAGATGTAGTATTCAACAAAGGTGGTAGCTAACCTACACAAATGAATTTTGATCGTATATCACCCAAAAAGGGCCCGCACAGCCATGGAGATCATTGTCAAGGAAAGTCATGCATCATAACTATTATGCAAACAATTGAGACATGAGTACTAATTTTCTTTTCAACTTGCATTCGAGCTACTTGGCATCCGGGCAAGACATAAAAGACGTTGCCTTGGCTTACTGTGTGGGAATTGAGGTGGCTAGACTCTACTACGGTGTGTAAGGCGTATTGTGGTGACCGTGCCTGCAAAGTTTTAAACAACTGCAGAACAGCGTTACAGCAGCAACAATTCCTTACATTTTTTCAGCTTAAGAATTTTTTTAAAGCTCACATGCTGTTCAGGGCTCCCCTCAGGTAACCCTGCTTCTTGCTAGAGAAGCAGGGTCATACGTATAAATGTGTCATTTACGCACTGCCTTCAATGTTACTGATTAAGTACAAAGACTTTGGCCAAACATCTAATGCAGAACATGCAAAACCAACTTTGGAACTGAGGCAAGCAACACCAAAAGAAGGCAAGAAATGTGGGAGAGGTAGACGTTGTCTATGTTGGCAGTGAACCTCGCCTCCTGGTACTGGCAAGGTTCACTGGCAAGACTTTTCTCTTTCTGCTATCTCTTCTAATAATAATAAAACAATTTGAAAAATGCTTGCGCTGCTAGAACACCCTCACATGCTTTACAACTTGTAGCATATAAGCGAAATTTTCAATGGGGACTGGTTGAAGGTAAATTACATTTCTTTTTTTTTACAAGCATGTACAGGCATCCGTAGATGCATGCACAAACTCTACATGCACAGGTGTTGAAGTCAAAAAGGTTTATTGCTGCAAGACAGGCTGAATGAGTAAGGACAGATGAAAGCGATAAACATCTGTCTTGCAACAACAAACCTTTAGTTGCAAGTCAGTGCTTGTTTCTCTATCGTAGGTGTGTTGCTAAAACAAGTTCGCACATCTCTACAGCAGCAATGGCCAACCAGCAAGGCCTACAGATAACAACTTTATGAAATTCTTGAATAATACCGCACGAAAATACGCACATAACACAATGCAAAATGAACAATAACGAAGAGCTGAGGGGCTTTGATATGACAACAACGGACAAAGAAACGTAGTAAAGCATAAAGGGAAATAACTGTCTATTTATTTGTAATGTGTATACGACAAGGAGAAGGGAAATGAAAGTGGACAAAATATAACTTGCCATTGGTTGGAGCTAAACCCAAAACCATTCGAGCTGGAGACTATTCCACCGTCGATTTCCTAGAAAGCTTATGTGTACTAGATTAGGCTCTCGGAGTGTTCTTGCACGAGTAACACTGGCGAACACTACCAGGGCGAGATCTTGTACATGCACATACATGCTCTAGAAACTAAACATTTCGACAGAATTGCCTGTCTGGTTGGGAAATCGATTAGCACTTTAGACTGACTCCAACCAAATAACTGAAATAACTGAATAACTAACGGAGCCCATTCGGCTCCTTCTTCAGGGGGTTCTTCGGGGGGGTCGACGCTTCTTGACGTCGTCGCTTCAGAAGCAATGCTTCCCAACGTATCCAACCTGCGACTTCCTGCTGAAGCCAGCGGTGCTAGTAACTGCGGCCTGCTGTGGTGTGCCTCAGAAGCCTCAGGAAGCAGCACTTTATGAAGCATCAGTGATTCGAGAGATCCCAAAATGTCTGGAGATTCCACAGACTTGTGCGACGCTGAAGACAGAGTCGATGCTGGCACTTGTAACTCTTCAGCTGGCGGTGATGGCACTTCCTGTGCTGCCAGATAGGAAAACTGGCACATTTTTCTTTAAGATGTCCGCAGTGTGTCCCTCCTCACTCGATGGGGGCACTGTTGGAAGGTTGGCGGACGTCCTGCATGTGAGCGTAATAAGGTTTGCGCAGATTGTCAACGTGTAAATAATGTGCCAGTATGAATGCAAAAATATATGAACGGTCAAGTCCGTCCACATTTGTTTTACGGTGTCATTCTATTAGAGAACGCCGAAGCTCTAAGGCAGTTTTGTAGGGACAAAAGTGGCTTGCCTACATAACCAGGAAGAACAGTTTCTGCATGCGCTTAAGTGTAGTTTTTGTATTTTTTTCTGTTTTTGCTTTCGAATCATTTCAGCAGTTCTTATGAGATCTCCATTCCTAAAGCCTAGTGATACCTTGTACTTGAAACAGTGCATGGTATCTGGAATGTTTCAGTTTCGAAATAATTAGCAGCAAGCATGCCACTAGGTTTATTCAGTAAAACCACTTAATAAATGTCATGTTAAAAGACCTACGCTTGCACTTTCTAAACCTTGAGTAGTAGTATTATTAGGTCTTGCTTTAGCATAAGGCTCCCTCCTGTTCCAGTTTTTCTACTTGAAACATTCTTGGCTTGTAACTTTGTTTTCTTTCATTTGTTTTTAAACTTCATCTCATTCTAAACTGTTTTTTTAACTGAATGTATGTCTAAACACAGAGCGAAGCTGTGTACGTAGTAGTCAGTGCATTTGTTGTTTGTATTTAGGAAGTTACGTATAATAATGTTTGTCATCTTGTCATCTGCCTTAAAAAGGGTGTTTTGGCCCAGTAAAGCTGATCTTAGCGATCTAACCCTTCTGGAACGTTTCTTAACGCTAAGCTTTTTTGCCTCTTCTCTGGACTTTCCCACCGCTGCTCCTACTGTCTTGTCAAGTAGTTCTTACTGAATGCCTCATACGGATATTAATGTAGTCGTTGGACCATTATCATCCCAGCTGACTACAGGCTACTGTCTTGCACTAGTGACCAGTACCGGACATAGTGGAAATAGCGATTATAATAATGTGACTAGATCGTGGTTTTGGCATGTAAAATTTGAATAATCATTTTTTTGACAGTAAGAATGTGTTTAACTGGATCATCTAGTCTTTCCTTGGAAATTTTGCTAAGCAGGAACAACGTTCTTCACAAACATCGTGAAAGGTTCGCTTAAACCAGTAACCACTGCATTTGGGATCTGCAGAATAACCGCAGGCTAATAATTAGGTAAGGACACTGCTGAGCAGACAAAAAAAAAACAAGAATTATGAATTGCATAGCTGACAATGTCGTCAGTACTATGGTGAATTTATTCCTACAGCATGACGGCACTGAATAAATCCCTGAGCAAGCTAGGTAAAATTTGAGAGTCTGTGATGAAGCACCGATTTGTAGCCTGTTGGCAAGCAACAAAATGCAAAATTAAGGCTGTTCATTGCAGTGCCTAAGACACACGTGAGTATAACAACATTCAACACTCGGCTAAATACTGCCCATCGACTCGCATGCTGCGTCCTAAGATCAGTGCACAGAATCAAAAGAAACTACATGCATCTTTCGTGTTTTATTTCTGTGTGCGCATCATGCAAATCCTTTTCTTTTTATTCATCCTGCTAGTTTGTACGTGATATTCTCTGTACTTCTGTCTTATGCTTTAATGTTAGGTTTTTATGTGGAACCTTACTGGTTATTTTGTACCTGTATTTCTGCTTTCTCTGCTCCCCACTGCAAAGCCAAACTTTCTTTGTGGGTAGCCAAATAATTAAATATACAACGCTATCCTTGTACTGCTTATATGTCCCCTGACCGGATCACAATTAACGAAATCTGCGATAATCGGCGCAGCGATGCCGCACAAACATTTTATCGCCGATTAGACAAAGCTGAATATAATGCATACTGCGCCTAAATTTACTAGTGTAATCACAATTTTGAGTCGATTTCGATAAGTGCGGCGCATTCCCAGCTACATTACAAACATACGACATCGCCGGTCGACGTGGTAAAGGGAAACCACTAGAATCCCGTGTTTCATTTTCAACACGCTCCCTAAGACGGGAACCTCAAAATCACTTGCGGTCTCCACTTTATTGTGTAGTACAGGAAAATCATCTGGTCGAAAAACAGCCAGATGACATAGTCCTGACCGCCGTCTGGCACGGCGCGGCTTTTTTCTTTCTGAAGCGTCTTCCTACGCGCAGAAATTTATTCCCCAAGGACTTTCATCACTTCTGCAGCGCTGTGATGACGTCATCTGCGAGTCGGCTGATGAGAGAGGCAGCTTATACCGGTGCCCCACAGGCTTTCGATCGCGATCGAGCGCGATCAAATTTCTCGATCGCGATCGGTTCTACGCAGATTGCGCAATAAAGGCAATCGGGATCACAAAATCTGATCCCAATCTGGCTCGATCGCGATTGAAACTGGTCCGATGTGACGCCTGTAAAATTTCCGAGCACTCACTTGTTAAGCAGCGTTGGGCATGGCGATCCACGACCACCTCGTCATGTGCTTGCTCTTGTGGCGCTTGTGTTTCGGCTGCCACCAAAGCGCAGGTCAAGCCTCAATGCAGGCGATCAGCGCTTCGTTGTTGACCGCCTCCATAGCCTTTGTGCTCTATCCACAGGAAACCAGCAGCGACTGCCGGCCTCTCCGCACGATTCTGAAACTTGAACAACCTTTCCGAACCGCCGGAAGTATTCATGCGGCCCACGTGACGTCGGCGCACAAGCTACCACTTCCGTTGCGTAATCTCAAAATGACGCCCGAGATCAAAACCTCCTTGACGCGTGCGATTCCTGCGCGTCTCCCCTCTCTAGTGGCGTAGGACAGGCGTGTACAGCTTCGCAGACGCGTGACGCTTAGCCAGGCGCGCACGAATAACCGCGTGTGGTTGGGTCTTTACGCTTCCCGGCCCTTTGGCGCAGTGTATACAAAGATCTTCCCATGCCTGATTTTGAATGTCTCTGCACTTTGCGGTCGCTCTAACACTTGCCACACAAGCGAAGCGCAACATTAGCTATGGTCGAAATTGTGCATGCTGAACAGTTTCTGTGAACAATTTTTTAAAGACCTCTATCGGGATTATGGTTGAATTATCTGACCGCATCATCACGCCTCCTGTCATTGTATTTTTCGTGGTTTCTATTTTGTACTCATGCCAAGTGTACTGCTATTAATGTATAATTCTGCTAGTGTTTTAGTGTTCACCATTGTATAAATTAGTTGACTGTGCTTCTCTTGTATTTGTATGTATGCCCTCTCTGCAACGATCTCTTGTGTGATCGGCAGTACTCATAAACAAATAAAAAACGCCATGCGATTTCCGTTCGCCCGTTTGAGCGCATTCAATTCAAGCTCTTTTCGCCGCAGAAAGAAAGTAGTTTTCCGCCCTTGGCCCACCTAATAACGAAGATTCCGCAGAAGAGCCATTCGCACAATAAATGCCGACAACACGACAAAACTGTCTAAAGTACAGCAATGTGGTACGTGCAAGTTTCGCAGGGCTGGAGAAAGTGACCTGGCTTCCGACTAGCAGCAGACCACGGCAAAAGGAAAAGAAAAAAACTTGTAAACACAGATATACCGCTGAAACGCACTAAAATCACTGGCTTCGAGCAGATTAATAGCGGTCTCTTATTGTTTCTCAAGTAATACACAATATAAGATATGATCAAAACACAGGCGCAAACAGCAGAACTTATTATTTGATGTTTTAACTCGCGTAACTCTAAGCAAGCTGCTCTACGCTTCCCGAGCAAGCCCCGAATCTGGGAGGGCGAGCGTGAAGGGACGAGAAGAAGCCCACATAGCAATTGGGCTGAGAAGATTTGTCTCTATACTTGCCTTTTTCAGTCGTGAAGAAACTAGTTAATTGGAACATTTTGCAGATTTCATTTCACTTTGCTACCAAAGGAGTTTTGGGTGGGAATATCACAAACATAGTGAACAACCTAGATTACGTGTAATTTACACTAGTAGGGACGTCGATCTGCGCATAATAGAATTTGTTGGCTTTTGTGGTTGTGCTATCGTTTGAGACTCTCCTTGTGGTTGAGCCAAGCGCCATTAACTTTGAAAAGTAGCACTGATAAGGTCGAGCGCACGGTATCGATCCCTGGCCGCGGCGGCCACAATTCAATGGGGATGGAATGCTCCAATGGGATGGAAGTTGATCCGGAGTCCGCCACTGTGGCGTGCCTCTTAATCATATCATAGTTTTGGAAAGCAAAACCCTGGATAATATTATATGGGAAGTTCGCTGAATCATGCATAAAGCATGCACCATAAAGGCAAAATTTTAAAATAACATCCCCCCCCCAGCTAGCCCCCTCTATTGCTCCTTAGCCGGAGTCGTCAAGATAGCTATTTATTTTGTTTCTCGCCGGGCCACAGAGAATCCGGTGTCGGCGTTGTCGGCCACGAGCGAAAATTTCCGATAAGGGCAATAAAAATAGACGATAACCTAAAAATAATATTGCGGGCCGGGATTTGACCACGGGTACTATGCGCTGCGAGACCAGCACGTTAACTAATTCAGCCATTGTCGGACGATGGTCGGCGCGCTCTTAAACGGTAGTTTATATGGAGAAGTTCGGACGCGGCACATGCGCGTGCCTTGGATGCTTCGTCCATTTCCCCTTTGATAGGGTCCCGCCAACCACAGTCTCCCATGGCTTCGGATGCGAACGTAGCTCATTTACGCAATCGCGTCCACACTTATAGGGAATCTTTATAGGGAAATTATAGGGAATTATAGGCTCTTTACTATGCAAAATAAGAAACTTTAGCACACTCCGTGTTACTGCTGTTCGGCACTGTATGTGTTCTGTACTGAAGGCTGGATAGAAAGAGGTGGAAGACGACGAAGTGGGAAATAGAACAGCATGGCCGAGGAACATGCCCATGACCCCAACGGCCATGCGTCCACGACACTCTGAAGCGGACGTGTACGGTCGGACTCGCCGCCAGTGCCGTCCAAGAATGGCGTCCAAGCCTCCACGACGGCTGCGCGGTAAACCTGCAGCGTCACCATTTCACAAGACGTCTCTGCTGACTCGACTGCTCATAAGAACCTGATTTAAGTGCGCTACATTCGCATCGCTCTATGAGGACGAAGTTCCATGTTTTCATAGTTTCAAAGATGACCTGACCTCATGGCTCATCATCGCCAACTGGGTTGCTCTCAACCACTCCTGAGTAGAGCTTTCAAAAAAATTTGGAGGACGCTTAAGCTTTGCCTTTAAGAGTGGAACGTGGTAGCGTTCAGAGTCCTTACTGCTTTTCACGCTTCCCGGCAAGTACAGCTTTTGTAACCGTTATGTTTACCGGGAAACGCTGGCTGCGAATGCTATGCACGAAGGCTGGCTTTGTGGAAGAAAGGCGGCCTCTTGCGTAAGCAGCTATGCGACGGCAGCGGCGTACAGACGCAAGGAACTAGGCGCGCCGCTCTGTGCCCCCGAGATACTCACGCGCCGGCGCACGCTAATGGCGGACGCCGTGGCAAGTCTATGTATGAAAGAAACGTTGGAAAAGGAGTTTCTTTGAGCTTTCGCGTAACAGAATTATGTTTTCTCGTATAGTCAAATTACAATCCGACCATACCATGCCTGCAGGTTGTGTGAAAGTCGTACATTACAATTTTTGCACGCAGTTTAGGCTGAGAAATTCATTTAGTTCTGTAGCTTTCTTGCGCCACATGGAGGACCGGAGTATAGGTGGTTAAAAGAAACGACATCCGATGCGGGACGCCGACACGGGACGCCGACGGCCACACCAGATGTTCTGGGACACGGGGCCCCTAATGCTCTCGCGTTAAAACATCTAGGAAACCTGGCCGAAATATTACAGGGGTCGCATGACACCGGGTTGCCACTTAACCGCGAGAAATTTATTCTCGGCTTGACTACAATATCTTATATTGACTATAATATCTCTCCTAACGGCCTACAACTCATACCTGAACGCGAAGACACCGCAGACAAATATCCCGCGCCAACCTGAATTAAGCAGCTCCATGTATTCTTCGAGATGACGTCGTACTTGCGAAGGCTTTTTCCCAAACTTTGAAGCAACTGCTACTCCACTCACGGACTTATTAAAGAAAGGAGCTCAATTTCCATGGAGGCCTTTCGAGAACAAAGCCCCCCGAATTCTGAAACACCAGCTGACGTATAGTCCAGTGCTGTGACACTTTAATGAAGATTGGGTGACAGAAGCACATACTGATGCAAATTAAATATTCGTAGGGGCAGTTTTTCTTCAGCGTGAGACAAGTGGGCGTGCACACATTGTCGCTTACGCGAGTCGTAAACTCTGATACGTGGACGTCATTAACATTGGAACGAACTGGATTGTTTGGATGTACGTAGTTTGGAGCGTGGATGAAAAGTTCCGTCAGTATTTGTTCAGCCGAAAATTTACGGTGGTAACGAATATTTCCGCAATTGCATATATGTTCCAAAAGCAGTACATATGTTTGCCTGATGGATAGTTCGCCTACAGGACGGCACATACGACGTGCATTACCGTGCTGGAGCACAAAATATGCTAGCGGACGCTTTATCACGAAGCCCAATCGATGAAGCCTCGCTGCGGACCCGAGAAAGCTGGATCATGTTTTCTCAACACGACCAGACAAATGCCCAACGCGCCGACAAAGGTTTGGTTTCTCTTATAGACTCTATTACTGATACGGGACGCAATGCCAAGTTGGTTTTACGCGATGGTACGTTGCATCGTCGCCATAGGCCAATAAGAGAGACGCACACCACTTTCCATTGATTCCTGGACTCTACAATTAATTCGTCTGTATGCCACGATAGCTCCGAAGGATACCATGTAGGCTATGGAGCAACCTTACTCAAGGCACAAGAACTATTTTGGTGGCCGAGAATGGATAAGGATGTATGTTCCTACGTAACGAGCTGTGAGGTGTGTCAACAATATAAATGGTGTCGAGGAGGTATACATAGATTTCATAAGCCTATTACGCCTCCTCGCGCGGTTTTCCATACGCTGGCCATAGATCGCATCGGGCCTCTACCAATGTTGGTACCGGGTAATGGCTGATTATATTCGCTGTTGATTACTGGTTCTAGTTTGTGGAAATCGCTCCCGTGCCTTCGCTTGCCGCCAGGCATGTCATGTCATCAGATTCCTGCGAGACCGCTTCGAATGTAGACACAGCCTTCCAATAAGTTGACATCAGACCAGTTGCCCACCTTCCACAGACGCGAGCTCCGCCCTTACCGACAACAAGCTGGTGCAAGGCGTCACTTCGCGCGTGCCTACCATCCCCAAGCGAATGGTCTGATGGAAAGAAAGAACCAGACCATACAATCTCGACTCGCACGAACACGGTTTACAGGGCTCTCAAAAAAGTCCCCATAGGATATTGTGTACAATCAACTACCGAAACTGAGCGCTACATTGGGCTGCGACATGCCCATAAAAGTTTGACGTTCCGCGGCACGAAAGACGCTTTGTCGTAATATCTGAACGTAAGCGCGCAAAGGTATTACGCATTCGCAACATGCGCAAAATGGTAATACGAGCTCCACCACCGACCTCGCCGTTTCATCCCGTATTGTATCCCGGTTTATTGCCTATTTTTCTCGTATTGCCTTACCGTTGACGCGACTAACACGAGAGGATGTTCGTTTTTTTGTGGGGGCGAAGGCGACCAGCAAATGGCGCTTAAGAAATTGTGTCAACGTCTCCAAATGCCCGCAGTTCTTGCACAATTTGGCCCGCACCCCTACAGCACTTCATACAGACGCGAGCGATGTAGGCGTGGGTGCAGGTCTGGTGCATTGGCAAGACGACTCCAAAAAAGTGATAGCCTACGCCTGCAGAACATTCCCGCGAAGAGAAGAAAACTATTTCACTACGGAGAACGAATTCTTCGCCGTAGCGTGGGGTATTAATTTTTGGCCTGATTTGCACGGTCGCCTATTCACTGTCGTCAGTGACCACCACTGCCTCTATTGACTCACTTAATTTAAAGAACCCTTCTGGTCTATTGGCGCGCTGGGGCCTCAAGCTGCAAGAATTCGCCATGTCCGTCGTATTTTAGTCAGGGAAAAATCACAGTGACACCGACTGCCTCTCTCCGGCACGAAAGCAGCCTTCTGTCACTGAGGATAAGGACACGGACGCTGCATTCTAGGGACTCGTGGATACATTTACAATTTCTTGGCAGCAGCGGGACGACCAACAACTCCTTTGACTTACTGACTTCTTGGAAGGTCGAAGCAACGACGTGCCGCGACTGTTGGGAAGAAAACTTTCGTCATTTTCTTTGCAGGACATTTTTCTCTATCAGAACTTTTCTCCGACGGGCAGCACCTACTAACTGGCCGTGTCTGCTTCGCTACGCAATGAAATTCTCACACCATGTCATGATGAGGCCACTTCAGGTCATCTGGGCTACACATGAACATTGTCCCTACTGCGCCTGAAGTATTATTGGCCGAAGCTCCCAGACGATGTTGAACGTCATGTACGCACTTATCTCGACTATAAAAGATGTAAAGCGCCACGCGACAGGCCAGCTGGTCTCCTAGATTTTGCAGAGCTGCCCGTAGCACTGTTCGCTAAAACTGGCATGGTTTTCTTGGACCATTTCCAACCTCAACTGCAGGGAACCTGATGATTATTGTCACCGCCGACTACTTTACCCGGTATGCGGAAACAAAAGCTACCCGTTGGGGCACAGCAGCAAACGCAGCTTTATTTCTCGCCGAAAACGTCGTCCTTTGGCACAGTGCCCCAGCGGTAAAGATTACCGACAGAGGAACCACGTTCACGGCTTAGACGCAGGTCTCGAACTGAGTGGCACAGCCCACCGGAAAACGACAGCCTATCATGCCCAGATGAGTGGAATAACACGGCGTTTGAACACGAACGTGACATGCGTTTCATATACGTCAATGTGCAACATAAGAATTGGGACGAGATTTTGCCCTATGCAACCTTCGCATATAACACCGCTCAACCGGAAACGGCTCGCAAGACACCAGTAAGCTTGGTACACGGTCGCGAATGCACGACAACGTTGGATGCAATGCTAACGGACGAACGTGATCACACCCATGCAGATGGTGAAGAATTTGCTCAACGTGCCTTAGAAGTCAGGCAGCTTGCACGTGTGCGCATCTGCCACCAGCAAAACAACGACGCAATGTGCTACAATCGCCAGCACAGGTTCATCACCTACACACCCTGGCGAGATAGTGTGGGTTTGGATATCCATTCGGCGTCGGGGGACTTTCAGAAAAAATACTAAGTGATATTTTGGACCCTACAGTCAACGTGAACTACGAATAATAACGTGAATAGGATAACGTTAACTACGAGGTCTTGCCAAATAGTTAAACTTTATCGCGGCGCCAACAAGTATCTACCAGACTAGGGGCATGTGGTGCACAAGTGATTCAGGTTCTAGTGCTTCGTGCGGGCATACGCTTAAGGTGCACATCGCGACGATATTTCCTTTAGAAGGGAGGCAAATGCCGCGTCCGTACTGCGGCAAGTACGACGACGATTAGAAGGCACATCAGCAGTTGTAAAAACACAAGGAACGCAAGAACAAGAAAAAGCAGTTACTGGTGCGCACTGTTAAAGTAGTCCTTACTTGCTACTGTTCCTACTTACAATTCGGCTTGTCCCTCGAGTTTCGTGGCGCGGCGACACTATGCATATTGACGCATTTAGGCGAAACATTGGTAGTCCGTTAAAGCAGCGTTATGTTCAGGCATGGGTGGTGAAGTCACAGTTCCCTTCAGGAGCAAAGTGTTTCGCACCCTCAATGCAGAGGGAAAATTAAGGCTATAATTTTTAAATAAACTTTTCGTGTAGTGCTGGGCAAGGCTGTGACGTCGGTCGTGTGCTGCACTTGGCTCGCTGGGCAGTAGCCGATCACAGCAGCGTGCGCGTTGTATTTTGGGGCCCTATACGTAAATCTATTCCAATATATTTTATTCCATCTCCTGACGTCAAATTTACGTAACCGCCGACGCAAACAAAGGGCGGTGAGTCGCAGTGCTGGCTAATCTGCCCAATCGAACGCTCTCCTCGCTTATAAGAGGTCACTTAAGTTTGCTTTCCAAACGAATAACATGGCCTACATTGAGTAGTTCTTGCTTACAAGAGGCGTGGAGCACGCTCAAGTGGAGAAGGTTCCGATGCGGCTGAACCAGCACCGCGAAAGTGGATAACCGGATAAATAGGAAGGGGCCGGCGCCTGCGATTGGTTCGTTTTCTCTTACTTAGCTTGCGGTAGCTTGCATAAAATCGCGGTAGCGTGCAACAAAAACTTAAAAATGCCGATAAAATGGATCCTCAACAAACAATAGCTCGCAGAGAGATGTCGCATACGTAAGGGCTAGATCACCTTTTACTGTGACGCAAAAAGTTTCGTTATGCGCAAATAAAACCACGCTCTCCGGCATGTGCCACTAGCCCATGTCTGAGCTATCGGCGGCAGCCGTTTTCTATTCCTTTCATAACGGGCCAGTCACCGGCTATTCAGAAATAGATCCAGTTTTGTTCAGCTTATTAATGTATCTTTAACGCGTGCACGTCACTTTGGCGCAACGAGTTTTCGTGGTTTTCTGACATTGAGTGACAGACAGGTGAAGTGGGTGCAGTCTGAAACCTCTTAACCAATAGCTGAGGCTTAATGAGGACAAGGCGTCGAATCAGAAATATGTTTTTTTCTTTTGTTTGGTCGAATCATGCACAATCCGTGTGTAGACGTCATGTCAGATTGGAAACTTTCGCGGTTTTCGGGACGTCGCATGACAGATAGTCGAAGAAGGGTATTTTGACCAATCTTGGAGGGCTCATTGCGGAGTTGGAATAGAAAAATTTAGAACAGTCCTAGGTTACAGCGCCCCTGCATCAGCAGACGAAATGCGCCTGTAGTAACATCTACTGGCTGCCTATTTCAGTGTTAGCGGCGACAGCACCCAACGGAGCATCGCATCTAGCGTTACCAGTAGCCGCTCACCATCACCCCTTGCAAGAGCAGTCATCGCCGTTGCACACGCTGGCACCGCGGCCTGGCGACGCCACCGACGAGAGTAGCACTCCCCACCTCACGCTAACCTGAAACTAAACGCCCATGTACTATTTTGATTTCAGCAACAAATCTAAACGAACTGCAGCTGAATACATCTCGAATGCGCAGTACATGAAGACAAATTTTTAATGTGTATAATACAGGGCGGAGTTTGAAACAGTGCGCACCATCCACAAATAGAAAATGTTGTCTACTTTCAAGATCAGCCTACCTTCCTGTTTCATACATGGCAACACAAGCACTTCGATATCGTCTGTGGAGCGACTATTCAGTATCGTCGCTATATCAGCGCCGATACCGATACAGCGCCGAGAGTTTTCACTTTTCCATTTCGAGTTTTGGTAAATTAAAATCGGTTTGCTGTGCTCGCCTGCGTCTCCCAACTCCATCTCTCCCAACATCCGCACGGCCAAGAGATCAGTGGGACACAAATTGGCGAGCCTGCCAGGATAGAATCCTTACTAGGCTACGTCCCAGGATGGAATCCGTACCGGGATACTTCCCAGGATAGCATCCGTCCCAGGATATCTCTAGGATTTTATTTCGGCCCTGTCACTGATCTTGCAGGTTTAGAGATGGAGTGGGAACGTTTGGCGGCGATAGGTAAACACTAAAACCTGTCGAAGGAAGAGACGATGGCGTTCTTCGAAAATCAACACGAACGAGCGTGCCCGCAACAGGAACGAATGTGTGAAGAGCAGAAATGAGAAAAAGAAGTTTTATAATTGAAAATAAAGCTAGCAGAGAAGGGCATGGGTTCTCGTGAAGGCATGAATATTCCAAGATCGGCGCCATCCAACTCGCCTTCTTCCAGGCCAAAACAGATTTGCCCTAGGAAATTGATGGCACCTTTCGATGAGCGGAGGGATGACCTGGATGCGTATTTGCATCGGTTCGAAAGAATAGGAACCGCACAAGGCTGGGAGAGCAGCGAATGGTCTAACGCCTTGAGTCTATGTTTAGTGGGCGAGGCTCTGAGTGTCTTTCGCCGTATGCCAGCCGAGGAGTCATTAGACTATGACAAGGTCAAGAAAACATTATTGCAAAGATTCAGGTTGACCACAGAATGGTTCCGAGAGAGGTTTAGGTCTTGTAAACCTGAAGATTCAGAAACAGGCAAGCAGTTCGCGTGTCGGCTCACAAATGATTTTGAGAGATGGATAGAGCTGTCCGAGACGGACAAAACGTACGAAGGGGTTCGCGACAAGGTCGTGGGTGAACAGTTTTTTGCCAGGTGTAGCAGCAGTTTGCCGATATTGCCTAAGGAAAGAAAACTACAAGCTGTGGAACAGACGGCAGAACAAACAGATCAGTTCGTAGAGGCACAGGGATTGAGAAATTTAGGAAAGAGCGACAATGACGCGCACGCAACAGCAGTAGGAGAGACGAAGAACCAGGGGCAGCGTAGTAGACAAAGGAGACCCCACAGATGTTTTCTATGCAACGGGTTAGGTCATGTTTTGAACTTCCGGGGGAGAGATAATCGTCAGGAAATGCTTGTGGTTTGCCAGTTCTGCCAAAAGAAAGGTCACAAGGCAGCCGAATGAAGCACTGGAGCCGTGGATAAGACGGCATCTACCGCGAGGTTAGGACAGGACGGACAGATAGAGCAGGATATGCCTGTAGTGGAAGGCGAGGTACAAGGATGCAAAGCTATGGTCTTGAGAGACATGGGAACCAATACCATTTGAGTGAGGAGGAGCCTAGTGCCCCCAGAAAGCATGACCGGGTACTTTAAACCAGTAATCTTGGTATATAAATCCGTTAAATATCTTCTAGCGGCACAGATTCAAATATCGACCTCCTTTTTTACCTGACTACTCACAGCTAGATGTGTGGAGGACGTTCTTTATGATTTGATTGTGGGAAATGTACCTGGGTTAAGGATAGCAGACGACCCAGGTCCAAGTTGGAAGAGAAAAGACAAGGACGTAGAAGAGAAAGAACACTTAAAAGCGCAAAAAGAGGGGATGCAAGCGACGGACGTAGCGGCTGCCGTACAAACGTGAGCAAGCAGTAGTGGTACCAAACCGCTGACAGCGTTGCAGGTCCCAGCCATTAAAGAATTAAATGTAACCGCTGCAGAATGTAAGGAACTACATAACAAGGGCGAATAAGTACGAAAGTGTGAACTAAAGATAGGAGAACTGATGCGTAGGAAAAGGAGTAGAACAGTAGTGGAGTTTGTAAAGAACAACCCACTATACCGGAAGTGTGTGTTTATCTCAGGTAGGGAAGTACTACAGTTGATGGTTCCGAAGGAACTCAGTGATACAGTACTGAAGATAGTTCACGATAGTGTAATGGCAGGTCATCAAGGGATAAATAACATGCGAGAAAGGATCACAGAAGAGTTCTTTTGGAGTGGGGTGCAAAGCGATGTGAAACGGTATGTTAAGGCATGTAATGTATGCCAAAATACAGTGGCTAAGGGACGTGTAAAGCAGTATGAACAGAAGGAGATAGAAAAGGGGAAGAAAAAGAAGAGCAGTAGAGCATGCATGGCGGTCGCCGAAGAGAAAGAACATGGGGAAGTGCACACTTATATCGACGGAAAGACCATGGAGGTAGGGAGGGTTAGGTTGAACCAAGCACTAGCGAGAATACAAGTACAAAAGTTAAGAGGGTTGATTAACAAGCTCGAGGAAGTATTTTCAGATCGCCCCGGACGGACAGAAGTAGTGCGGTGCGAGCTGCAGTGTTCGACAGGAGAACCAGTGCATTTCAAGCAGTATCCACTACCCCTTGCAATGCAAGAAGTGATTGAAAGTGAAATAGACGAGATGTTGAAACAAGGAATCATAGAAAGGGCGAATTCTCCTTATAACACGCCATTAGTGGTGGTTAAGAAACCCGATGGCTCTGATAGAGTATGCGTTGACTTCAGACGTCTGAACAGCGTATTCAAGACAGACGCAGAACCAATCCCCAGGATAGACGTGGTAGTAGCAAGAGTGGTAAGATATATTTCTCAAAACTGGATTTGTCCAAAGGATACTGGCAGATTCCTATTGAAGAATCGTCTAAAGAGAAGACAGCTTTATCATGCTCAAAGGGACTCTTTCAATTTTAGTATATGCCTTTCGGTCTATGCCTTTCGGTATATGCCACACGTTGAACACTATATTGATGACATACTGGTGGCCACTGATACCTGGGATGAGCACCTTGGGGCCCTAGAAAAGCTACTAATTAGAGTAAACGACGTGGGGTTGACGATAAAGCCAACCAAATGCGAGCTAGGGTACAACACCGCGAAATTTTGGGGGCACAAATTGGGAATGGGACAAGTTCAGCCCAAGGGATACCCTGGACAAGATACAAGCAGTAGACAGGCCTAAGGCAAGGAAACAAGTGTAATAATTTTTGGGGCTGCGAGGATTTTATAGAGAAATTACACCAAGGTACGCAGAAGTAGCTGGACCATTGATAGAGTTGACGAAAAAGGGGGAAACAACATAGTGGAGTGGGGTGAGCATCAACAAAGAGCCTTTGAAATGCTAAA
Organism: Dermacentor variabilis; assembly: GCF_050947875.1. Taxonomy (NCBI): domain Eukaryota; kingdom Metazoa; phylum Arthropoda; class Arachnida; order Ixodida; family Ixodidae; genus Dermacentor; species Dermacentor variabilis. The sequence goes on along the minus strand of NC_134576.1, from coordinate 80,643,852 downwards.
GGAGAGATTAGCAAACCCACCGGTGCTGTTTGCACCAGACATACAGAAGGAGTTTGTGCTACGTACAGATGCCTCCGATCTACGTTCTACTACAAGAAAAGGACGAGAGACTCCATCCGGTATTTTTTGCTAGCAAAGTACCTAACAATGCAGAAGGGAATTATTCGACAGTAGAGAAGGAATGTCTCGCCCTCGTAGGGGCAATCAAGAAATTCCATATCTATTTATTTGGTAAACAATTTAGGGTGCTAACGAACCACCAGCCTCTGCAGTTTTTGAGCAAAGCTAAGCTAACTAATTGCAGAATAATGAGGTGGAGCCTCACCTTGCAAGAATACTGTTTCCATATAGAGTAGATTAAAGGACGACTGAATCTGGGGACGGGTTTCATGAATAGGGCATTGAAGTGCTAAAAGGTCAAGAGTGTAACGCGTACGATTAGGTGCGCATGTTTAAAGTGGTGAGAACAGTGAACTCGCAAACGTTGTGAACTGTGCATGTGGTGAAATGTGTGTGACAGTGTGGTGATGTGTTGTGAGCCACCATGACGCGAAGAAAAAGCACCCAAGTCACAGCGGGAGAGTCAAATTCGCCACCGCGAAGACCGACAGAAGTCAGTTTTTTTAAATAAAAAGCTCCTGAAAATGGCGCCTATGTCATATGTAAGAGGCATGTGGCACAAAAAGAATAGAAGAGGACGATGTGCGCTGACCGGTCCGAAGGGCACGAGCCCTCGAGGATCGTGACCCGATGTGTGATCGGAGGAGAAGCGGCGCCAAACTGGGATTATCGACGTGGCTCTGGCCCAAGAAGGTTGCAGCATCAGCTTCGTACTGGCGACTGGAGCCATGGAGGTTCGGAAAGGCCCGTGACGCTGGCGACCGGAGGGTGTGGCCGTCGACCTCAGCGACGTTCGCGTGAGGTTCCCTGGACCTTCTGCAGCCTCTCACGGCAGTGCCGGGCACTCCACGAATCGGATCCCCCTTCTTCGGCAGACCAGCACGGACAGTAGTCCCCGGGATGTCCTGCCGGCACTCGGAGAAGAAGTGGCGGAGCCCTGCGTTAGGCCTAGCTAAGCAGGCCGGAGAGCCGCGACGCCGACATAGTTCGGGACACCAGCATCCGAGACGGAGGAGCTGGCCAGCCCATACCAAGGAAGCAAAACTTGCGGTGTCGGCGGGAGCACTGACGGTGATCAAGAGCCGACGCACATGAGACTTCGAGTTACGTGCGACAAAGGAACTTTGTACGAGTGTTCCTTTTTTTTTTTGGGTGCAGCCATAGGCCAGGGTGGCCGGACTTTTGCGCGAAGCGCGCTAAGAACACATGTGGGCGAGGATAAGGACAATGTTTTCGCCAAGCAAGTGTGGTTTTTATTTTTTGCCGTTTGTGTTTTGACTTTTTCATTTCAAAATTTGGGTAAATTAAAATCTGTTTGCTGTGCTCGTCTGCGTCTCCCGATTCCATCTCGCCCAACATCCGCACGGCCCCGAGATCAGTGTGACAGAAATATTCCAGATTTCCTCAATGGCAATTCAGGAATAGGGTCAAGCGAAGGAGTCACCGATGGAAAAAAAAGCACTCGGAAGTGAGCACGAAAAGGCGTGCTAAAAAAAAGAGGCACCATAGAGTCAGGAATGAGGCAGGGAAGGCAAGGCAGCACAGTAATGCGAAAGTCACCAAAACCTGTGGGGAGTGAAGTAAAAGAATTTTAAAGGCGCGTTTTTCGTTTCGGAATGTTTTCAGTCAGAGCACCTCCTAGCCGCCAAACGAGGAATAAAGGAGAGCGACCTTCGGCGCAGGGGAGAACAAAAGCTAGAGGGCAATTCTGTTCCCCCTCCCTGTTTTCTTTACGAGGTGTAACCTGTATCACACGGGACAGCAAGGTGGTAAGGCGACGCGAAGTGGTCATAGACAGTAAATTCGTAGTGCACTGCCTGGAAGACAGCTGCCAGTACATAAAGTGTTGGGGGTCAGCAGCGAAGAGAACGACCTGCCTGTCCTTTGCATTTCTTGGTTGAAAAGAGCTTTCACACCCTGCCCGCCTCAGGTCAGCTTAAACAGATGACGCAACCGTCGGCTATTCGGAAAGAATAGCGGCAATACAGGTTTTTTGGAAACAACTGCTTGTGTGTTTTTTTATTTTCAGTTTGGATAAACGTTTCCGCACCTCTGAAACTAGAGATAGCTTCCATAAGCAAGTTTCGAGCTTCGTTTAGATTCTTTTAAAAGCTCACTGATAATTTCAAAGAGATGACTTGCGTGCGCATAGATTTTGGAAGCTTTGTTTTCTCGATATGTCGTTGTTTATTTGAAGCAGATAAGCTTCATTTTTTGTGATATACTCTTGTACAACGAAGTTTGGTTATTTGTTATAAGCATGAAGTGGCACGCTTGAGTATCACTTCACTCTTCTGAAATGGTCGCTAAATTGTTTCATTGAAAGGAACGCACCGTATTGAGGGGAATCGTTGTTTCACAGCACAAACTTACAAACTATTTGTATGGTTCTTTTAGGGCGTGTCTTGCGCGGACACAAGCAAAGCGTTAGTGCGCGTTTCGCACGTGTGTTAATAAAATAGCGTTTTGAGTAACGCTTAGAGCGTGCATGAAATTATCTAGTAATGCGCTCGAATGTTGGTGTAGTTTCGAGCGCCTGTTTTGCGCAAGATTTTCTTTATTTCTTTAATGAGGGTCATTGGTAGAAAAGAGAAAGAAAATGTTAGAGCGTGAGTGGCACGAATGTGGAAGATTCGCGGGCTTTATTCGGAAAATGTGTAATTGTTGATAAGAAAGCCCAGTCTTGGCGGCCTGAGCTTGTTTCGCTAAACTTTCAACCGGAAATGGAGCTCGAGTGCGACGCCGACAACCGTGCTCTAGTTGCCGTTGTCCAAGTTAAGGACAGCCATGAAAAGTATCACGAACTGTAGCGCAAACGAAAACTGACACCGCGAGTGAAGGCGTTGTGCACGTCTGAGAAAGAGTGCATTTCGCTAGAATAGCAGCTTGGGCTCGCTGGGAGTGTTTGCTCATAGCATAGGCCATCCAAAAGCTAGGATGTTATATTGAAGGGCTGCAAGTCAAGGTCAGGAGCGACCACTGCCCTCTTGCATGGCTGAAGCAAATGTCAGGAGAAACCGGTAGACTGCTGAGATGGATAGTCATTTAGCAGGAACACATCTTCGAGGTGAAGTACAATAAAGGGAGCCAGAATAAGAATGCAGACGGTCTGAGCCGCAGATTTTAAAGCACACTAAAGGCAAATGTAAAGTCAAGCTAAAGTGATAGTTAATTGCTCGAGAATCTCTAAGGCGTCAATATTATTGCGAACAAAGCCTTAATAATTGTCAAATTGAACTAAATGGAGGACATGATTAGAGACTCGCCCGGGACATTCAAGCCCTTGCTCGATGGCGAAAGCACTCCTCAGTTAAACTCTGTCACTAGTACTCAACTACTCGCTGCAAAAGACATCCTCGTATTGTATTATAAGATGAAATGAAATGCTACCTGTCCAGTTCCATTTCATGTTAAGAAAAAAGAACTCATTGAAATTACCATTGACAACGATTTGGGCGGCCGAAAAGTTTTGTTTTCACTCGACTCTGTGCCGCCCATGCTTTCGCGTTTCAGTACTTTCCTAATCGCGTAGTGCTGCCCTGGTTTTACTGGCGTGCGAAACTCGGTCAAACGGCAAGTAGCAGAAAATTCAACTTCCTTGTGATGTCGTGGAATGCCCGAACGGTCTACGCCACTTGACCAAAAAGCACCTGCGGCGGCAAATCCGCCGCTCTGTCTTGGCTCGATGCCACCGTCTGTCGGGCGCCATTTTACTAGCCGACGGCAGCAAAGAGAGGCGATGGCGTATGCAACTTCACCGCTCCCCCTGTTCGGTGGCCGGAGATTTGAATTTCGAAAAAGGTATTCGGACACTTCAGATACTATTTTTTCGTAAACTAAGTCTTTTCGTGGCACGAAACAAGCTTTGCGAGGTTTTTTGAAAAGTACTTAAACAGTCCATGTGGACTTAGTGTTTGCTTTTTGTTTTCCTTTAAGCAATGAATCCAAGGTTAGTTTTTACCGTGTTAACGATTTTATTGAGATAGGGCGCTGATTTATGCCCTGTCGAAGGCTGACTACGACTATATATATATATATATATATATATATATATATATATATATATATATATATATATATATATATATACCGGGCGCTACCGGGCGCTATGGTGACCATAGCGCCCGGTAGGTGCGCTGCTCGGGCACACCGACCAGGGAGTCTGTGTGCTTGTGTGCCTAGGAAGAACACCGCAGTCACGCGAGTGCGGAAACCCCCAGCTGCAGTGGATCCTCCACCATCACTTCGGCAGGGAAGCTCTGCACTTCGGGCAACCCGACAGCTGGTTCTTCAAGAACAGACGAGTCTGTTACGTCTCAATACGGTGATGAGCATTCCTTTAACGTTTACCACGAGGCAAACTCCTATTTGTCAGCGTCTGTCAAGAAGTCGCATCATTGATGCATACTGCTGACGGGTCAACAAAACAACCCTGTGCCTAAATCTGACGACCTGAGCTAATTCATGGAAAGGGGCCAATGTCGAATGCTACCTTGGCAAATGCTTCGACCTCGGATTGCTAGATTGCTACGCACTTGCGCCATATGCGGGGCCGTAGGTCCAACATGGAAGGAGGAGCTCGGCGGAACCGCGCGACCGATTCGGCAGTCGTGATTGGGGGCTATACAGTCATCGGATTTCCTAGTCTACCCTCATGGGAAGATGATAGTATTGAAAGCGGGGACCGTTTGCGCAGTGAGGTTGTGCTGACATTTCCTGATTTGAACCCAGACGTTTAATAAGCTCCTACATGGGATGAACTTCCTCATCTGATGGTGAATATACTGTTCTGTGGCGCAAGGGCCCAGTATGACCAAAGAGCGCCAGGAGAACGTGAATGTGTTCAATGTGAATCTATAGATTACGAACAAGGGATGTGACACGGCAGTAAAAGGCCTAAAAGACGGCCGCTGTAAAGTGCGTAAGGAATATATGTAATGAAATGACAACACTATGAAACTATGACAATAACTATAGAGCCTGCCAAGGACGCGAAAGATACATTGCAAAAGAATTGCAATGTGCTAAAATTGGTCACAGGCTAAACATTTCTAAAAGCACTACTGCCGTAACAGAGCCCTTGAAGATCGAGGACCTGAAAGTGCGCACTGTACTAGGACTACTATCACAGCAGCATCCTCTGGAGAGAGGATGCGTTACGAAACCATTAGGGCTATTAACATGCAAGACCACGCCTTTCAAGAAACCTAGGAAAGCTTTGGTGGCGAAAAGGGTTTCTTTACAAATAAACCTATCACAATGGAGAGGGAGACAATAGCGGTATGCTAAAAAAAAAATGTTTCCTTCTTTCTCTTTCGGCTTCCCGACACTCCACGAGGAGGTGGAAAACGGTGAGCCTCTCACCACATCTACCACAGGTTGGAGGCTCCGTTGCCAGTCAATAGAAAATTGTCAGTACCATATGTGTGTTTTATACTGAGTCGACACAATAGGACGTCAGTTCTTCGGGATTTTGTAACTGAGGGCCGGAAACCTAACTTTGGCTTAATCAGGTGGAGGTTATTATTTGTTTCGTTGTCCCACAAGTGTTATGAGTGACTTCGCAGTTTCGTTCGCAAAAAAAAAAGGCTTGAGATCTGGGGTAGGAATAGCAGTAGTAGGATTGATAGCTTGCGATGCAATTGATGTGGCTATTTGGTCTTCAAGCACATTACCCTTGATGCATCTATGGCCAGGAACAAAGCATATTATTACCTGTCTACGAGCTGAATAAATATTCTACAAGTACGAGTAAAGCTGAACAAAAACAGGATTTTTGTGTTTTCTTAAGGACATCGGTGGTTTTACGACACTTAACGAGTCCGTAAATATAGTTGCTTTTTCTAGTCTTAATTTCTTTATGTGTTTAACCACAGACAGTACTGCATAGGCTTCTGCGGTAAAGATACTTATATGGCGGTTCAATACACCTGATTCAGAGGAAGAGGAGCCAACAGCCGCGTAAGACCCCCCAACATGCGATTTTGAAGCATCGGTATAGAATTCAGAACAACAGTACTTGGATTGGAGTTCACGGAGATGCATCCGAATTTCGAGCTCTGGTGCATATTTTGTAAGTCTTACAAAAGATGTTTGACATTCAATCACCTGCAACTTCCACGGAGGTAGCTGCTTCGCTGGAGGCATTAAGCTATGTTCGAAGAGTGGGACATTCATTTTCACACTAAGCTCCCTCGCACGCAGTGAAAAAGGCCGTCTCATAGAAGGTCGATTACGGTAAAGTGCAGTGCACGTCACGTGGCTAGCAGTTTTAGAACACGGATGTTCAAGATTAGAGTCCACTTTAAGGAAATATGTAAAGCTCATGTATAATCCCTGCAGATGGGCTGACCACTCATTCCGTTCTAGAAATGAGCTTTCAGTGGGGCTTGTTCTAAATGCACCTGTGGCCAGACGGATCCCCAAGTGATAAACGGGATCCAGGATCTTTAGTGCGCTCGGGGTGGCAGAGTTGTATACTGTGGCACCATAGTCTAGCCATGATTGAATGAGGCTCTTGTAAATACTCATTAGACATTTCCCATCCCTACCCGATGTTGTGTGAGATGGCATTCTCAGCAACTTCATCGTTTTTAGACATTTTGTTTTCTAGTCTTTTATGTGCGAGAGGAAAGTAAGCTTAGAGTCAAGTATGGCACCTAAAAATTTGTGCTCTTTCTTGACAGATAGTTGCTGTCCACACAGTTCCAGGCACTGGTCTGGAACCAGGCCTCTCTTTCTTGTAAAAAGAACACAAGGACATTTGTGGGGGTTGATGTAAATCCGTTTTCATCTTCCCACTTGGATACTTTGTTCAAGCCCTGCTGTGCTTGTCTCTTGCCCACTGCGAGGCTACAGGATTTGAAGCCTATTTGAATGTCATCCAAATAGACAGAATAAGAAGTCGCTGTTCGTAAGAGTGTGCAGAGTATGAAGAGTGTGCTGCTAAGCACGCCTCCTTGTGGCACATCAGTTTCCTGTATAAATGAACGTGACAACACGTTGCCGATAGTAATGTGGAAGGTACGGTTGGACAAATAGCTTTCTATTAGTGTTAGCATATTGCCACGGATGCGCATTCCGGACAAGTCTCTCACGATTCCGAAGCACCATGTTGTGTCGTACGCCTTCTTCATATCGAGAAATATGGATAGGAAAAACTGTTTATGTAGAAATGCGTCGCGAATATTTCCTACAATGCGCACAAGGTGATCGGTTGTGGACCGCCCTTCTCTGTAGCCACACTGATAGGGGTGAAGCATTTTGTTTAGTTCCAGGAAATGTATGAGTAGCTGATTAATCATTTGTTCAAACAGCTTACACAGGCAACTTGTGAGAGCTATCGGGCGGTAGCTTGCCACCCACGAAGGATCATTATCTTGCTTTAAAATGGGGACCTCAGTCGCTTCCCTCCATGCAAGTAGAAGACATCCGACAGCCCAAATTGTGTTGAAAAGTGCAAGTAGTGTCAATTGTGTATCAATGTGTACGTTTTTAATCATGTTATACATTATTCTATCAGGTCCTGGTGCAGAACTCTCGCATGTGATCAACACAGCTCTCCGCTCGGCAATACTGAAAGGGCGGTTATATGTCTCGTTCTGTGAACATTTACAATGAAGTGCTTTACGTTCTGCTATTTATTTGTGTTTTAGCAATGAGATCGAATAATGGGTTGTGCTGGACACATGTTCGAAATGCTCTCCAAGAGCATAAGCCTGCTCTTCCAGGGTACATCCTTTATCATTCGCCATAGGTAATGGATGAATTGGTTGTCCCTTCAGCCTTCTTGCACTATCCAATTCTTTTTTCGCTCTCACCCAGCTTTCTCTTTTTGCCTGTCGTCGTGTGCGCCGCCCTTGTGATTTCATGCGCTTGAATTCAATTATATTCTCCGCATTTGGCGGTCGACGAAGCATGCCCCATGCCCTATTCGGCCTCTTTCGCGCTTCTTTGCAATCTTCGTTCTACCACGGGATATGTCTTCTGCATGAAATATAATTTGTTTTTGGTATGCACTTTTACGCTGCGTCGATAATAATATGGGTAAAATATGATACGGCATCATCTATATTATAATAGCCTAAAAATCTCGATATAAATAAGTACATTCTTTAAAACTTTTCCAATAGGCTGAGGCGAATTTGCAGCGAGGGACCTGCGGTGCAGAATCATATTGTGCTGCTAAATTTAGAGTGACTGGGAAGTGGTAACTTCCATAAGGATTCTTGATGACATTCCATTTCAGGTCAGACAGAAGAGAAGCAGTACCAATTGCTAAGTATATCGATGAGCATGAATTGTGATGTACACTGCAATAAGTCGGCTCCTTCTTATTAAATAGGCATGCACCAGATGTCAAAAGAAATGTTCTATCAGCAGACCTCTCGCGTCACAACGGGAATATCCCCACAGGGCGTTGAGGCCATTAAAATCACTCACGAGTGTGCAGGGTTCGGGAAGCTGATTTATGAGGTTGTAGAAATCCGTTTTCTGGAGGTGATAGTTTGGGGGTATGTAAATGGAGCAAACAGTTACAAACTTATTAAAAAGAACTCCCCGCGCTGATACCGCCTCAAGGGGTTCCTGTAAGGCTACATGGTGACAAGCTACACTTTTGTCTCCAACAATTGCTACGCCACCACACGAGGCGTCAGCCTCGTCACGGCCTTTTCTGAAGATGACGTAGTTGAAAAGAATGTTGGTGTGCTTCTCAGATGAGTTTCTTGAGCACACAGCAATTTAAGATTATGTTTATGTAGGAGTTCTTTAACAGCTTATAGATTGTGAAGAATACCCCTGACATTCCAATACAATATGTCTATCCATTATGCCAAATGTGTATAGTAATGTATGTTCAAGAGACGGAGATTAGCTCACAGGCCCTTTGGAGGCACCGTGACGTGAATTTTGTCTTTTTCGGAGCGGTCGAGAGAGGCTCGCCGCTCCTTAGGCGCTGGGGGCGCAGTCTGGCTGGTTGTGTCCATTGCCTCTTGCGAGGCACGGGACACGCGCTCTTCCGAGCGCTATGTTTGACGTGAAGGCCTTGGCACGTGTGACGAGACCTTTGAGGCCACCTGCCCAGAGGTAGATGGCCCCTTCTGCGGGGATGGCAGAGCACAGCTAGCTGCAACCGCCGCGCGGGTAGATGGCGTAACTGCGTACTCACTGCTTGTGGATCGGATAGCCGCAGGAAGCCGTTGTGTCATGGCCCCCTGACGCGTCACATAGGCAAATGTGTTCTTGGGCTGGTATGAAACCCGCCTGCGTGCCTCCTTAAAACTTGTTTTCTTTTACTTTACTTGTACATATGTCCTTTTCTTTTTTTCCAGGATGGGCACGACCGCGAGTGCGCGGCGTGCTCCCCATGACAGTTTACACACTGGAGAGTGTTCTCACAAGATTCGGAGGTGTGTTCATGGGCGCTGCATTTCGCACAGGTTTGGCGGCCTCGGCAGCTCTGCGAAACGTGGCCGCAATGCTGGCATTGGAAACATCGGAGTGGCTTTGGTACGTATGGCTTAACATGGAGCTTGATATACACGACCTCGATTGATTAGGGAAGGACATTTGAATTGAACGTGAGCATTAGGTGTTTGTTCTCGATTTCTTTACCATACCATCTCATTTTCATTTTTTTTACGTTGACGAAATTCTGCTCACTGAAGCCCTGGAAGAGCTCTGCCTCTGTGAGCTGAAGGAAATCATCATCTGAGAGAACGCCGCGGGTAGTGTTCATCGTGTGTTGCGGAGTTAATGACACTTGAAAGTCCGCAAATGACACTAGACTGGGTAACTTTTCGAATTGTTTCAGATCATGGAGCACCAAGAGGAGATCACCACTTGTCATCCTAGATGCCTTGTAACCTGGACCAAGAGCTTCACTTAAAGACTTTGAAACTAGAAATGGGGAGATTATTCCTACTTGTTTATCTGATCTTCCGGAGTGAATTACATGAACTCGTGGAAACTTGGGTCTTTGACGTCCATTGAAATGGAACACATCTATGGCGCACCCTCTTTTCTCAGGACGATCAGGGAGTGGGGAAGGAAATTGCCATATAGCAATGCAATTTTTGGCAATAACGCCACCCACCCGCCGCGGAGCCCTACAAGGGGACGCTACAAGGACTGGAAAAACAGGTCCTGCAAGCGCCAGCTGTAGGTTATCACTATAACCAAATATGAAATAACCTTGGTTGGCTTTTCACACAAGGTTAACTCTCGCTGCCAGGAAAAACTGGAAGTAAAACGAAGCCAGGAGAAGATGCGAAAGTTGGAAAGTGAGAGATAGATGAAAGCTGGAGGGAGAGAGAGAGACAGGAAGAGGCAACTACCGATTTCCCCCGGGTGGGTCTGTCCGGAGGTGCCGTCTACGGGATGCCGAGGCCAAAGGGGTGTGTCGCCTCCGCCGAGGGGCCTTAAAGGTCCTGACACTCAGCATCTGCTCAACCTCCAGAATCCCCTTTTCCCCGGACACAGCTAAGCCACGCGCGGTTAAACGCGGGAGGGGCCGACCTTCGTGTGCTCATGTACATGGTGTCGTAACCCACCAAAAGCCTGCTGACAAAGACGCCCCTGGGGATTGGACTTCGGTATCTGGAGGCACTGCAAATAATGTAAAATAAATATGTTTTTTTTTCATCCATTGTTACTACCGGGCATACTCTTCAATGGGCTTGTGAGTTCCGGGTCGAAACGCCACCTCTAGCCGCAATAGCCTCAATAGGTGAATATCCGTCGGCGTCTGCGTGAAGAAAGTTGGTACGAAAAATGAACTGTAATTGAAATATGAACTGTACCAGAACAAATACGACATAAACAGGCGCAAAGGGGTACGAGCATCTCAAAATAACTGTCTATGTGTGTAAAAATAAACTGTAGTAAATCATCTACGGGGAAGAATGTATTTCCATAGTGAACCATAAGCAGTCGCTCATATAGCATTAAGTAGATCCATTACAATAGAGGAAGAGAAGAAAAAAATCAATAATAAGAGATGTGTGGCAATGATCGAGCTTGAGCCAAATCAGGCGACTTCGCTATTGATACGGCTGATATAAACTGCCCCTGCATTCTCCAAACCCTCTCACGTGCCACAACGCCTGTGCCTGACGTGGTTGTAGGAGGTGGTACACGTTGTAACTGCATGCACGTATAGCTAACCCATGTCAACTTTGTTATCTTGCGTTATCTCAAAATGTTTGCACGCTCTTTCTTTGTATGTTCTCATGTACTGCTGTCAAGCCTCTGTAGGATGCGTCGGCCTCGTCAAGCCTTCTCTTTGGCTTTTTGTCAGCGCACCCAACATGCAAATGATGTTAAATAAATATATTATATTGTATTGTAGTATTGTATTGTGGTTGTTCTCAATTGATGAGGGCGCTAGCTCCGTGATCTCTGCTTTAAGTGGCAGGTAAAGCTTGAGCATATCTACATGGCAGAACTTCGTAAAATGCGCAACTTCGATTTCGTAGTCAACGTCGCCCTCTCTGCTGACAACGATGAAGGGCCGCGCCCTTCCAATACATTAGCAGCGTTTTGTTAATGGCCCAGAGGATCAGTGCTTGCTCTCCGAGTTCAACAACCACGCACGGCATTTCACGGTGAAGAAGTTGTTGTACAGTTCTCCCTCTCGCTCAAGTTATTCGATACCTAGTCGACAGGTATGCTCTATTTCACCCGCAGGGCAATGACGTGCTCGTATGTAGTCTTAAACTCTTCCAATATGGACCTGACCGTCCAAAACTCCCTCAGCACCGCAAGGTGTCACCGAAACCTTCTTCCGCACAAGATTTTTAATGAAGAAAATTTCAGGCTCTCGTGAGGCGCCTCGCGGTAGGCAGGCAAGAGCAGTGCGAGGTAACAATGCCAGTCCTGGTATTTTTCCTGACACATGCGGTACGCCATCTGTCTGAGCGTCCCATAGAACTGCTTGAGAACGTTCGCCATTAGATGGTATGGGGTCGTGTGGAGCGGTTTCAGGGAAAGCAAGCGGCTGACTTCCTTCATCACTTTGGAAGTTATGAATAACTTCGCTCACAACTTCGTGTGGTACACCAATGTGCGAAAACAGTTGACCAGCGCTTCCGTTACTCTTTCTGTTTTCATGCTTGGGAGCGCCATGGCGTCGTGGTAGTGGGTGACATAGTCATCGTGGTAAGTATATATCTGTTACCCCGAGCAGAAGTGGGATTTCGTGTACCAATTATGTAAATCGCGCCCTCTGAAAAGGGGTTGCAATACATAGCACTTTTACCAGGAGTGCTTTTCTCGTGGGGCCCATGAGCACCGCATGTCGCATATGTCAGAGGACGCCCCGAAGCGTTCCACATCGGCGCGTCTTGCCGGCCAAAAGTCAGTCCTAATCTTCGAGTGGGTTTTGTTAGCTCCTTTATGTCCTCCCATCGCGCCTGCCATCCAAGTCATATTATCGCGACATGTCATTTCTCCGGAAGAACGTGGGTGAAATCATTCATCCCCGACTCCGACACTAACTTTCTCTGCAGTGCCCCATTGTATGCGAAGAATGCGCGGCAATAACCATTCTTGTTGCATTGTTCAACATCCAGCCCATTGCAGTATATATTTAAAGTCGGGTTGTTTTTCTGCTCCTCGACCAGTGTCTCTATGCTGATGCCTGGAAAGCTTTCGGGAGCCCTTGGTTTTTTTCTGTGTTGCTTGTCCCTTATTCTGCGAACGAGTAATAACGAGGTTTGTCTGAGGTATTTTTGCGTAGGGTGGCATCCTTATCGATTTCGTCTGCTTGCATTTGCGCTATTAAATCTTGTGACTGATCTATGTTCCTGACAACCTTCTGTGCTGCAGCGAGGGCCCAGCGGAACTCTGGGTCGTTGGCTGGTCTTATGCCTTCTCGTTACCCAGAACGAAGTCGTAAATGGGGTTTTCTATGCACTTTAAGTAAGTCCGAATAGCACGGTGCATCGACAACCATCTAAGCTTCATGCGACATCCGCAAAGAACGGTCTTTAAGGTTTCTGGTGATTTAGTGCCCATAAAGTCACCCTCGTTGACCAGTCTTGTGTTGACGATGACTGTAGCGCAACCAGTGTCCCCAAGGAAGCTTATTTTCTTGCCTCCTACCAAGCCCGTGACCAGCGGTAACTTTTCAGACATTTCATAGTTCTGTGAGCCCCTTTGTGTGATACATATAAGCCACATTTCTGTGACATTTTTGTGTGCTTTCAGTTGACAACGGAACATTCTAACCGTTCTTCACTTCTAAGAACTCATCCTGGATGTACGAAGCTGCCGTCATCTTAGGCAGTCAACCAAGCTCTGGTGTTCCCTTCTTCCAATATTTCTAACTAGGATCACTGGACTTTCTGCACTATTCACAGGATTTTCATTTGTCGCTATTGGAATCCCTGAAGTTATCGGCGGTATGACATAAGCGCGAGCACCACAAACAGTATTTGTCTTCTTGGGCTCTCATTACGGCTGGCGGCGCAGTGTCACCGTTATATCTACCCTGGTTTCCAAACGTTTTGGTCCTCCGCGTCACACTACGCATATTCCTCTGTATATTCTTCAGCCCTTGCCACTATATTTGTGAGCAAAGCGTTAGCCCCTTCTCCGACGAATAGCTCGAGGGTGGTATCGCAAGCACTGACAAATAGTTACATTAAGACTAGCTAGAAGAGAGCCTAGTAATTATTTCTTGCACTCTACGATTCAACCTATTTGCGCCCTACAATTCAACCAGAAATTGCGAACATGTGCCAAGGTTACTTGGCAGAGCTTTTCGGAACTCTTCACGAAAATCGTCTTCCGTAGGAGGGAACCGGATAATGAGAGCCTTGCGGAGCTTGTAGCCGGTGCAATTTAAGGCAGGAATTTGGCTGAAAGCATTCAGTGCCTCACCAGGCTGACAGAGGCTAAGAGCTGCAGTGCAGTCTTCGTGAGGACACTTTTGCTTTGTGCAACCCACTCGAATCTTCGAAGATAAGCGTCCAGGTTGTCGCGCTCCTCGATAAAAGGTGGCATGTGCTTGTGCTGGCTCATGTGGTTTTACACGACCCGGCGTTCCCAAACCTGCAGTCTGGTCCGACTGCAGAGTGGCCTGCCGTAAGACTAAAAAGCTATTTTTCCTTTTTCAACTCTTTTATACTAACCTTCGATTTTTATGTAAGTTGTTCAAGCCTGGGCTTAACGCGTAGTTGAAACCATAGGGAATCGGGGTCGCGCTCCTCTTTTCGGATGTCGAAGCTGCTAAGGACTAGTTTCTCTAGTATCGTGTGCGCGCGCAGAAAGAAAAATTATGATAGCAATGGCCCTAGCGTCGTCGTCTTGTTCCACAGCTGGCTTGTTGGCGGCCAGTGATAAGCCAAGTGATACCCAGTGATAAGCGCCAGGGTCGCACATTTCGGCTTCTGTGGTTAACTATCTGTACGCGGTACTTGCGCTTATAGTTTTCTTCAGTGACCAAATCTTGAAGCTTTATTCCTTCTAAAACCCTACATTTTGCCCTGCTCCATGAGCATCTAAACTTCTCTGTCTCTCATTGCTGCAAAACTCTGCACAACTAAAAAAGTGCATGGACTGCTACTCAGTGAGCGCTTAAACAGTTGCGTCAATCATCGCTAACGCCACCACGTAGTTGACCAGTCCTGTCACACGAAAGCCAGTTAATGCTACGCACTTCGTAAGGACCGCCGCCGTACGACAGCGTCTGGGCAAAGACTCGCAGGCTTCTAGTTGAGGCGTCCATCCGCGACACCCTAGAAACCTTCAAATGGGGAATCACATATATCTTTCCGTTTGACGGTGGACCCGTGAGCAGTGCAGGCATGACGATGTCGGGAAGGTATAAAAGAAAAACAAAGCGGACATCGGTATTTGCGTATTCGAGAACAGAAAATGCATTTAAATAATATACCACATATATATAAACAAAGGACGAGATGGAATAGCCCTAACGGAACAGCAAGATAACACAAGAGCTCATATAAAGAGTTTACACGAGAGAATGAAAGAAAATGACAAAATATTCTACAAAGTAGAAGCCATTGAGTTGCATCCATGACACAGAAACAAACCTGGCCTTATGCATCTATAAGAACAGGTTACGCGCATCATCTAATGAAGCTGGAGTAGGCCTACGTATGGTGCGACGCAGCGCAGAATATTATTGTAGAAAGTATATATGAAAGACAGAAGGAAAAGAAAGCTCTGTTGTGAACTGCCTATTTGCTGATTCTTGCTTACAGGAGCTGATCCGATGTTAGAGGCGGACTGGCGATTTTGATCGATGACCATAATAAGCTTATGAAACGGGCGACCACATTCCTTGCGGATACAGACCAGCTCTCGACGCCACCACGAACACGCGTACCCCTTCAACGACAGAAGCGACTGAGGTGCGAAAGCCGTCTGCCTACAGAACCAAAACGTTCCTCCACCCTTGTGTAGTGGCCTCCATCACAAGCATAATATTGCATTCCCCAAGCGCAAAAAAGGCAACACCAAGATGGCGCCAATGTCGCAAAAGGGAGGGGGCCATGGCTGAAAAAAAATGCTGATCTAAGGCACTGATGGAATTGATGTAAACGCAGCTTTAAATGCTGTTTGCGTTTAAAGGCTTTAAATGCGTTTGTTTTAAAGGTAATTAGAGGTGATGTTGGCGGATATGTATAACTTCGTCAGCGTTTAGCGCAATACGAGAGTGGTGAGTTGCCTTCCGTGAGTCCTGCTGTTTCAGAAAATTCCAAAATTGCCAATACCAAAATTGTGCCCGAAGTAAATTATAGCAATACTTCCATGTTATTTCTCTATTTATTAAGTAAATAAAATATCACACGAACTTTAGAACTATATCAGTTCGAAACCAGCGAAGCAGGGCATGCCACTTATATGTAAAATGCAAAGACCTTGAAAAGAACAGTTGAGGATAAATATTTTAATGAAACCTTGTAATTCCAGAACATTGTTTACATTTTAGTACATATGCAACGGCCAGGGAAAAATCCCAATGACGCTGTCCTTTGTTCCAATGTATTGCGCAGGAGCAGATGTCACCGGTAATGTACTTTGAGTAATAGCACCGAAATTAGAGTCCCAACAGAGAACCCATATAAGAAGGAGGAGTTCTGCAAAATATACAAGGGTCAGTGAAATGAAAACGAGCCACTGAGAATATATGACAAGCGGTTTACTTTATTTAAAAGTAGCCTCCGTGAGAATTTAGATATTTCTCCTGCTGACTAACAAGTCGCGTCATTCCCGACTTATAAAGATCCTCGGGTCGCTGCTTCAAAAAGTCTGTAACGGTCTGTTTCACGTCATTCTGCGACACGAGTCTGGTTCCCTTCAGCTGTTTTTTCAACTGCTCTTAAATGTGAAATTCGCAAGGCAACAGGTCTGGGCTGCATGGCGGATGTTGCAGCGTTTCCCACTTGAAGTTTGCCAGTTTTGTGTCACACCACATCGACGACGTGGGGACGGGCATTGCCGTTGAGTAAGATGACCCAATTCGTCAATTTTCTACGTAGTGTGTTGTTGATTGCAACACGCAGCGGAACTGGCGTTTGTCAATATTGGGAACCATTGATAGTCTACCCACGTTTAGCAAATTCGATCAGCCATAGCCCGTGATGATCGAAAAGAAAGTCAACAACACCTTTCTGGCTGAAACGACGGCGTTCGCTTTCTCTGGGGGTGGTGAATTGGAATTTTTCCCTTGTAGGTATTGCCGTCATGTTTCAGGCTTGTTGTAGTGGCACCAAGATTCGTCCCCGGTGACAACTGCAGACAAGAAATCGGCACTCTCATTGTGATACCGGATCAGATGAGTCAAGGCTGCTCAGAACTTCTCCGTATTGTGGGGGTGGTTAAAAATCTTGGGCATCCATTGTGCACAAAAGAGCCGATAAACAAGATGTCGATGAGTTATAGTGTGAACCGAACCATTACTGATGCTCAGACGCTCTGCTAGTTCATCGATGCGTGTCGTCCATTCCTGTCTAATCAGCTCATCAACTTTTGCTATTGTGTTGCAGGTGATTGCACGGTGGCTTTGGGCCGGTCTTTGATCGTCTTTGCAACTTTTACGCCCTTCTTTGAACCATTTGTTCTAACGCATCACAGTGGTCAATGAAATGCAATGTTCAACGTATACGGCAGCCATACGGCGACCAATTTCTTTTTGGTAAGCACCTGCAGCTGTCAAAAACCTCACTACGCCGCGCTGTTTAACTTTTGGGGCATCCATTATGTCACGCAACCATGTTCAAACCCATGCATAAAAGCAATAAAGATCATTTACCCTCACAAATGCGTGTCACTTATGTAAATGAGAGAAGCGGGTGTGCTGCGCACATGCGTCGCAGATATTTATTTATTTATTTATTTATTTATTTATTTTACCCTCAGGGTTTGCACATTACAGAGGGGAGGGGCATATTACAGACGAAAATTGGAAAAACAGTTGATACAATCGCAATAAGAAGCATGAACAATCGCCAGCTTAATACAAAAATGAACTGAAACAGTCGCATTCAAGATAAAGCAGAGTAATTTGAACATCTAAAACTAAAACAAGAATAAGAAAAAAACACAAGGACAAATTCAATACAAATAATTAAGCAATATTAAGCATGGTATTCAAGAAATCCTTAAAGCGCCTTGTATCCGTGATAGCTGTAGCTGCTCGTGGCAGCTCATTCCATTCGGAGGTGGTTCTAGGTAAAAATGCATGTGAATAGGTTACAGTGCTACAACGAGGAACATCAACTTTTTGGAGGGGGTCAATTTCAGATGAAATGAAAGGAGGGGATCTAATGAACTGATTGCGGAGATGATTGTTGTGATAGTAAATTTTATGAAAAAGAGCGAGCCGGGCTATTTTACGCCGAATTGTAAGTTCTGCAAGGTTAAGTAGTGACTTCATCATGGTAACACTAGCTGTGCGGTCATAATTGGATAAGATGAAGCGAACGGAACGATTCTGCACTCTTTCAAGTTCTTTTATCAGTGTAGTACCACCGAGATCCCAGATAGATGATGCGTATTCAAGTGACGGACGAATGTAAGTTGTGTAGAGAAGCTTTTTAAGTGATGGGGGTGCCATATAGAAGTTTCTTCGAAAGTACCCAAGTGATCGGTTAGCTTTGGTGACGACGTGCCTCACATGATGGTTCCATGATAGGTTACTACAAATGTTAACACCGAGATATTTTTAAGATGAAACAGAGTCAAGAGGCGTATTATCAAGGTGATAGTGTGGTGATACTAATAAGGTGCGGGATACGCGCATTGATTTGCGTTTCGAAATGTTCAATTCCATGTTCCACGTTTGACACCAGGAATGTATAGTATTTAAGTCGGTCTGAAGTAAGGCAACATCGCCTTGGTTAGTTATTTTCTGATAAATTACACAGTCATACGCAAATAGGCAAACCTTTGATGAAATGTTATCGGGTAAGTCATTCATGAAAATTAAAAAAAGTAATGGTCCCAATACAGACCCTTGGGGAACTCCCAATCGCACTGGCTGGACTGGGGAATCAACATTTTTTGCAGAAACAAACTGAGCACGGTTAAAAAGGAACGCTCGAATCCAGTTTAGAACATTGGGATCTAGATTTAACTGGCCGAGCTTAAAAAGTAGTAAATAATGACTAACCTTGTCAAATGCTTTGGAGTAATCTAAAAAAATACAACCTATTGTGAATCCAGAATCAAGTAAATGATGCAGGTCGTTAGTAAAGACTAGAAGCTACGTTTCGCAAGAAAAATTTTTGCGGAAGCAATGTTGTGAGGGCAGAACCATTATTTCATGGGGTGGGATGGCTTACTTTCATTTGACTCAACCTCGTACATTAGAAATGTGAAGATATAGCATGATAAAAGACAAAAAGGTCACTGCAAACAAAGTTCTATGCACGTATCTAAGAAAAAGTCATGGCGTATAATGCGTCAAACAAGGCAAATAAACATGTTGGGCAATCACAGACCCACAGATTCACCTTCCACTCCGCTTGATGTTTTTGAGCGAAGAAAGGCGGCGCGCTTCCTCCCCGCTTTTGTGCTTTGGCACACAAGACTGAGCCACCATCGCCGGCTCACCAATGCCCCCCCCTACACCTTGACTCATACATGCGGCATATGACGCGTGGTCACGGTCATATCGCCCTTGGACTTTATAGGGAGCATGAGGGCGACGGCGACGGCAAGAATGCGCCAGAGCGTCCGTACAAACGCTATCGCAAAAATATAAGAGTATTCGGCAACTGAAGCGTCCCCTAGTCCATTACTTCCATGGGTCGCAACAATGTCCTTTTTTTTTGTGAGGCCGGAGGACCGAAATAAAAAAACTAACGGAAAGTAAAGCATGTTGGCCACAATGGAATGCCTACTTTGGGCACCTAACCTCGCTACCTAAAGAATGTTGATGAAAACGTCAGATGCTTATTCCACAGACAACCATACGCATACTGCTCGGTGTCCTACACCGGCGAGAGAAGTTTCCGGAGGGGTCACGTTCAAATGACCGCGTTGCCATCCATCGAGTCCCCACAGTGATCATCATCATCATCATCATCATCATCACCATCAGCCTGGTTACGCCCACTGCAGGGCACAGGCCTCTCCCATACTTCTCCAACTACCCCGGTCATGTACTAATTGTGGCCATGTTGTCCCTGCAAACTTCTTAATCTCATCCGCCCACCTAATTTCTGCCGCCCTCTGCTACGATTCCCTTCCCTTGAAATCCATTCCGTAACTCTTAATGACCATCGGTTATCTTCCCTCCTCATTACGTGTCCTGCCCATGCCGATTTCCTTTTCTTGATTTCAACTAAGATATCATTAACTCGCGTTTGTACCCTCACACAATCTGCCCTTTTCTTATCCCTTAACGTTACACCTATCATTCTTCTTTCCATAGCCTGTTGCGTCGTCCTCAATTTAAGTAAAACCCTTTTCTTAAGCCTGCAGGTTTATGCCCGGTACGTGAGTACTGGTAAGACACAGCTGTTATAAACTTTTCTCTTGAGGGATAATGCCAATCTGCTGTTCATAATCTGAGAATACCTGCCAAACGCACCCCATCCCATTCTTATTCTTCTGATTATTTCAGTCTCATGATCCGGATCCGCCGTCACTACCTGTCCAGACTAGACGTATTCCCTTGCCACTTCCATTGCCTCACTACCTATCGTAAACTGCTGTTCTCTTCCGAGACTGTTAAACATTACTTCAGTTTTCTGCACATTCATTTTTAGACCCACCCTTCGGCTTTGCCTCTCCAGGTCAGTGAGCATGCATTGCAGTTGGTCCCCTGAGTTACTAAGCAAGGCACTATCATCAGCGAATCGCTAGTTACTAAGGTATTCTCCAATAACTCCCATGCCCAATTCTTCCCAATCCAGGTCTCTGAATACCTCCTGTAAACACGCTGTGAATACCATTGGAGAGATCGTACCTCCCTGCCTGACGCCTTTCTTTATTGGGATTCTGTTGCTTTTTTTATTCTATATTTATTTATATCTATTTATTCTTTCTTTTTTCTATTTCTATATTTGTTGCTTCCCACAGTGGATAGCAGTGAGCAACCATTCTTTTTTTTCTCGTCTGCTAGCCAGAATGTGTCCAAAACTCCGCCAGGCAAAAATCCACTCGCCTAGACAAAAACGAACGCGCACGGAAGGGCACCGCGCGATGTTCAGGGCAACACGAGAAAAGCTGAGTTCATGAGCTCTGGCTGGTTCTGGCCGGCAGCGGGTAACTGAACAGGCTCAATGTGTCCTCGCGAATAAAAGTCGATGCAGAAAAAATAAATAAAACGTGGTTACGCTTTCTGACTTTAGTGTCTTGACATGGATTCTCCTTTTCTGCGACATGATGCAACCTATTCACCATCGCACACAAAAGGAGAGGGACTTAATGGGACGTACGTAGCGGCTTGGGGTGGCACATGAAGGCACATGAAGCGGCTGGAAGTGTCGGATGTTACGTCGGCATCAAAAGGGAGTTCCACTTGAAGGACACCTGAGGAGCAGTCAATAAGGGCAGAGTGCGTCGAGGGAAAGTCTTGGCCGAGGGTCACCTCGCGAGGACACTGCGCAAGGACATCAAACAAAACAGTGGTCTGATGGCCACAAATGCACACTCAGGCAGCGTAAATTCCAAGAAAGCAGACGTGCTGCGATCAGCCAACCCGACTTTGTACTGAATAGCAGGTGTAATAACTTTGCTGAGCTGACTACGGAGAGCAGCGCAAACGATTGAAATCTGCGCTCCGGTGTCTACGAGGGCCTTAATGGTAACGTCGTCTGATTGAATGTCCAGAAGGTTTCGGCGCGTAGGTACAGTCAATAGAGGTTGTTTACCGGGTCACTGATGCAGTGTGGCCTCCGGGAGCAGCACGGCTTAGTTTTCCGGAGCGTAGGTGCCAGGCCGTGCCGGGGACGAGAACCGGCATCGTCGTGTCGATAGAGATCGACGACCCTGTGGGGACAGTGAGTAGCTAAACCTGGAGTGTGGAACGGGAACATAGGAAGCATGTGGGGCCGAGGGAGGGGAATAACGTGAAATGTGGCCTCCACGAAGATGCAAAGATCCAGTAGTCCAGTTTGAAGGCGATGACCAGCTACTGCGGCAGTGACGCGCAATTTGTCCAACGCTCGAGAAGTTGAAACATATGTCTCGCTCACCTGCCTCGGTCGCCTGCCAGTCAGCAGGGTTTCTGTAGCGCGAAGTGTAGACCTGGTTCTGGGTGACATTTGCAGGAGTACATTAATGTGCACGGATGGAACAGATGGCTGATGATAAATTAAGGTTTGCGAACTCCTAGCGGATGACTGTTGGCTCACTGAACGTCTGGAGAGAAGGCCGTACCAGCAGTTCCTTCGAGTGCGCGGCAGCTTGCGGACATCGGTGGGTCCTCGCATGATAATGTGGCGGCGGTGTTAGGTAGCAGAAGGAACTGGCGCGTGATGCTGCGGCTCTTCGCTTGTTCGAAACGTTGACATGCTTGAACCATAGCCTCGACTGTCACGCAGTCCTTGAACACAAGTAGAATAAACGCGTCCTCGGCTGTTCGCTTCAGTATGTGCGAAATTTTGTTAGCTTCGGTAATCTTTGTGTCAGCTTTTTAAAGAATGCCTAGTACGCCCTGTATCTACGAAATGTATGATTCAGTTGTCAACGGGACACGGGATCCCAGCCCCTTTTAAGCGGCCTGCCGGCGGCCAAATGGTCTGCCGAGCAAGTCACGCATACTTGCCTTGCAAGCGTCCCAACATGTAAGATGCTCATGCGCCTAGTACCATACGCGTGCCGTTCCTTTCAGGTAGAAAATCACGTTCGCTAGAATCAGTGTGCGATCCCACCTGTTGTGGTCGCTGACGCGGTCGTAGATGTCCATCCACTGTTCGAAGTGCAAGCCATCTGTACAAGAAAAGGCTCCTGTGTCTTATGGGTGTAAGAGAATCACAGGAGTCGATAGCTGCTGTGCTCTTGTCACTTCGGTGGTCATCGCGAAGCAACCAAAACGGCGACCGCTTCGAAGTTCCGTGCTTGGTTCACGGAGACGGCATGTCGCCAGGTTTTACCTGGTCCTCCATTAAAAAGATGTTACGGGTATATCGTTCTTTTTAGAAATTGGTATTATATGCAACTTTACCATGGCCACAAGTAGCAGCGACTGATGCAAGTCTTTTGCGCGTGCGTCTGGCCGCTTGGTCGCCGTTATCTTTGTGCGACCAACAGTAAGATGCCGTTCACTGACTCGTAGCAATATGCTTAAGATCCAACACCTAATTGTAGAAACAGCCTCAAAAACAACACAGAACAAAGCCATATTGGGCCTTCGTCTTGCAATAACTTTTGACAGCATTACGCATGATGCTATTTTAGGAAACGTCCAGAGATTAGGAGTTGCGAAACGAGCCTGCGCATACATTATAGACTTCATAATAAGCAGCAAGCCTGAATTCCGACTGCAGACACACATTCGAATAATATAGAACTAGGGAGCAGAAGAACACCGCAGTGATTGTTTCCCTAGGGCCTACCCTTCAACGTCGCGTTGATCGGTTTCATGCAGAAGTTGAATACAGCGGAAAGGCTACATCACAGCATATGCGCCGATGATGTCACACTGTGGGTAACGCTGGGGTAGCGACGGATGAATGGATGCTAACCTCCAAGAAGGAATACGCAGAGTAAAGGAGTGTGTGGGCAGTAGGGGCCTTCAGCTATCACCACAAAGTAGCAACTCTTGATTTAGAGTCCACAAAGAACAAATCATAAAAACACGAACGGCACAATAAAAATACGACTAAGCGTGGGGGCAATAAATTCCGACAGCTAGCAGTATTCGGGTACTATGCATGGGGATACAAGCAAAGAGACGAAATAATGAAATCATAACGGTTTTAGAAAGAGGGACGCAAGAAACAATGCGCCTGATCGCAAGAACAGCGGGATGAACAGCGCGATGAAGGAAGCCAACCTAATTTGTTCAGCGAAGGCTTTATCTATTTGCCGAATAGTATATGTGACTCCTTATCTGATTCCCGTTATGACAGAAAAAAACAAAAACTGAAGCCCTGATAAAGTGTATAAACAAGCGCTTGCAAAACCAATCAATACACCTAAGAATGGGCTGGGGTGCGTTTGGCAGGCATTCTCAGATCATGAACAGCAGGTTGTCATTATCCCCTCAAGAGAAAAGTTTATAACAGCTGTGTCTTACCAGTACTCACGTACGGGGCAGAAACCTGGAGGCTTACGAAAGGGGTTCTACATAAATTGAGGACGACGCAGCGAGCTATGGAAAGAAGAATGATAGGTGTAACGTTAAGGGATAAGAAAAGAGCAGATTGGGTGAGGGAACAAACGCGAGTTAATGATATCTTAGTTGAAATCAAGAAAAAGAAATGGACATGGGCAGGACACGTAATGAGGAGGGAAGATAACCGATGGTCATTAAGAGTTACGCAATGAATTCCAAGGGAAGGAAAGCGTAGCAGAGGGCGGCAGAAAGTTAGGTGGGCGGATGAGATTAGGAAGTTTACAGGGACAACATGGCCCCAATTAGCCCATGATCGGGGTAGTTGGAGAAGTATGAGAGAGGCCTTTGCCCTGCAGTGGGCATAACCAGGCTGATGATGATGACGATGGTGACACCTACAGATGGACTACTTGCCTTAGGAGTATGCAATACATTAGATGAATTAATAGAAGTGCAAGAAACGGCGCGATAGGAGAGACTGGTAAAAGCTCCGTCGAGCAGCATGATTCTTGATTGCCTATCGATATGCCACGCCATCCAAGAGAGAATCAAGATGGCTATACTTAGGGAAATACGTGGCAGGATAAAGTTTCTACGGTTTGCCAGAAACATGCACTCGGAGCACGACGCGGAAAAGAGCGCGGGAGGGCGGAGGCCCTCAGAACGAAATGCGAAAACATCAAGGACGTTGTCTACGTAGACGCCGCGAAATATCCAACTGAACA
This sequence comes from Dermacentor variabilis, assembly GCF_050947875.1. NCBI lineage: Eukaryota > Metazoa > Arthropoda > Arachnida > Ixodida > Ixodidae > Dermacentor > Dermacentor variabilis. Next base: position 80,619,246 of record NC_134576.1, on the reverse strand, counting down.
AACAACAACTGTCATAGTCACTGATAAAGAGGGTAAGGTAAGAGCCAGTGTCTTACTAAGAACGCATAGCGCAGAAACAGCAGAGGAAGCAGCCATCGCATTGGCGATAGCTTCTTTGTCGGCCATACCCGTAATTAGTGACTCAAAGGCAGCGGCGCGAGATTCTTTAACAGGGCAAGGGTCACCGGAGGCGCTTAACATTTTAACAACTTTCGAAGTCCACAGGCACATACAAACCATCTGGACACCTGCGCATGCCTCCCTCCCTAGGAACGAGGTGGCTCACACTATGGCTCAAGAGCTCACTAACCGAGCCAGCGAGCAGTCTCACCCAAAGATGAGAGAGGAGCGCATGATTACTTAGAATGAAATCACCTAATACTATAATTGGCGAAGGCTGGGTATCCCCCCACCCGCCCGACACTCAGTAAGCCGTAGACGGTGGCCGGACGCCTCCTCCAAACCCACACCTATCTGAATTCGTTGGCCTACAGTTGATATTACCCAGACCAATATAAGCGCAAATGTCCATTATGTGTGGAACGGAGGGATCTGAGACACATCCTGCGGGCTTGCCCTCAGGTGACTTCACAGGGCCACAATATGGACAATAACGAGCAGTGGGAAGCCATACGATAAGTTCGGACCTGGAAGTACAGCACTGGGCAATCCAGCTGGCTAAAGACCCCGCCAAGGCCCAAGGGCTTCTGGCCGTCATTTAGACGGGAACGTAGTCCCCAAACTGGTGAAACCAATAAAATTATTTCTCTCTCTTTCACACTAGGGCTGCTTAAGCCACGTGCTATCTATCGATTCACTGCGCGCTCTTTTGTGTCGCTTGCTCACTTGCAGTTTTATTCTTGATTTATCATTTTTTGTACGCCACGAGCGTACGGGTAACAAGGTGTCGTGCTTGTTTAAGATGCTGCAGGTAACGCGGTGCACATGTTGCCATGTTTTCGGCGCCACTTCGTATGTCATCCAGGCGTCTCTTGGCACTACACCACAGCGCACCAAATGTTCTGTGTACATTACGGCATTCTTGTATATCAAACAATCAGCAATGCACGAATTTATCCTATGAAAATGTAAAGAATTTGCTGTAATCTTGTAAAGACTCCGGACGCCTCTGATACAGTACTACAGCCTACATACAGGGTTGCCCTACATCTATCGCCACAAAAGTCAGTAAAAAACGTATTTTCCTTGCAAGGCTCGGAATTCCTGCATTACGCGTCTGTCTTTTCTTAAAGTGGCTGAGAGTGAAATCGCAAACCTGTGAGCAATCTTTCCGCAAAGCCAGTTTCCGTGGCTTAGTGATGGAAAGTGTCTCCCCAGAAATAGCCGGTTCTTGGCACGTCTCCAGGAAACAAAGAACAATCAGCGGTTTGATAGCATTTGGCCTGCTTGAGTATTGTTTTCAAGTTTTACACCCCTCGGCAGTGGCGCTGCATATATGTTCAGAGGAATATCTCATTTTCAGAATGTTGGCAAAAGTAAGCAGCGCTTTTCCGAATTACAGGGAGGTTTCGTTGGAATCAGTATACAAACTGGAAATAGGCGATTTTCTGTAAGTGGCACATGCTTGGCGTTATACATGGTTACGCTTGGGGCAAAGCGTTCTTAGCAACGGATGTTTGGCAGCCGCGTGTACAACAAGGCCATAATCAAGGATGCGGCACATGACTGATGTGTAAGTGCGTGAAAGACGCTTTCAATCTGGACCCCAGTGCTTTTTGGGCACAACCATTATACTCCCCAACTTTGACATTTTGTTCAAAAAGACACATAGAAGTTTCTGGTTTGTTCCACTGAAATTATGGTGTTAAGCTTTAATATTTCATTGGGTTGCAAACCACGCTTTTGCGAAAACATGGTGGCAAAAGTTTTTGAAGGAAAATCAAAACGAGTTTCGGCAGGCAAACTCAGCGGACTTGTTATGAGGAGTTGTGTGTGACTTGTTGAGATACCTGAAGCTCTTATCATCCTTGTAGGTCGTTGACTTACAGTGAGTGCATGATCGAAGATGCAACTACTCAACTTGTTGAGTTAATTTTCACAATAACAAGTGTCGTACATAAAAAGAAGCCATGCCGTTCGCCTTACTCTGGACCAATGTTCAGAAAAACGGCGCCAAGTCACTAGTGAAACGTCGAATTCGACCTGTAATATACAGGCAGCTTAACAACCCACGGCAGATTCTCAAATCAGCAAGTAGCTGTTATCAGCAAGTACCCGCTAGTGCTGGTAAAGTTCCGACAGATCGGCTCCTGGCTCGTATTGTTCCGGTTTTTATGGGTAGACAGGTAGAAATGAGTAATTATAGACCAATTTATCTTAGGAATATTTCTTGCCAGGTGTTGGAACATGTTCTGGGGAAATATTTAAGTAACTTTTTGGATAAACACAATATCATACATAATGCACAGCATGGGTTCCGTTGCGGCTTCTAGACTAACACACAATTAATAGACAGCATTAATAAATTTGCTAAAGTTCTAGATATGAATGGTTAGGTGTACGTAATGATTTTGGACTTCTCCAAAGTTTTTGACAGGGTGTCTCACAATAAATAATCCTGAAGATGAATACAATTGGTATTGGTTCCGAAATAATTAATTGGGTTATATCTTATTGGACTAATAGAAAACAATACGCAGATATAGACTGATCATGCTCCAGAACTTTGGATGTTTACTCGGGACTACCACAAGGATCTCTAATAGGACCGCTCTTGTTGAACACCTATATCAATGATATGGTAGGCTCTGTCAAATAATCTGTTTCAGTTAAATTATTTGTCGACGACTGTGTCACGTTTTAAACCATAAATTCTATTTCTGACCAGCTGGATTTGAACATGAAAGTAAAATTACTGGACGAATGGTGTGCTCAGTGTGATATGCTTATCAATTTGAAAGAATAGTACAGACGTGTCTTACTATTAAAAGAAACAAACTGGTGTTTTCGTGTAATATAAACGGTGGCATGATCAAACAAGCAGAGGAATGTAAGTATTTAGGAATTACAATTACGTCCAGGCATAAATGGACCGCCCGCATTGATAAAGTATGCTCTTCAGCTCGTTAACAATTAGGCTTCCTAAAACATAAATTAGGAAGATCGCCAAAGTAACTAAAAAGCAAGGCGTACAAAGCCATAGTAAGACCCTCTCTAGAGTACGAAAGTATTGTATAGGACCCTCACACAACGGCAGATATAGAAAAAAAATAGAAAAAATTCAAAGATTAGCGGCTCGTTTTATATGTAACGGCTATAAACGCCGGTACTCTCCGTCTGCTATGTTGCAGGAAGCAAAGCTGGAATGCTTAAATGAACTCAGAATAATTGCTATAAATAGCTTTCTTAACCGCTTATATTTTTCGAAAGTAGGCATTGATCCCCAAAAATACATATATAAACAAACATTAGAAAAATCTTGTCACTCCGCATCAACAATTATTCAACCTGTTTTTTCTCCGCCAAATGTTTATAAGTAGTAATTTCCCCAATTCCAATCGCAGATTGGAATGCATTGACACATTATTCTCTCCTCCTTGGCCTTGGCGAGGGATTTGGACCGTCAGAATGCAGTGTCTGTGATGTGCCATGTTGTTAACGTTGCGCGTTACTTCTTTTTGTGGCTTTTTCATATGAGTGCAATATCTCGTTCAGGTTTGTATAATCATGCATCGTCCGTATTTTAGTGTCTTTTATTATTACGCGTATACAACCGTATACAATAACCGTATAGAAGACGGTTGGGCCCTGCCGCGTGTAGCCGTGCTTGTCTTAGCCGTGTGTTTGGTGCCACATGCACGAACCTGTAGCGACTTTCCATCACTTAGTTGCCCCTGCTCCTCAGAAATCCAGTTTGCCTCGCCGTGGGAGTCATTGCCCCCTTCTCACCCTATGTGGGCGGGCCACCTCGGCCAATCGGCAAACCTGTTTTTACTTTTGAATAAGGCCCGTTGACTTTCCGTTCTCATGCTGGGAAAACGTGTATTCGTTGCCTCCTGTTGCCAAACTCCCAACAAGTGGTTACCCGGACGTGATCCTAACAGAGCTTTGCGACACCCCCTGCGGCGGCACCACACCTGTTTGGCCTCTGCTTCGCATAGATTGGGCCTCCAGACTGACCCACATGAATGAAATTTGTAGTCTCCTTTTTCTGTCTTCTTTATTCTTCGTCTTTCTGTCACTTTCACTGTTTTCTGTTTTCTACTCACTGCCATTTATATCTGATATTCTACGCGTCAAGGGTGAGCCTTCGACGGGCAGCAAACTTTGGGTATACTATATTTAGTTCTAGCATTGTCTTACAGCTTGCAGGACATCTTTTACTCTTTCTACGGCGTCCCCTTGTTGGGCTCCACGATGGGTGGTTAGCGTTGCTGCCGAAAACTGAATATATATTATGGATAATTCTTTTCCGACACTCCCCGATCGTCCTCACAAACAAGGGCGCAACGAAATATCTAAATTTTTTGGGGTAGGTTCGAGAAAACTTTCCGTGGCATCATGTAGTAAATTCTGAATAACAGTTCTGCCAATACAGTCCTGCCACCTTTTCTTGTTGCGAAAAGTATGACTGATTGTACCGGTACAGGATACAAGCCTACTAGATTAGCCATTGGCGACCTTCTGTTGGAACTGTGGGACAAAAAGCAGCATGATAAGCTGCAGAAACTTCTTTCATTTAGAGCATGCCAGCTACCGTTACTCCACAACGAACTATGAACACTGTCAGTGGCATTACTCTGTCGACAATCTGATGGATTTTACTAAGGCCGAAGTCGTGGAAGGAGCGAAATGTCACCAATGTAATACGAACGAAATGAGGCGCGACAGGAAAGGAATGGAAACAAAGCATCTTATTATCACATTAGGGCTCAAGTGTGCTGCCCGAGACATTCGAGGCCGGTTATGTAGAGCTCCAAGTCGGACCGTATGTCCCGAACCACCTGCCATGTATTAACAGCCAGCGATTTGGCAATAGTTAACAAAACGGCCAAGGCCACCAAATTTCTGCAAAATGCAGTGCTCACGAACACTACTTTCAAAACTGGAAATTATCTCGGCTGTGTGAACTGTGATGGAGCACGCTGCATACTCGCGGTCCTGGCCATTACGGAAAAAAAGTAACCGAAATCGTAACTAATAAAGTGAAAGCGAACATTTCATTTAAAGAGGCATGAACGCAGGTGTCATAGCTGCTGAAGAACAGCTTTGTCGACGTGCCACGTCAGGAGGCAGCGCCAAAATTGCTCCGACGGCTGTTCAGCCCACACCCAGTGAGCAGGCCATGAAGTCATTCACCCCTTGGAGGCTGCAGCCAGCACTGCTCCGCTATGCCGGTAGACGGCGCCGTCAACTTCAGGTCTGGTGGCTCATATGGCTTCGTCTGCCAACGCCACACCTCCAGGTTGAGCAAAGCGCTCGAAAGAGCGGGTATCCAGCACACCTGAACAGGCAATGGACACCTTTCCCATCGAAACGGCGCAGTAAGTGCCTAACAATAGACAGGAATCTCTCGACCGTTCCAAAAAAGAAAAAGCCCGCAGCACAGGACCCGAAAAGGGCCCAGTAAGTTAAGTCAGCTTTCATGCGTTAGACACACGCCAGCATCCGCTTCTGCAATATGGACACAGAAATATTGCAGTAGAATATCAGGGGGCCTCTACGAAGTCTAGATTATGGTAAATGACTTCTTTATCCACGAAGTACAAAAGCACTGTGTGTCCAGGAAAGACACCTAAAATGTGCAGACACAAACTTTCTTACGCAATGTCATTTTTCGGAAAGACCGGGACGTGGCTAACATCTCCTCCGGCGGTGCAGCTATCGTCGTCTAGTCGCCGACGACAATGATGCAACAGAGCACTTGCATTTTTCACCATCATCATCATCATCATCAGCCTGGTTATGCCCACTGCAGGGCAAAGGCCTCTCCCATACTTCTCCAACTACCCCGGTCATGTGCTAATTGTGACCATGTTGTCCCTGCAAACTTCTTAATTTCATCCGCCCACCTAACTTTCTGCCGCCCTCTGCTAAGCTTTCCTTCCCTTGGAATCCATTCCGTAACTCTTAATGACCATCGGTTATCTTCCCTCCTCATTACGTGTCCTGCCCATGTCCATTTCTTTTTCTTGATTTCAACTAAGATATCATTACCTCGCGTTTGTTCCCTCACCAAATCTGCTCTTTTCTTATCCCTTAACGCAACACCTATCATTCTTCTTTCCATAGCTCGTTGCGTCGTCCTCAATTTGAGTAGAACCCTTTTCGTAAGCCTCCAGGTTTCTGCCCCGTAGGTGAGTACTGGTAAGACACAGCTATCATACACTTTTCTCTTGAGGGATAATGGCAACCTGCTGTTCATGATCTGAGAATGCCTGCCAAACGCACCCCATTCCATTCTTATTCTTCTGATTATTTCAGTCTCATGATCCGGATCCGCAGTCACTACCTGTCCTAAGTAGATGTATTCCCTTACCACTTCCAATGCCTCACTACCTATTGAAAACTGCTGTTCCCTTCCGAGACTGTTAAACATTACTTTAGTTTTCTGCAGATTAATTTTTAGACCCACCCTTCGGCTTTGCCTCTCTAGGTCAGTGAGCATGCATTGCAGTTGGTCCCCTGAGTTACTGAGCAAGGCAATATCATCAGCGAATCGCAAGTTACTAAGGTATTCTCCATTAACTCTTATCCCCAATTCTTCCCAGGTCTCTGAATGCTTCCTGTAAACACGCTGTGAATAGCATCGGAGATATCGTATCTCCCTGCCTGACGCCTTTCTTTATTGGGATTTTGTTGCTTTCTTTATGGAGGACTACGGTGGCTGTGGAGCCGCTATAGATGTCTTTCAGTATTTTTACATATGGCTCGTCTACACCCTGATTCCGCAATGCCTCCATGACTGCTGAGGTTTCGACTGAATCAAACGCTTTCTCGTAATCAATGAAAGCTATATATAAAGGTTGGTTATATTCCGCACATTTTTCTATCACCTGATTGATAGTGTGAATATGGTCTATTGTTGAGTAGCCTTTACGGAATCCTGCCAGGTCCTTTGGTTGACGGAAGTCTAAGGTGTTCCTGATTCTATTTGCAATTACCTTAGTAAATACTTTGTAGGCAACGGACAGTAAACTGATCGGTCTATAATTTTTCAGGTCTTTGGCGTCCCCTTTCTTATGGATTAGGATTATGTTAGCGTTTTTCCAAGATTCCGGTACGCTCGAAGTCATGAGGCATTTCGTATACAGGGTGGCCAGTTTCTCTAGAACTATCTGCCCACCATCCTTCAACAAATCTGCTGTTACCTGATCCTCCCCAGCTGCCTTCCCCCTTTGCATAGCTCCCAAGGCTTTCTTTACTTCTTCCGGTGTTACCTGTGGGATTTCAAATTCCTCTAGACTATTCTCTCTTTCATTATCGTCGTGGGTGCCACTGGTACTGTATAAATCTCTATAGAAGTCCTCAGCCTTGCATTTTTGGACATGCCTTAAGGCAGTGTCAGTGCTGGCACTTCTTCAATCATTTGATTACGGTCTTCTCTCTCTCTCGCTCTCTCTCTCTCTCTCTCTCTCTCTCTCTCTCTCTCTATATATATATATATATATATATATATATATATATATGTACTACCCAGCTGTAAACTAAAAAGAAGTTATTTCTGTAATCTCATAGAACAACTACCAGAACCCTGCATACAAGTGACTGATCTTAATGTGCGCGACCCATTGTGGTGCGAACCCCCTCTAAGGGGAGCGGTCGAATCATGAAACTGTTTCTTCCGACTTCAGGTGCATGCCTGGTTAATAAGAAGTAGCCCACCAATTAGGACGTCGAACGTAATTCATATTCATCAATAGATCTAGCAATTGGCTCTGCCAATCTTCTGCCCGCCCTGGAATGGAATGTGATCAACAATTGTTTTCGATGCAACCACTTCCTTGCAACTTCAAACTTGTTAACGCAGCATGATAACTCTTCCCGTATACTTCAATGGAAATTACTATCAGCTCACTGGAAGCATTTTAAGGAATCAGCTCATTTACCACGTTATTTTATAAATGATTTCATATAGACGATACTGTTTCACGTTCTTCCGCTTTTATTATTGATGCAGCCGAGCAGTTTATCCAACGTACGAGTGATGTTTCCCATAAAATGAGTGTTTCCTGGTGGAACGAAGACTGCAGAGAAGCGCGAAAGAGACAGACTAAAGTATGGGGCGTGCTGCGTAGATCCCCGATGGCGGAAAATCTGATAGCATTTACGTAATATAAATGGCAAGGAAGGCGGACACGTCGTGAGGAAAAGGGATTCCTCAGGCATAAATGCACACATACAGGCGTCAAAAGGGTGGGATGGTTTAAGAGAGCTAGAAAGGCAAGAAATCCACCCATTGCCTCTGGTGAACGCGCAAGGGAATACCATAGAACCTCAGGCAGACTCTCTTCGAAAGCAGTTTAAACGCGTGTCAAGCTCAGTCTGCTATTCACAATTCTTCCTGAAATAGACAAATTGAAGAATGCAAGGGATTTGTCCTGAAATCCGAACAAAACGAGCCATGTAATTGTCCTCTCAGTATTGCCAAGTTGAGAGCTGCGTTGACTGCATGCAAGAGCTCAGCACCGGGCCATGACAGATTCACGTATGAAGTGACCAATATTTTACACGCGGACGTGCAAGTTGTATTACTTGCACTCTTCAATACCATTTGGGCTACCGCATACCTTCCAACTGCTCTGAAAGAAGTCATTGTGGTTCTTCTTTTGAAGCTCGATAGAGACCCTTCTTCGGCGGTAAGCAATAACCCGATAGCTCTCAAAAGTTGACTTCTAAGCCATTTAAAAAGAAACATTTATCGGTGCCCTGTACATTTGCTTGAACTTAGCAAAATATTTCATACCTGTAAGTCTTGCTTCCATGAAGGGCGGTATGCAAATGACGTTCTTGTGCACATCGAATCAAATATCCGTGGCGCCTTTATACATAAACATCTTTTCTGAATAATATTGTTTGATATGGAGAAGACGTACAACCCAACGTGGCATTACGGAATTTTGAGGGACTTTTCGAGAACAGGCATCCGTGGCAATATGCTAAACCTAGTAGGAAACTATTCCTCTAGTACCTTCCGCGTCAAAATCGCCAATCTATTGTCCCGTCCATTCATATAAGAAACTGGAGTACCTCAGGGAGGCACGCTGCGGTACACTCTCTTTTTCGTTCATATAAACAGGCTGCGGGGCTTCATTACCAGCACCTATATTTTTTCTGCTTGTGCATATGACATACAAATATGTTTCAAAACCTGTAACCTTGCAATGTGCCTGAGAAAAGTACAGCAGCACTTGGACAAGGTGTCTGAGTGAACAGAAGAAAACATGTTTAAAGTTAACAACCACAAAAGTTAAGTTCTCGTTTTCCTTTTACAAGAGCTGCTTATTTCCCAATCCTGTACGCGCACACAACATGGTGCCGCGATAGGAAGTGTTTAGTAAATCTTTACAAGAGTCGTAATCCATCATGCTTCGCCTATGGTGCAGTGGTATATAACTGCCGCGCCGAGCGCGCTAAAGATGGCAGATCCCTGTCACCATTTCGGTATCCACCTGACTACTGGCACTTGGAGAACAAGCCCCATTGAAGGTTTATACGTAGCATCAAATGAATGGACACTCCATCTGCAGAGAACATACAGAAGCGTAAGATAATTTCTCAACTTCACTCTAATTATGAATATCCGTGTTCTAATTCCTTTAACGGTATGACGTGCATGAACTTTTCGTAATCGTTCCTCTGTAAGACAGCCTTTGTCACCATGTGTCAGTGAGCCTCGAGAAGAAAATAGATGTATCACTCCTCGAACATCGCCTAATGCCTCCAGCTAAGCTGCTTTAGAAGTGGCCGCTACTAGAACGTGATATACCTTTGTTAAAAGTAAAACAAAACACACTCCAGAATTTGTAATGTGAATGCATTTCCTGGAACTCCAGTCAAAGCACTCCTGCACAGAGCTTTCCATGGGCGCTTCTAAGTCACATGCTGGGGCATCTTATGCAGCCGTCGGTCCATCCTTCTGATAATGCGATGTACTAAATCCGGAAACAAGTATCATTATAGCTGAGGCCTGTGCATTATTCTCAGCTGTGAAGCATATAAGGAAATGAAACCTTTAAAAATTCAGTATGGAGGTTCTCCAAAATAGCTTGAGCCTAAGCTTAAAAAGCTCACGCACTCCGGACGTGAGTTGAACCGAATACATGTTGGCATGGCCCTATAGTTACTCGGGTTATTTTTTATAACCCATTAACTAAAGGAATAATTATGATTAACTAATTAAATTTTTAAATATTGGCTGCAGACTCCGAATGTGATACGCAAAATTGTAGAGCGCCTTGATAAATAAATTGTTTCCAACACGATATATCTCACGTAGTCCTTTTTTCCGCGTTCCAAAATAAGCCCGTGAAATATGAAAAGTGCCACGCGACGGCGCCCTTGTGCAGCGATATTGTGCTGCTCTCAAGCATGCAATGGATGAACAACGTCAGCTGCAGCGAGACTGGCTCGCGACGGGGCGTTATGACTGCATGGTATACGCATCGCGGCATGCAGCTCTTATCGCATGACGGTGCAAATACATACTGCTGGCCGAGCCTTGCCGAAGCGATAAAACGTCTAAGGCTACGAAAAATAAAATATAAAAGCAGCATTTTGACATCTGCTTGAAGGAAGGAAAAGACGAAGCTCGTGGTAACGATGGAAGGCGATTACGGCTGCTAAAGTTTTGCCTTTGTACGGAAACGACCTTGTAATGGTTTTCAAGTTGAGCAATGATGCTAGAACTTTAAACCTTAGGGTTCGAATTTCGGCGGCTAAATCACACGGGGACAAAACTAATCGTAAAAACACGCTTTGGCTATACTTAAGGAAGATCACGTATGTCTTCTTCAGACGATGATTATTTTCGCACTGGCCCCGTCTGCTCTCCTTCTCACACTTACTGTCTACCAGACGCTCTTTTTTTGACCTCGCACCCCGCACGTGTGCATCGTTTTGTTGTCGCAGCATCGGGTGGCCGCGCCTGGCTTCACACTTCTGCACCGTGACCGGCACGTCAGCCCATGAGGGAGTGCGGCCGCAGGATCTTACAATTTACCAAATGTAGATCACACCTTATGTACCTCGTCTGAAATAATCCCAGCGAACGGCAATATATCCAGTGCTCCTCAGGCGCCCGTATCCCTGCGTTTCTCCACAGTAACGCTATTTGGCTATGACCAACGTTGAGCAGCAGATATTGCTTACCCCAATGGGGAAAGAGCGGATATGGCTTTGGCTGTAGGTGCGTCAAGTAAACATAGAAAGTGCGCAGTTGAGATATTGCAACGCTGGCATTGAGGTACGGGTCCAAGTTCAATGACGCTTCTGCTTGCATATGAAACCATGTGACCATTGGCGTAGCCAGAAATTTCGCTCGGAGGGGGGGGGGTCTCACGACAGCACGGCCTCCTCCTTAAAGAATTTGTCCAGGGCTACAATACATGAATAACTGCACTGCAATTGCCAAAGATGCTGCAAACGAATTTTCGAACGCTACGCACTGCCAAGACAAGTGAAACCTGTATTTCTCACGAAAATATGCTCGTATTCTCGACAAATTGTGCCCAAAATAACTGATATCAGTGGTTCCATGCTTTCTGTCTATTTAATTTGTAAATAAAATATCACACGAACTTGACAATCATATCACTTCGACACCTGCAAAGCAGTGCATGCTCTGATATGAAAAATGTACTCGCCGTGGTTGCTTAGTCGTTATGGTGTTGCGCTGCTAAGCACGAAGTGGCGGGGTCGAATCCCAGCTTCGGCGGCCGCATTTCGCCGGGGGTGAAATATAAACACACATGTGTACTGAGATTTAGATGCAAGTTAAGAAAAATCCAGATGGTCCAGATTTCCGGAGACCCACAATACGGCGTGCCTCATAATGAGAAAGTGGTTTTGGCACGTTCGAGAAAAAAATTTAAAGTATAAAGACCATGAAATGAACAAGCTGAGGACGCATACTTTAATGAAATGTTGTCATTCAACAACCCTGTTTGCGGTTTTCTACAATGGCCAGGAAAAAATGCAATGATGCTCTCTTTCGTTCCTATGTATTTCGCAGAAGCAGCTGTCACCGGTCGTGTGACGGCGTGACACGAGTTTTGTATTTTTCGGAGCGGTCGAGAGAGGCTCGCCGCTCCCTAGGCGCTGGTGGCGCAGTCTGGCTGGTTGTTGTGTCCATCGCCTCTTGCGAGGCATGGAACACGCGCTCTTCCGAGCGCTATGTTTGACGGGAAGGCCTTGGCACGTGTGACGAGATCTTTGAGGCCACCTGCCCGGAGGTGGATGGCCCCTTCTGCTGGGGTGGCGGAGCATAGCTAGCTGCAACCACTGCGCGGGTAGACGACGTAACTGCGGACTTACTGCTTGTGGGTCGGACCGCCGCCGGAAGCGGTTGTGCCGCTACCCCCTGACGCATCACATTGGCAAAGGTGTTTTTGGACTGGTATGAAACCCGCCTGCATGCCTCCTTGAAACTTGTTTTCTTTTATTTTACTTGTACATATGTCCTTTTCTTCATATTCATAGTGTGTATTGTCTCGCAGATTTCCATCGCCTTATCAACCTTCTTGAGTTCCTGAATAGCCGCTAAAGAATCAGTCAAGATATCTAGTTGCTTGATGGTAGGCAGCTTAGATGTCGCATCTTGCACAGCGTCGTGAATGGCTTGAAGTTCCATTACTAGAGCGCTGGCTTCCGTAGATAAATAGCGCCGGTGGCCGCTGATGAAATCATGCGTAGTACTCAGGAATGATGTCCTTCCGCCGTCTGGGAGAATGGCAGCATCCGTATAGACTTTGCAGGTGTTAACGCATGATGCATCGATGATGTTGTGTTTGTCATAATACCTGTTGCATCGCTGCGTCGTAACTTCGTTGGCTTATTAGTTGTGATGCTGGTGAATTCCCAGGGAGGCATTGGATAGGGCTGATTGTCAATCCGAGAGCCGCGGTGAAAATGACCATGCAACGCAGCGACAGTCGGAATAAGTTGCTTTTTTTATTTCACGTGCTTTTTCACGTTGCAAAATTAGCTCTGCCATTATGTTGAGCAGGGCATGTTCCTGTAAGGTTGGTATGGGAGTGATTGTGCGCATAGCATCGCGATTAATCGTCTCCAACTGTGCCAGCTGTGCGAAAGTCAGCCGTTGAAATTGTGCTTGATATAAAATTCGTGAATGCAAGACTGCACGCACCAACCATCGAGCTACGTCAGTACGAGCTCCAGCTGCTTTTGCTGCAATGCGATGAATAAGGTGAAGTGTTTTTGTCAAACTCAGTCTGGTTTTACGGAGCCAGTGTGCACAACTGCCGGATTGGTGAATATCGAGAACCAGTATGCGGACCTCAGAAGCCTCAGGGATTGTCACTGCGCCGAGTCTAAATATAATGGGGTGCTGCGTGATTCTTGTGCGTCCTTTCTTGTTGACCACCACAACATAGCTTGATTTTTGGGCGGAAATGTCCAATCCTGCTTTCCGAGCGTAGTTGTTCAGCACATCAAGGGCTTCTTGAAGCTGTTGAGTTTGTCTAGATATATCTTTATGCACGGACCACAAAGTGACGTCATCCGCATAGATTAAGAACCTCACATCTGGAATCCGATGTAGTTGCCAGGCTAGAGGTATTAGAGCAACGTTGAAGAGAAGAGGAGCAAGAACCGAACCTTGTGGGACTCCTCTGTTCGATGTAAAGTATCCTTCTTGCCTTCCATCAACTCTAATCGCAAATGTGCGATTCTGAAGAAATGAGTAGACGAATCTTATCACCCGCGGTGGAAGTCCCAGGTCGATGAGGTTGGATATAATGATTTCATGGTCTATATTGTCATAAGCTTTCGTTATATCTGTTGCTACTACCGTGCGCACAGCGTGACTGTGTGGAGAAACCTGTAAAACATCGTCTGATAACATAGAAAGTCCGTCTTCAGTTCCCAAGAAAGAACGGAATCCAATTTGAGCAGGATGATATTTATCGTGGCGTTCAAGCCACCAGGAAACTCGTGTGGCCAGCATCTTTTCAGCGAGTTTGCAGACAGTTGAGGTTAGTGAAATTGGGCGTAAAGACTGCAGGCTATTTGGAGACTTTCCTGCTTTCGGAATCGCGACAACAATTGAATGCTTCCAATCAGGTGGAACGTTTCCAGTCTCCCATACTTTATTAATAGCCTGAAGAGGTGCGTCGAGAGCTGCTCCATCCATGCTCTTGAAAACCTCATAAGGAATACCATCGGGACCACGTGCTGTTCGTTGCTTCGAAGTTTCAATCGCCGCTATAAGTTCGGCCATGCTGAAAGGGCTGGATATTTCGGATTTTCAGGTTGTGTCAGACTCATCAATTTCGGGGCAGCTTATAGGTGACGCTTGATTGTATTTCAGGAAAAACGCTCTAGCAGCGTGTTCTGCAAATTGATGTGGCGAACTCTGCATCGCTAACCTAACGCTCGCTGCAGGGTCAGGTTGCTTATGACCGCGTTCCATTGACCGGAACGTACACCAAAGTGCTCTGTTTCCAATGCCCGATCCAAGATTCTCGCACCACTCATACCATCGTCGTCGAGAAAGTTGCTTTACGGGCTGATGCGCATTCGCCGCTTTATGGTTAGCACGTGCACGGCTACCTGGTGCATCGGGATTCCTCGACGCATACAATTCTGCCTGACGTCGCTTTGCCCAAAGTTGCAAAAGGATGAGGTCCGGTTGAGGTTGTTCCTCGTCAACTGTGGTTACAGTGGTGTTCCTCCGTAGCAGTTCTTGCAAAGCGGGAAGAATTTCTGAAGGCTCTGCAGGTACTTTATCAATCGATGATTCGCGAAACTTGTCCCAATGCGTGACTGTTACTCGTCGAAATTTCTTTATGCAAGTTCTGTGCAAACCAATCATTATTGGCTTATGATCACTGCCCCATGTATCTGGTTCCACCCTCCACTGCGGCATTCCAGGACCCAACCACCACGTGAGGTCTGGAGCGTTTGTTCTAGATATTGCGGGTACAGCACAGGTAGTCACAGCGTGATGGTTCAGCAGTGTAAAAGTGACATCGCTCATGATGTTTTTAACTTGGTATCCTCTTCGGGAGTTGTACTTGCACCCCCATTCTGTATGTGGGGCATTGAAGTCTCCACCCACGAGAATAGGAATTCCCGGGTACGTAGACCGGAGATGGGATATCCACCCCAAGTTCAAACGTGTGCGCTGCGGTCTGGCGTAGAATGACATTAGAATGACAGGAGTCTTCAATGGTCGTGTCAGGACCCCGACAACTTCTTGATTACCACTACACCATGGCTCCAGGTCAATCACTGTGTGAGCAATATGCGATGATATATAAACTGCAGCTTTTCCCGGAGCTAAAGCCAGTGTAGTAAGACGGCTATCTCTAATAGATGGGTTATGATACCCATTAAAATTGGATAGGGAGCATAGCTTATTATGCTCTTGAATAAGCAGTGCCCATACATGTAGCTTATTGCATTGGAGCTTGGTTTTAATTTCTCCTAACTTGGAGTTTAGGCCCCGACAATTCCACTGTAGAATTCCATCCTGTGGCAGCTGCTGCAGAGAATTAGCCATGATGCAGGCAATTCTGAATGAGCAACGTTAGTTGAGCAAGTTGATCTAAAGCTGCTGTCCAAACAGCGTGGTTGACCTGTGGTGCCGGACGGGATCCAGGCGTAACGGTGGCAGTCGCAGTGGTTGATGCGTCACGTGTCAGTCCTATTTTCTGATGACGCAGAATTACCAATTCTTTATGTTTGCGTAGTCGCTCAATCTCTCTGGCCAGTGCGCCTATCTGAGCGTCAATGTCATCATGGTCATCATCGGACTGATGCAGAGGTTCCGGTAATTTCTGTTTCTTTGTCTGCGACTGCTTGCCACGTTTAAGAACAGAAGAATACAGTTGTGTTTCTGGGGCTTTTTCTTCTTATGCCAAGAGCATCTCTGGCTCTTCTGCAAGAACCTCATAACAATTGTGTGTTGTTACTATAGTGGTTTTTGGTATAGCCTTTCGTATCCATATTTTGGCCTTCTATTTAGTCGGACAATTTGTGCTTGTCATATCGTGCTCATCAGATTTGCATAAGCCACATCGATATCGTGGTTGGCCTTCTGGTGTGAGCTTTTCTGGATCAAGAGTACGCTCTGGGCAAAATGTCTGCATGTGTCCACGTTGAAAGCAGCGGTAGCAGAATATTGCTCGAAGGAGGAAGGGTTCAGGTCGCATTATGGAACCATAGTAATAAAACCGTTCTGGGATATATTGAGGGATACATTGTGTTCATGGGCACTGCATTTCGCACAGGTTTGGCGGCCTCGGCAGCTCTGCGAAAGTGGCCCAAATGCTGGAATTGGAAACATCGGAGTGACTTTGGTACGTATGGCTTAACACGGAGCTTGATATACGCGACCTCGATGGACTCGGGAAGGACATTTGAATTGAACGTGAGCATTAGGTGTTTGTTCTCGATTTCTTTGCCATACCATTTCATTTTCATTATTTTCACGTTGACAAAATTCTGCTCACGGAAGCCCTCCAAGAGCTCTGCCTCTGTCGGCTGAAGCAAATCATTGTCTGAGACAACGCCGCGGGTAGTGTTCATCGTGTGTTGCGGAGTTACTGACAATTGAACGTCCCCAAATGACACTAGACTGGGTAACTTTTCGAAATGTTTCAGATCATGGAGCTCCAAAAGGTGATCACCACTTGCCATCCTTGATGCCTTGCAACCTGGACCAAGAGCCTCACTTAAAGACTTTGAAACTAGAAATGGGGAGATTATTCCTACTTGTTTATCTGATCTTTCGGAGTGAAAGACGTGAACTCGTGGAAACTTGGGTCTTTGACGTCCAATGAACAAGAACACATCTATGGCGCACCCTCTTTTATGCCGCTGGTATGAAAAATGTACTCGCCGTGGTTGCTTAGTGGTTATGGTGTTGCGCTGCTAAGCACGAAGTGGCGGGGTCGACTCCGAGCTACGGCGGCCGCATTTCGATGGGGGTGAAATGCGAACACACACGTGTACTGAGATTTAGGTGCAAGTTAAAGAAACTCCAGGTGGTCCAAATTTCCGGAGACCCATAATACGGCGTGCCTCATAATGAGAAAGTGGTTTTGGCACGTTAGAGTAAAAATGAAAAATATAAAGACCATGAAATTAACAAGCTGAGGACGCATACTTTGAACAAACGTTGTCATTCAAGAACTCTGTTTACAGTTTTATACAATGGCCAGGGAAAATACAATGATGCTGTCCTTTGTTCCAATGTATTTCGCAGAAGCAGCTGTCACCGGTCGTGTATTGTGAGCAATCGCACTGAAATTATAGTCGCAACAGAGAGGTCATATAGAGAGCAGGAGTTCTGCAATATATACGCGGCTGAGTCTACTGAGAGTGAGCCAATGCAAATGTACGACTAGCATCGTACTTTATTCAAAAGCGGTCTGCATCAGCATTCAGACATTTGTCCCATTGACTAATGAGTCACGTGATACTCGTCTCCTAAAGCCTATTGGGTTAATGCTTCAAAGGGTCGGTGCCTGATTGTTTCACGTCACCGTCTGACACGAACCTGGTTCCCTTCAGCTGGTTATTTAATTGCTCCAAAATCTGGAAGTCGCAAGGCGGCAGGTCTCGGCTGTATGGCGGATGTTGCAGCGTTTTCCACTTGAAGTTTGCCAGTTTAGTGTTAGCCACATCAGCGATGTGGGGACGGACATTGTCGTGGAGCAAGATGACCCAATTCGTCTATTTCCCACGTCGTTTGTTCTTGATTGCGACACGCAGCCGATCTGGCATTTCACAATATCGGAAACGATTCATTGCCTCCTTAGGTTTAGCAAATTCGATCAGTAATTGCCCTGACGATCTAAAAAAATGTCCCCAACACCTTTCAGGCAGAAATGACGGCCTTTGCGCTCTTTGCGAGTGGTGAATTCGAATGTTTCCACTCTAAGCATTGACGTCCTGTTACACGCTCATAATCACCATCAGCATCAGCCTGGTTATGCCCACTGCAGGGCAAAGGCCTCTCCCATACTTCTCCAACAACCCCGGTCATGTACTAATTGTGGCCATGCCGTCCCTGCAAACTTCTTAATCTCATCCGCCCACCTAACTTTCTGCCGCCCCCTGCTACGCTTCCCTTCCCTTGGGATCCAGTCCGTAACCCTTAATGACCATCGGTTATCTTCCCTCCTCATTACATGTCCTGCCCATGCCCATTTCTTTTTCTTGATTTCATCTAAGATGTCATTAACTCGCGTTTGTTCCCTCACCCAATCTGCTTTTTTCTTATCCCTTAACGTTACACCTATCATTCTTCTTTCCATGGCTCGTTGTGTCGTCCTCAATTTGAGTAGAACCCTTTTTGTAAGCCTCCAGGTTTCTGCCCCGTAGGTGAGTACTGGTAAGACACAGCTATTATATACTTTTCTCTTGAGGGATAACGGCAACCTGCTGTTCATGATTTGGGAATGCCTGCCAAACGCACTCCAGAACATTCTTATTCTTCTGATTATTTCCGTCTCATGATCCGGATCCGCCGTCACTACCTGCCCTAAGTAGATGTATTCCCTTACGACTTCCAGTGCCTCGCTGCCTATTGTAAATTGCTGTTCTCTCCCGAGACTGTTAAGCATTACTTTAGTTTTCTGCATATTAATTTTTAGACCCACTCTTCTGCTTTGCCTCTCCAGGTCAGTGAGCATGCATTGCAATTGGTCCCCTGAGTTACTAAGCAAGGCAATATCATCAGCGAATCGCAAGTTACTAAGGTATTCTCCATTAACTTTTATCCCCAATTCTTCCCAATCCAGGTCTCTGAATACCTCCTGTAAACACGCTGTGAATAGCATTGGAGATATCGTATCTCCCTGCCTGACGCCTTTCTTTATTGGGATTTTGTTGCTTGCTTTATGGAGGACTACGGTGGCTGTGGAGCCGCTATAGATATCTTCCAGTATTTTTACATATGGCTCATCTACACCCTGATTCCGTAATGCCTCCATGACTGCGGAGGTTTCGACTGAATCAAACGCTTTCTCGTAATCAATGAAAGCTATATATAAGGGTTGGTTATATTCTGCACATTTCTCTATCACTTGATTGATAGTGTGAATATGGTCTATTGTTGAGTAGCCTTTACGGAATCCTGCCTGGTCCTTTGGTTGACAGAAGTCTAAGGTGTTCCTGATTCTATTTGCAATTACCTTAGTAAATACTTTGTAGGCAACGGACAGTAAGCTGATTGGTCTATAATTTTGCAAGTCTTTGGCGTCCCCTTTCTTATGGATTAGGATTATGTTAGCGTTCTTCCAAGATTCCGGTACGCTCGAGGTCATGAGGCATTGCGTATACAGGGTGGCCACTTTCTCTAGAACAATCTGTCCACCATCCTTCAACAAATCTGCTGTTACCTGATCCTCCCCAGCTGCCTTCCCCCTTTGCATATCTCCTAAGGCTTTATGGACGCTCATAATAGTGGCACCATAATTCATCCCTGGCGACAACTGCAGAGAAGTAGTCGGTACCCTCATTTTGATGCCACATCAGATGAGTCAAGATGGTGCCGAACTTCTCCGTCTTCTGGTGGTGATTTCTATAATGTTGGCAGCCATTGCGCCCGCAAGAGTAGATAACCGAGATGCTCATGGATTATGGTGTGAACCGAACTTCACACGCTCTTCCAGTTCACCGATGCTTATCCTCCGTTCTTTTCTAATCATCTCATCAACCTTTGCAATTGTCTATGAGTATGGCCCGGTCTTGAGTCGTCTTTGTAACTTTCACGTCCTTCTTTGAACTGTTTGCTCCAACGCTTCACAGTGGCCAATGAAATGCAATGTTCAACGTACACGGCAGCGATACGGCGAATAATTTATTTTCGGGAAACACCTTCAGCAGTCAAAAAGCTCACGACACCACGCTGTTCAACTTTTTCAGTGTCCATTATGTGACGCAACCATGTTCAACCCAGTGTATGAGAGCGTTAAAGCACCATTATCCTAACACCTGCGTGTCACTTTTGTAAATAAGAATGCCTGTGTGCGACGCCCATACCTCGCACATAATGAACCTAACCATTATTGCGCGAGGTGAGTACGCTCTCTTTAATCTGACTCGCCCTTGTACATTAGAAATACGAAGATACAATAGAATATACAAATTCGAAAATACAGCCTGATAAAGGACAAAAAAGTGTCACTGGAAACAAAGTTCACTGCGCGTATAAACAAAGCATCGAAGCAAGACATTTAAATATAGGCATAAGTGTCCAATAAACCTACGTATCTAAGAAAAAGTCACTCTATATAATGCGTCAAACAAGGCAAATAAATATGCTGCGCAATCAAAGGTTCACAGATCACACAATCCTAAGGCCCGCCCCCCTTCCATGCACTCCCCCTAATGTATCGCACGCGACGGGAGGCGGCGCGCTTCCTCCCATCTTTTCTGTCTTGCGCAAACAAGACTGAGCCACCATTGTCGGCTCACCCATGCCAACCCCCCCCCCCCCCACCCCCAACGGTTTAACTTGCACATACAGCATGCAGCGCGTGGTCACCATTCTATCGCCCTAGGACTTTACACGGAACATGAGGGCGACGGCAGGAATGTGCCTGCATGGAGTGTCGATGTAATCGTTACCGCAACAACATAATAAGTGTATCCCGTAACTGAAGCGCCCCGTGGCCCATTACTTTCGGCAAAATAAGAAGTAGCAAAATCGAACTTTCCCCATGCAACAATTTGCTGCGAGGCAACAACGTATTTTGTGCGTTTTCGTGTGGGGTGGGAGCGCCGAAATGAAAAGAAAAAAAAAGAAACTCAAAGGAAAAGACGTTGCCCACAATCAAATGCCTAATTTGGACAAGTATTGTGGCTTCCGAAGGAATATCGAAGAAAACTTGAGACACTTGGTCCACACATACCATTCACATACTGCTCGGTATCCTACATCGGCGAGACATGACTTTCCGGAGAGGTTGCGCTCAAGCGAACACGTTGTATTTCATCGAGTCCCCACAGTGATGACAGGAAGCGACCATTGTTTCTTTTTGTTGTCTGCTAACCAGAAAATGCCAAAAACTCTGCCAGTCGAAAATACTCTCGGTCAGAGAAAAAGGAACGTGCACCCAAGTGCGCCGCACGGTGGTCGGGGCAACACGAGAAAAACGCAAGCTGGCGTTATCAGCCCGCGGGTAGCTAGAACAAGAAAATTTAACAGGCTTTATGTGCTCGCGCGAATAAAAGTCAAAGTAGAAAAGTCAATAAGAACGTAGTTACCTTTGCTGACTTTAGTGTCTTGACATGGATGCTTTGGCGCAGGTGAAAAGCATGTTGATACTGTTTTCTGTGACACGATGGCACAAAAGAACCATCACAACGCTTCTTCTCACCAGGCCTCGCTGCGTGCTTTGGCAACTTCTCTAAATGTGTGTTGATGCGGCTTGTCTCGTTGTATGGTGCGATGTACGATTTTAGAAAAGTCAATGCACTTCTGGCGTCAAATGTTTATAAGAACATTAAACCCACGAAGTTCTGGAATTGAATATCTAAAGCATGGAAATGTCAATGCAACTTTAGCATCAAAAGTTTATACGAAGTTTATGTCCATAATGTTTCGAAATGTAAATCCATGTGCTCCGTAGATTCCGCGGCCTCCGCGAGATGCGGCGAGTTCGCCGTCAGAACGCTCTATAAATTTTGCACTCGGATGAGGCTGCTTGCGTTGTGACTCGCGGTGTATGGGCGTCGCCGCGAAATCCAGCCCTAATTGTCAATGTTCGTGCTGAAATGCCTGTTTGAGTGCAAGAAAAGCATTCGAAACAAAATTGAGAATCATTTCAGGTGCGTTGGGTTGTTTGGGTCGTCGGCGCATTATAGCACGAAAATATATCGGGTGGGGGATGGGGGAAGGGCTGAAGCCCCATAAGCCCTCCCCCCCCCCCCCCCAGGCTACGCCCGTGGCTGAGGCAGACTGGGACATTTACGAAGAAGCGACATAAATCGTCAATCCCGGGCAAGGGCGTGGAGACAGATATTCTGTCAGTTTTCTTCAGACCCATATGCAAGTGTTCGTAGTGTGAGTGCTAAAGTGTCAATGTCTTAAGTGTGGAGAGCACATAAGAAGAGGCAACTTCATCCGTAACTTCATCCGTACCACGTGCAGCAGCACCAGATGTGGGAGCAGCGCGATTTCTAAAATCGAAAGGACTTTCCAAACTGGATAATTATCAAGACGGAACAGGACCCAGGCTTTGTCAACAAAAGGCTTTTGACCGATGACGCTATCTTCTCATGTAATGCTCAAGTGAACATCCACAATGCTTACTATTGGAGCGACGAAAACTCTCACTGGGTTTTGAAGACATCACCAATATCAGTGGTCGGTTATTGTGTGGTGCGGAATTTTTGGAGGCATTATCATTGGACCTGTCGTTTTGATAACACGTTTACAGGTGAAAGATACGTCAATACGTCATACTTGATGGGACAATTGAGAATTTTTGTAGCGAATTTCCATTGGCTGGGATCAAGGATATTTGGTATCAGCATGATGGTGCTCCCGCAAACAGCAGCAGCAAAGCTTGCAAATGGCTGCACGAAGTATTGGCGCAGCACTGGATTTGACGGCATGGGCGCATTGCTTGGCGGGCACGGTCACCAGATTTGCCTCAACTCGATTTCTTTCTCTGGGGCTACGTCAAGGATCAAGTATACTGGACACCGACCATAACATCGGAGAACTTAAAAGAAAAAAAAATAAGACAAGTCTGGAACTCCATCCCTAACATCATGATTAGGAACGCCTCAGAAAATGTGCCTATGAGATGCCAAATGTGCATTGCAGCAGATGGTGACCTCTTGGAACACGCGTAATAATCAAAGGGCGCTTTTTGGTTTGAAGGTAACTGGAAAATCATTCCGGCCCCAACGCCACCACCCTTCCCAACCTTCCCAACCCCATTACACTCCGTCAGCAGACTGCCAGCTATTGCCCATTTAAAGCGTAAAAACAGAGTTATGTTCTTGTTCTTTGTTGTCTCTTTACACACTTTATCGCTTCGGCAACGCTCGGCCAGCAGCATGAATTAGCACCGTCATGTGACAAGAGCCGCATGCCCAGATACCTACACCAGGCATAACGCCCTGTTGTAGGCCAGTCTCACTGCAGCCCACCTTATTCATTCATCGTATGCTTGAGAGCAGCATAATAACAGTGCGCAAATGCCCAGTCACGTGGTATTTTTTCATATATTGTGGACTTTCTTAGGGAACTAGGGGGGTTGCTTGGGCTAGTTGGTAATTCATGATAAAAATGACGTACAGCGCGAAGGACAAGGACTGCGACAGAGCACATACATTGCGCTAACTTCCAACAATATTTTATGGTGTTGCTCCATCCTGTGTATATATACAAGAGGGGGCATGGGGGCAGAAAATGAAATGCCGTCACAAGGGGTGATCCAACAGCAAGACACGCAGAAGAAGGACCAACTGAGATATACCGTGTTGGCAACAATGTATTGAGAGGTTTCTCAAGGTGCGCTACAACTTTGCATATAACACCTGTGGTTTGCAGCCAATACTTAAAAAGTCGATTAATTAAACACAACTAATCCATTAGGCTATTTTTATTTGCCAGTGAACTATGTAACTCTAAGCCAGTGCCAACATTATGCATTCGGTTCAACTCGCGTCCGGAATACCTTTCATATTTAACACTTTGTCTCAAGTTATGTGAGGCAACATGTATATATAGACCCCCTAAACGTCGTAAAGCCTTGAAGAAAATTTGTAAATACAAAAATCCTGTACTTTCGATCTGTGTTCCACTTCGTGTAGAGCGTATACATTTGACCAGATTGTCATTATGTGCTGGGTTCTTGGCCATAGGTGCATCGAGGGTAATGTGCTACTAGACCAAATGGCCACATCAATTGGATGGCGCGCTGTCAATCTTACACCTGTTGTCCGTGGAACAGCTTTGAAGAATTTCTTTTGCAAGAAATTTCGAAGCCATTGCAACGCTTGTGGGACGCTGAAACAAATAATAAGCTTCTCTTCATCGAGTGACATTTAGGTTTCTGGCCGTCCGCAATGAACACACGGAGAACTAATGTTCCATTCTGTCGGCTCAGAACAGAACACACATATGGTATTCACAGAAAAAAATGGGAAGGCGGGAGATGTAAATGCAAGACGGCGAGCAAAATGAGAACGAGGTGAAAACACGAGCCACGGTTTCGATGAGTGTAATTGTCTTCTTCAAGGCGACATATGCTTTCCTCGCCACAGTATATATAGGAGGGGGTGTCTTGTAAAGGGGGGAGGGGCGTAAGGCGGGTGGGCACAGCAACGAGCGAAGGCCAGTTAGTGGCGATGATTTCGAATTAAGAATAAAGGAGTGCTGCCCACAAAGCCACGAACGCGACCGTCTGTCAATCACATGTCAATGGCAATGTGTCAGCCAGCGGGTCTGGTGGTCTAGGGCTATCGTGTCTCTGAAACCGATAATAGAAGGAGCGGCAGAAACCAGTGATCGTAAAGAATGAAATAAAAATAAATAAAAGAATATATTGAAATGAAATAAATTAGTAAAAGAAAAAACTAAAAAAGGTGAATAAAAAACCACTAATTATTGTTGCCTATTCGTAACGGTCACAGCGCGAGCAAGGCGTCGACGAAGTGAAAGGACGCAGGATGAGCGCTGTGGACAGGACAACGCTCGTCCTGTGTCCTTTCAATTCGTCGTCGTTTTGCTGGCATTGTTGCCATTATGAATGTATGACGTATGTTAGTGTATGTGTTTGCGTGAAGGCTTCTCGGGTGGTTGTGGGCTTCCGGATGGGCAAGTGTTGTTCAGATGGTGTTGGTTCCGCATCCACCATCTCTGTAGATGCTTCTTGGGTTCTAGCTTTTGCGGAACGTCCGTGCGAGCCGGTGTTGAAAATTTCAGGCGTGTGTTTCTGTACTGAAGCTAACGGGGTAGCAGGCTTTACTGGTGTTGTCAGTTGCGTTGAATTCAAGAAGTTCCTGAACCTATACTTGACGTCGTTAGTAACTACCTTGACGCCATAAAAACTGAGGTGGAGTCCGTACCGGGCGAGCAGAATGTCTGCGTCCTGGTGTACTTCAGCATGGTGGATGACATCGACGTTTTCATGTTGATTTCCAATGTCTAAATGTCCAGAAGAAAATCATTGAGCTTACATGACCAGGTAACAACTTTGATGAACTTAAGCTCTACATCTTACAGTCAGATTTTCTTTCTTAACGAGAAACAAAATACAGCGAATCATACCTATCCATAAGTCCAAGACATTGCAACCAATAGGCATACACGTTTCAAAGGGAGCTGTAGAATCTATTCGCTCTGCTACATTTCAAGCAATAGGTAACAGAACTTAGTTTGGTTGCTTAGTGATATTTTATTGTTCCTTTTTCCCATTTTTTTTCTTTTTCTTTCCACTTTTTTTTAATTTATTCCAATAGAATATTTTCTTTTATTTATTTTTTATTTAATTTTCTACGAGCACCGGATTTGCCCGCTCCTTCCATTACCTCTTTCAGAGATACGGTAGCCCACGACTACCAGACACGCCGGATGACACACGGTCGCTGACATGCGACTGACAGACGGCGGTGTCTCTGGCCTTGTGCACAGCACTCCTTTATTCTCAATTCAACACACTCGCCGCTAGCACAACTTCCCTCGTTTCCACACCCACCCTCTTTACGCCCTCTCCCCTTTAGAAGAACCCCACCTATACTACTGTGGCGAGGAAAGCATATCTCGCCTTGAAGAGGACAACTCCACTTAATGAAACGTTCGCTCCTGCTTTCACCTTGTTCTCGTTTTGCTCATCATATTGTATCCACAGTGTTTTGCTGACTTGTGTTGAACAACTGACTTGTGTTAAAGTGAGCGGCTGGCCGTCGTCCAAGTCCTCCTGTAGTGTCAGGAAACCGAAACAGGGAGAAAGAGGCATTTTCCTCTAGGATATCGCTATCATGTCCCTCTCTATCCCATTATGTTTCTTTGGCGAAGAACCGCTTTTTAGAAACAAAGTAGTTCTAGGTTTTTTCTAGTTACGTTGTACTTTACGCTATCCACCCAAAGAATCCGTACCGCATCCTCTCGCTAGAGGATGTTGCTGCGATAGTAAAGTTCTGTAGAGCCCGTGCCTCATGGCTCTCGGGCTGGAATGGCTCTGCCAAGGCAGTAGGGCTTCCGCAAAGTTCTTACCGCTGACATATTGAGCATATGTACAATCCTTTTATGCCGAGAACATATACGCCGTGCTGCTCTACCAGGACATCGTCTGCCATTATACCAAGACCATATTATAGAAAGAAAATAATATAAAATTCTAGAACACTACAAGAAGAACAGGAGGCGATATCCGCCGCCACACTTCAAGCTTAACAGGGAAGAAGCCGTCAAACTACGAGACATCTGCTGGAAAATAACATCCATGGCACTCTGCGACATGCGATGTACCCCTCAACATTTATAAGAGACTGTCAGTTCTGCAATGCGCCAGACATCCTTTACTACATGGTCGGGGAAGGCAAAAAGAACCCGCAGACAACGCCTACCCAAGCATCAACAGAAGACGAGTGGGAGGCACAGTTGACAAGGACAATACCTGAGGACTAACTACGGCTGCTGAGGAGGTCCAGGCTATCAGCACAGGTCCACGGCTGCCTTTAACAGTGTGGCCGCCCACCTTCGGACATTAACAGCTTGGTCTCCGAAATAAAGTTTATTGACTTCGCTACTATTCTTTCAGAATGTATCCTTCGTATTATTAATATACATTGATAATCATTGTGAGAATAGTATTGCATACACAGTTTACGCATATTGAAGCGTCTGTTTTGAGGCCCTTTTACAGGCACGTGATATCTGCCTTTCTCGGAATTCACTATTAGATTGCCTACTCATTAATACCAGCCTGGTGCTCTTTTGCCATACTTGGCCTTTTATCTATAGAACCCCATATATTTTCATCTTCCTCCTCGTCATCATCCAATCTTCAGGCATATGGTGGTACTCCGGAATCGTCTTAAAATTGCCATTAGTACCCACCTCACGATGACGAAAATTCGTTAGCATTGGAACGAGATAGTGGCACAACGTATAGCCACCATCGAAACGCGTTACGCATGAGGGGTGTACTACAGCCCCATTCCACTTTCGCCCTTCCCTACGAGCACTGGGCTGCATAAAACGCCGCAGCTGCCGCGAAGCCTGCGAGTGATCTGCGAAAAACATGGCGCGCCGCTGCGTACGCTTACTGTGAAACGCGTCATGAATCAACCACGCTCCTCTCTTGCCCTTCATTCTGGGC
Source organism: Dermacentor variabilis (assembly GCF_050947875.1). Classification (NCBI taxonomy): domain Eukaryota; kingdom Metazoa; phylum Arthropoda; class Arachnida; order Ixodida; family Ixodidae; genus Dermacentor; species Dermacentor variabilis. Next base: position 80,591,752 of record NC_134576.1, on the reverse strand, counting down.
ACCCGGTGGTATCTAGTGGCACATCCGAGAAGTCCGTGCGTCCAAGTGGAGAAGCGTGGCGCAACGCTGCCTGCGAATGCCAAGAATTCTACCCTTGCTTTCTGCGCACTAAACGGCACTTGCTCCTCGACGTATGTTGGCGAAACGTTCATTGAAGAGTGGCACATGTTCACTGCACCCATACCGCAGCTTCTTAAAGCGCTGGCGTGACGAACGTTAATTGAAAACTAGTACATACCCATTGCATATGTGGTGCAATCTGCTAAAGCGTCAGGCTGCTGCCATTGAGGAACCCTTGTGACGTGGGCTTGACTCCGCTCAACATCGCAGATATGTAAGATATCTTTATTGTGGTTATAAACTGATACGTTCGTTTTAGCGCATGTCTAGCTACTCATGCTGCCGTCAGAAATATTCATTGAAAAATGGCACACACTCCTACGGGCACATGTATAGTGAGCCAAATTGGTATCCAGATGCTCATTCAAGACCAGCACAAACCGAGTAGTACACACACACTGCTCCAACTCGGCGTCAAAGAGTTTCTATGAACCGCGGTAGTTATGCCGTCCCGCATCTACAGTAACTCATGTTGGCGTGAAACACGTTTACTGATAAATACATAGATGCAGAGCGCCACAAACTCAGTGACCCATGTTGGTAGAACTGTGGGTTACCTAAAATGGACATCCTGATGCGCTATCGATTCGACCACGAAATGCTCAGTGACCCATGTAGGCGGGAAAACGGTTCAATGCAATTATACAAGACAAATCAGATCGATAGTTACAAACATGCTTAAATAGGTACACCGACCCCTGCAGGTACGTGAAATGCCCTATTAACGAAGTTCGAAAAAGAATGGAACTTCCTTTTTCGTAAGTCGATGTTCGTTTTCGAGATGCGCTTGTCGCGTGGAACATCTTACGTGGGCTAGAATGAATGGTGAATGGTTAGAATGAATGATGACGCCTTTGAGAACACTAACTGGCCATGGAGAACGCAGCTCTGCCCCACCTGGCCGTACGCTGCCGAAAGTGCGGATTCAAGCCAACGTCAAGCTGCTCAAGGCTCACTTTCAACCAGAACATTGACAATTGCTGTCCAGGGCACGCATCGAACGACTTGATGAAGTACGTGGCGAGAATGTTAGCTAGTATGCGACAGCATTGAGAAAGTAGCAGCTGATTGTATTTTTGAAACCAGCGCAGACAGGCTGTGACGCCGACAATGGTACCTCTAAACGAAACGTTGCGATATCGGTTTGTTTGTGGACTCCAGAACGCGCAGGTCAACGGCAAAGTTTCTTCGCGGAAACGAACTTGATGTTGAAGAACGCGCATGAGTATGCAGTGCGAGCCGAAGCCCTTCTGAACACAAGAAAAAAAATGTGAAGACGAATTACAAGGACGTTCGCAAAACCACTATAAGTGTCTGCAAGATAAGAATGTGAAGTAGTGGCGCAATACATGTCCAAAACAACTATTAACGCTGCTGGCTATGCGACAGGCCGCATAGCGCGGACACTTGGAAGTGCCAAGCAGCTTCCTGTAACAACTGCAAGAAAAACTGGCGCATTGAAAAGGCGTTTATAACGACGCGGAAAGACACATGAAGTGAAAGGAACATCGAATATCCACGACAATAATTTTGAAGGCGGCTTCTGCGCCTGTAGTGACTCACCGGGACTCCCCTGATGCCTCGTTCTTCGAACATAACACCCACATTTATGTGGTGAGTACACAGAAAATAATGATTCAGTGACCCATTCCTGGCAAGTACTCGGATTTCGATATCTACTCAGGTGCGATCTCCTCACTAATCAGAGAGCATAAGTCCAAAGCCACATCGGCGCATGACACACCGCGGCTCCAGACGAAGAACGCACTCCTACGCACATGGTTCGGCCAGACCATTCTAGTTTTGAGTTTTCCAACTGTGAAAGCAACTCACACGGGCAAAGCTTCACTACCGCTTGTGGTTCTCAAGGGAGCAGGACGTGACCACTTCAGAAAAACCTGGTTTGCTCCTCTTAGTAAGCAAATAACCACCACCAATGAGGTTTCAAGCGCCGAACTTGTTTTATTTTCCATGATGTCAGGGATCCCCGCCAGTGTCAGGAGCTTGTCACAATAAGAGTCAGTACACTTGAAACTAACTGCATCACATGGCCGTGCTTCTTTTCGCTAACTGTGTCCCAACGCAACGCGCAGCGAGTGAGCTTCAAAAGTATACAAAAAAGTCAGGAAATAATTCAGCATCATATTAGGGATGGCCACCAACGCCACGAGCTTGCCACAGTAAGAGTCAGTACAAGAGAAACTAACTGCATCTCATATCCGTGCTGCTTTTCGCTATGTCCCAACGCAAAGTGCTGCGAGTGAGCTTCAAAAGTATACAAAAATATAACAAAATTATTTGTCATGGTGTCATGGGTATCCGCCAGTGTCACGAGCTTGTCACAGTAAGAGTCAGAAAAGAGAAACTAACTGCATCACATGCCCGTGCTGCTTTTCTCTAACTGTGTCCCGACGCAAGGTGCAGCGAGTGAGCTCCAAAAGTGTACAAACAAGTAAAGATATGATTTACCATGATGTTAGGCATCCTCGCCAGTGCCACGAGCTTGTCACAGTAAGAGTCAGTACACGAGAAACTATCTGCATCATATTGCCGAGCTGCTTTTCGCGAACTGTGTCCCTACGTAGGGTGCAGTATAGTTAGCATCAAAAGTACACAAAAAAGTAACGAAATTATTTACCATGATGTTAGGGATCCCCAAAAGTGTCACGAGCTTGTCAAACTAAGTTTCAATACACGCGAAATCAACTCCATCACATGGCTGTGCTGCCTTTCGCTAACTGCGTCCCAACGCGTTGTGCTGCGAGTCAGGTTAAAACGTAAACAAAAAGTTACGAAATTATTTACCGTGATGCTAGGAATCCCCGCCAGTGTCACAAGCTTGTCAGACTATGTGACAGTACAGTAGAAACTAACTCCATCACATGGCCGTGCTGCTTCTCGCTGTGTCCCAACGCAAGGTGCTGCGAGAGAGCTTCAAAAGCATACAAAAAAGTAACGAAATTATTTACCATGATGTTAGGGATCCGCGCCATTGTCACGAGCTTGTCACAGCAAGAGTCAGTACAGTGGAAACTAACAGCATCACATGGCCGTGCTGCTCATCTTTAACTGCGTCCCAACGCAATGTGCAACGAGTGAGCTTCAAAAGTACACAACAAAGTAAGGGAATTATTTACCATGATGTTAGTGATCGCCACCAATGTCAAGAGCTTGTCACAATAAGAGTCAGCACACGAGAAACTAACTGCATCACATGGCCACGAGCTGCTTTTCGCTAACTGTGTCCCAACGCAAGGTGAAGCAAGTGAGCTTCATATGTATACAAAAAAGTAACGAAATTATTTACCATGATGTTAGGGACCCGCGCCATTGTCACGAGCTTGTCACAGCAAGAGTCAGTACAGTAGAAACTAACTGCCTCACATGGCCGTGCTGCTTATCTTTAACTGTGTCCCAACGCAATGTGCAACGAGTGAGCTTCAAACGTACACAAAAAAGTAAGGGAATTATTTACCATGACGTTAGGGATCCTCGCCAATGTAACGAGGTTGTCACAATAAGAGTCAGTACACAAAAAACTATCAGCATCACATTGCCGTGCTGTTGTCGCGATCTGTGTCCCAACGTGGGGTGCAGCTTTTCAGTATCAACAGTATAAAAAAAGTTACGAAATTATTTAACATGATGTTAGGGATCCCCAAAAAATGTCACGAGCTTGTCAAATTAAGCGTCAGTAGGCGCGAAATCAACTGCATCACATGGCCCTGCTGCCTTTCGCTAACTGCGTCCCAACAAAAGTTGCAGCGAGTCAGGTTCAAAAGTATACGAAAAAGTAACGAAATTATTTACCGTGATCTTAGGGATCCCCGCCAGTGTCACGATATTGTATCAGTAAGAGACAGTACAATACAAATTAACTGCATCACATGGCCGTGCCGCTTTTCGCTAACTGCGTCCCAGCACACGGTGCAGCGAGTGAGCTTCAGAAGTATACAAACAAGAAAGGAAATTATTTACCATGATGTTAGTGTTCGTCACCAGTGTGACGAGCTTGTCACAGTAAGAGCCAGTACACGAGAAAATAACTGCTTCCCATGTACGTGCTGCTTTTCGCTGTGTTCCAACTCGAGGTGCAGCGAATGTACTTCAAAAGTATACAAAAAGTAACAAAATTATTTGCCATGATATCAGGCATCCCCGCCAGGGTCACGAGCTTGTCACAGTAAGGGTCAATACACGAGAAACTAACTGCATCACATGGCCGTGCTGCTGTTCGCGGTGTCCCTACGCAAGGTGCAGCGAGTGAGCTTCTAAAATATACAAAAATTAAAGAAATTATTTAGCATGATGTTAGGGATCCACGTAAATGTCACGAGCTTGTCACAGAAAGAGTCAGTACAAGAGACGCTAACTGCATCACATGGACGTGCTGCTTTTCCATATCTGTGTCCCAACGAAAGGTGCAGCCAGTGAGCTTCAAATGTATACAGAAAAGTCACGAAATTATTTACCATGATGTTAGGGATCCGCGCGATTGTCACGAGCTTGTCACAGCAAGAGTCAGTCCAGCAGAAACTATTTGCATCACTTGGCCGTGCTGCTTTTCACGAACTGTGTCCCAACGCAGGGTGCAGGTAGTTAGCATCAACAGTATACAAAAAGTAACGAAAATATTTACCATGATGTTAGGGATCCACGAAAGTGTCACGAGCTTGTCAAATTAAGTTTCAGTACACGCGAGATCAACTGCATCACATGGCCGTGCTGTATTACGCTAACTGCGTCCCAACGCAATGTGCTGCGAATCAGGTTCAAAAGTTTACAAAAAAGTAACGAAATAATTTATAATGATTTTAGGAATCCTCGCCAGTGTCACGAGCTTGTCACAGTAAGAGTCAGTACACGAGAAACTAACTGCATCACATGGGTGTGCTACTTTTATCTAACTGTTTCCCTACGCAAGTTGCAGTGAGTGAGCTTCTAAAATATACGATAAAGTAAGGAAATTATTTACCATGATGTCAGGGATCCCCGCCTGTTTGACGAGCTTGTCACAGTAAGAGTCAGTACAAGAGAAACTAACTGCATCACACGGCCATGCTGCTTTTCGCTGTGTCCCAACGCAAAGTGGTGCGAGTGAGCTTCAAAAGTATACAAAAAGTAACGAAATTATTTACCATGATGTTAGGGATCCCCTAATGTGTCACGAGCTTCTCAATTTAAGTTTCAACCCGCTATGGTTGCTAAGTGGCTATGGTGTTGGGCTGCTGAGCACGAGGTATCGGGATCACATCCCGGCCACGCCGGCCGCTTTTCGATGGGGGCGACATGCGAAAACACCCGTGTACTTAGATTTAGGTGCACGTTAAGGAACTCCAGGTGGTCGAAATTTCGGGAGTCCTCTACTATGGCGTGCCTCAATATCAGAAAGGGGTTTTCGCGCGTAAACCCCATAATAAAAAAAAATAAAATTAAGTTTCAGTACACGCGAAGTCAACTGCATCACATGGCCTGGCTGCTTTTTTCCATCTGTGTCCCAAGACAAAGTGCAGCGAGTGAGCTTCAAAAGTATACAAAAATGTTGCGAAATTATTTATCACGATGTAAGGGATCCCTGCCAGTTACACGAGCTTGTCACAGTAAGAGTCAGTACACGAGAAACTAGCTGCATCACATGTCCGTGCTGATGTTCTCTAACTGTGTCCCAATGCAAGGAGCAGCGAGTGATCTTCAAAAGTATAGAAAAAAGTAACAAAATAATTTTCCATGGTGTCAGTAATCTCCGCCTGTGTCACGAGCTTGTCACAGTAACAGTCAGTACACTTGAAACTAACTGCATCACATGTCCGTGCGTCTTTTCTATAAATGTGTGCTAACGCAAGGTGCAGCGTGTGAGCTTCAAAAGTATACAAAAGAGTACCGCAATTATTTAATATGATTTTAGTGATCCGTGCCATTCTCTCGAGCTTGTCACAAGTTAGAGTCAGTACAAACGAAACAAACTGCATCGCATGGCCGGGCTGCTTTTTTCTAGCTTTGTCCCAACGCAAGGTGCAGCGAGTGAGCTTGAAAAGTATACAAAATGTAACGAAATTATTTACCATGATGTTAGGGATCCATGCCAGTGTCACCAACTTGTCCCAGTAAGAGTCAGTACACGAGAAACTAGCTGCATCGCATATCCGTGCTGATTTTTGCTAACTGTGTCCCAATGCAAGCTGCAGCCAGTAAGCTTCATATGTATACAAAAAAGTAACGAAATTATTTACCATGATATCGTGGATTCCCGCCAGTTTGACGAGCTTGTCACAGTAAGAGTCAGTACACGAGAAACTAACTGCATCACATGGCCGTGCTGCTTTTCGCGGTGTCCCAACACAAGCTGGTGCGAGAGTGCTTCTAAAATATACGAAAAACTAACGAAATTAGTTACCAAGACCTTAGGGATCCACGCCAGCTTCACCAGCAGGTGAAATTGGTATTCACTACACGCGAAATCAAATGCATCACATGGCCATGCTGCCTCTCGCTTACTGAGTCCTGCCGCAAGGTGCAGCGATAGAGCTTCAAAAGTATACAAAAAGCTAACGAAATTATTTACCATGTCGTAAGGAATTCCAGTCAGTTACACGAGCTTGTCACAGTAAGAGTCAGTACACGAGAAACTAATTGCATCAAATGGCCGTGCTGCTTTCCCTAACTGTGTCCCAACGCAAGGTGCATCCAGTGACCTTCTAAACTATATAAAAAGTAACGAAATTATTTACCATGTCGTAAGGGATTCCAGTCAGTTACACGAGCTTGTCACAGTAAGAGTCAGTACACGAGAAACTAATTGCATGAAATGGCCGTGCTGCTTTCCCTAACTGTGTCCCAACGCAAGGTGCATCCAGTGACCTTCAAAACTATATAAAAAGTAACGAAATTATTTACCATAATGTTAGCGATCCTCGCCAGTGTCACGAGCTTGTCACAGTAAGAGTCAGAACACAAGAAAATAACTGCATCACATGGCAGTGCTGCTTTTCGCAAACTGTGTCCCAACGCAAGGTGCAGACAGCGAGCTTCAAAAGTATACAATGGGTGACGAAATTATTTACCATGATATTCGGGATCCTCGCCAGTGCGACTACCTTATCACAGTAAGAGTCAGTACACGAGAAACTAACTGCATCACATGGCTGTGCTGCTTTTCTCTAACTGTGTCCCAACGCAAGGTGCAGCCAGCGAGCTTCAAAAGTATATAATAAGTAACGAACTTATTTGCCATGATGTTAGGGATCCTCGCCAATGTCATGAGCTTGTCACAGAAAGAGGCAACACACGAGAAACTAAAAGAGTCAGTACACGAGAAACTAACTGCATCACATGGCTGTGCTGCTTTTCTCTAACTGTGTCCCAAGGCGAGGTCCAGCCAGTCAGCTTCAAAAGTATACAAAAAGTAACCAAATCATTTGCCATGATGTTAGGGATCCCTGCCAATGTCACGACCTTGTCACAGTAAGAGAATGTACACATGAACCTAACTGCATCACACGGCCGTGCTGCTTTTCTCTAACTGCGTGCCAAGGTAAGGTGCAGCCAGTGAGCTTGAAAAGTATACAAAAAGTAACGAAATTATTTGTAATGATCTTAGGGATCCGTGGCTGGCTCACGAGCAAGTCATAGTTAGAGTCAGTAGAAGAGCAACAAACTGCATCATGTGCCCGTGCTGCTTTTCTCTAACTGTGTCCCAACGCAAGGTGAAGCGAGAGAGCTTCAAAAGTATGGAAAAGAATAACGCAGTTATTTAATATGATGTTTGGGATCCGTGGCTGTCTCTCGAGCAAGTCATAGTTAGAGTCAGTACCAGAGAAACAAACTGCATCACATGGCCGTGCTGCTTTTCTTAGTGTCCCAACTGAAGGTGCAGCGAGTGAGTTTCAAAAGTGTACAAAAATGTAACGAAATAATTCATTGTTATGTTAGGGATACCCTCCAGTGTCGCTAGCTTGTCACAGTAAGAGTCAGAACACTTGAAACTAACTGCATCACATGTCCGTGCGCCTTTTCTATAACTGTGTGCTAACGCAAGTGCAGCGAGTGAGCTTCAAAAGTATACAAAAGAGTACCGAAATTATTTAAAATCATTTTAGTGATCCGTGCCATTCTCACGAGGTTGTCACAGTTAGAGTCAGTACAAGACAAACAAACTGCATCGCATGCCCGGGCTGCTTTTTTCTAGCTTTCTCCCAACGTAAGGTGCAGCGAGTGAGCTTCAAAATTATACAAAAAAGTAACAAAATTATTTTCCATGGTGTCAGGGATCCCCGCCTCTGTCACGAGCTTGTCACAGTACGAGTCAGTACACGAGAAACTAACTGCATCACATGGCCGTACTGCTTTCGCTAACTGTGTCCCTACGTAAGCAGCAGCCAGTGAGCTTGAAAAGTATGCAAAATGTAACGAAATTATTTACCATGATGTTAGGGATCCATGCCAGTGTCACCAGCTTGTCCCAGTAACAGTCAGTACACGAGAAACTAGCTGACACGAATGGCTGTGCTGCTTTTTGCTAACTGTGGTGCAGCCAGTGATCTTCATATGTATACAAAAATGTAACGAAATTATTTACCATGATTTCACGGATCCCCGTCCCTTTGACGAGCTTGTCACAGTAAGAGTGAGTACAGGAGAAACTAACTGCATCACATGGCCGTGCTGCATTTCGCTGTGTCCCAACGCAAGGGGGTGCGAGTGAGCTTCTAAAATATACGAAAAAGTTACGAAATATTTACCACGATGTTAGGGATCCCTGCCAGTGACACCAGCTTGTCACAGTAAGAGTCAGTACACGAGAAACTAGCACCATCACATGGCCGTGCTGCTTTTCTCTAACTGTGCCCCAACGCAAGGTGCAGCGAGCGAGCTTCAAAAGTATACAAAAAAGTTACAAAATTATTTTCCATGATGTCAGGGGTCCCCGCCACTGCCACGAACTTGTCACAGTAAGAGTCATTACACGACAAAATAACTGCATCACATGGCCGTGCTGCTTTTTACTAACTGTCCCAACGCAAGGTGCAGCCACTGAGCTTCAAATATATACAAAAATGTAAGGAAATTATTTACCATGATGTTAGCGATCCATGCCGATGTTATGAGCTTGTCACAGTAAGAGTCAGTGCACGAGAAACTAGATGGATCACATGGCCGTGCTGCTTTTCGCTAACTACGCCCGAACCCAAGATGCAGCGAGTGAGTTTGAAAAGTGTAAAAACAAATAACGATATGATTTACCATGAGGTTAGGGATCCTCACCAGTGTCACGAGCTTATCACCGTAATAGTCAGTACACGAGAAACTAACTGCATCACATGGCCGTGCTACTTATATCTAACTCTGTCCCTACGCATGGTGCAGCGAGTGAGCTTCGAAAATGTCCAAAAAAGTAACGATAATATTTACCATGATCTTAGGGATCCCTACCAGTGTCACGAGCTTGACACAGTAAGAGACAGTACACGAGAAACTAACTGCTTCACATGGCCGTGATGCTTGTCGCTGTGGCCCAACGCAAGGTGCAGCGCGTGAGCTTCAAAAGTATACAAAAAAGTAACGAAATAATTTTCAATTACGTTAGGGATCCTCGCCAGTGTCACGAGCTTGTCACAGTAAGAGAATGTACACAAGAACCTTACTGCATCACATGGCCGTGCTGCTTTTCTCTAACTGCGTGCCAAGGTAAGGTGCAGCCAGTAAGCTTGAAAAGTATACAAAAAGTAACGAAATTATTTGTAATGATCTTAGGGATCCGTGGCTGTCTCACGAGCAAGTGATAGTTAGAGTCAGTAGAAGAGAAACAAACTGCATCATGTGGCCGTGCTGCATTTCTCTAACTGTGTCCCAACGCAAGGTGAAGCGAGAGGGCTTCAAAAGTATACAAAAGAATAACGCAGTTATTTAATATGATGTTTGGGATCCGTGGCTGTCTCTCGAGCAAGTCATAGTTAGAGTCAGTACCAGAGAAACAAACTGCATCACATGGCCGTGCTGCTTTTCTCTGTGTCCCAACTGAAGGTGCAGCGAGTGAGTTTCAAAAGTGTACAAAAATGTAACGAAATAATTCATTGTTATGTTAGGAATACCCTCCAGTGTCACTAGCTTGTCACAGTAAGAGTCAGTACACTTGAAACTAACTGCATCACATGTCCGTGCGCCTTTTCTATAACTGTGTGCTAACGCAAGTGCAGCGAGTGAGCTTCAAAAGTATACAAAAGAGTACCGAAATTATTTAAAATCATTTTCGTGATCCGTGCCATTCTCACGAGGTTGTCACAGTTAGAGTCAGTACAAGAGAAACAAACTGCATCGCATGCCCGGGCTGCTTTTTCCTAGCTTTGTCCCAACGTAAGGTGCAGCGAGTGAGCTTCAAAAGTATACAAAAAAGTAACAAAATTATTTTCCGTGGTGTCAGGGATCCCCGCCTCTGTCACGAGCTTGTCACAGTACGAGTCAGTACACGAGAAACTAACTGCATCACATGGCCGTGCTGCTTTCGCTAACTGTGTCCCTACGTAAGCAGCAGCCAGTGAGCTTGAAGAGTATGCAAAATGTACCGAAATTATTTACCATGATGTTAGGGATCCATGCCAGTGTCACCAGCTTGTCCCAGTAAGAGTCAGTACACGAGAAACTAGCTGACACGCATGGCTGTGCTGCTTTTTGCTAACTGTGGTGCAGCCAGTGATCTTCATATGTATACAAAAATGTAACGAAATTATTTACCATGATTTCACGGATCCCCGTCCCTTTGACGAGCTTGTCACAGTAAGAGTCAGTACACGAGAAACTAACTGCATCACATGGCCGTGCTGCATTTCGCTGTGTCCCAACGCAAGGTGGTGCGAGTGAGCTTCTAAAATATTCGAAAAAGTTACGAAATATTTACCATGATGTTAGGGATTCCTGCCAGTGACACGAGCTTGTCACAGTAAAAGTCAGTACACGAGAAACTAGCAGCATCATATGGCCGTGCTACTTATCGCTAACTGTGTCCCAATGCAGGGTGCAGCCAGTGAGTTTCAAAAGTATATAAATAAGTAACGAAATTATTTACCATGATGCTAGGGATCCCCGCCAGTGTCACGAGCTTGTCATAGTAAGAGTCAGTACACGAGAAACTAGTTGCATCCCATGGCCGTGCTGCTTTTCTCTAACTCTGTCCCAACGCAAGGTGCAGCGAGTTGGCTTCAAAAGTATACAATAAAATAAAAAAAAATATTTTTCATGATGTCCGGGATCCGCGCCAGTGTCACGAGCTTGTCACAGTAAGAGTCAGTACAAGAGAAACTAAATGCATCACATGGCCGTGCTGCTGTTCTTTAACTGTGTCCCAACGCAAGGCGCAGCCAGTGAGCTTCAAAAGTATATAAAAATGTAGCAAAATTATTTACCATATTATTAGGGATCCCCGCCATTGTCACGAGCTTGTCACAGTCAGAGTCAGTACACGAGAAACTAACTGCATCACAAGGCTGTGCTTCGTTTCGCTAACTGTTTCCCTTTGCAAGGTGCAGCCACTGAACCTCAAATGTATACAAAAAAGTAACGAAATTATTTACCATGATCTTAGGGATCCCCGCCAGTGTCACGAGCTTGTCACAGTAAGAGTCAGTACACGAGAAACTAGTTGCATCACATGGCCGTGCTGCTTTTCCCTAACTGTGTCCCAACGCATGGTGCAGCGAGTGAGCTTCAAATATATACAAAAGGGCAATTAAGTTATTTAAAATGATGTTAGGGATCCGTGCCTTTCGCACGAGCTTGTCACAGTTAGAGTCAGTACAAGAAAAAGAAACTGCATCACATGGCGGTGCTGCTTTTCGTTAACTGTGTCCCGACGCAATGTGCAACGAGTGAGCTTCAAAACTAGGCAAAAAAGTAACGAAATAATTTACCATGATGTTAGGGATCCTCGCCAGTGTCAAGAGCTTGTCGCAGTAAGAGTCAGTACACGAGAAACTAACTGCATCAAATGGCCGTGCTGCTTTTTGTTAACTGTGTCCCAACGCAGTGTGCAACGAGTGAGCTTCAAAAGTACGCAAAAAACTAACGGAATTATTTACCATGATGTTAGGGATCCCTGCCAGTGTCACGAGCTTCTCACAGTAAGAGAATGTACACGAGAAACTAGCTCCATCAAATGACCGTGCTGCTATTCTCTATCTGTGAGCCAAGGTAAGGTGCAGCGAGGGAACTTGAGCAGTATACAAAAGAGTAACGAAGTTATATATTATGATGTTAGGGATCCGTGCCTGTCTCTCGAGGAAGTCACAGTTAGAGTCAGTACAAAAGAAACTGCATCATATGGACGGGCAGTATTTATCTAACTGTGTCCCAACGCAATGTGAAGCGAGTCAGCTTCAAAATTGTACAAAAAGGTAACGAACTCATTTACCATGATGTAAAGGATCCACGCCAGTGTCAAAAGCTTTTCATAGTAAAATTCATTACACACAAAATAAACTGAATCATAGGACCGTGCTGCTTTTGCTAACTGCGAACCAACACAAGGTGCAGCGAGTGAGCTTGAAAAGTATAGAAAAATGTTACGAAAATATTTTCCATAACGTTAGGGATTCCTGCCAGTGTCACGAGCTTGTCATAGTAAGAGTCAGTACACGAGAAGCTAACTGCATCACATGGCCGTGCTGCTTTTCTCTGTATCCCAACGCAAGGTGGGGCGAGAGAGCTTCAAAAGTATACAAAAAGTAGCGAAATTAGTTACCATGACCTTAGGGATCCACGCCAGCTTCACCAGCTGGTGAAATTGGTATTCACTACACGCGAAATCAAATGCATCACATGGCCATGCTGCCTCTCGCTTACTGAGTCCCAACGCAAGGTGCAGCGATAAAGCTTCAAAAGTATACAAAAAACTGAAGAAATTATGTACCATGTCGTAAGGGATTCCTGTCAGTTACACGAGCTTGTCACAGTAAGAGTCAGCACACGAGAAACTAACTGCATCACATGGCAGTGCTGCTTTTCTCTAACTGTGTCCCAACGCAAGGTGCAGCCCGTGAGCTTCAAAAGTATACAAAAAAATAATGAAATTATTTACCATGAGGTTAGGGATCCTCGCGAGTGTCACGAGCTTGTCACAGAAATAGTCAGAACACGAGAAACTAAATGCATCACATGGCGGTGCTGCTTTAGCTAACTGCGTCCCAACGCAAGGTGCAGAGAATTAGCTTCTAAAGTATACAAAAAAGTAAGGAAATTGTTTACCTTGATGTTAGGGATGGCCACCCATGCCACGAGCTTGTCACAGTATCAGACAATACACGCGAAACAAGCGGCATCACATGGCCGTGCTCCTTTTATCTAACTGAGTCCCTACACGAGGTGCAGCAAGTCAGCTTCTAAAATATACAAAAATAACCAAGTAATTTACCATGATGTTAGAGATCCCTGCCTGTGTCACGAGCTTGTCACATTAAGAGTCAGTACGCGAGAAACTAACTGCATCACATGGCCGTGCTGCTTTTCGCTAACTGTGTCCCAACGCAAGGTGCAGCCAGGGAGCTTCAAAAGTATATAATAGGCGACGAAATTATTTACCATGATGTTAGGGATCCTCGCTAGTGTGACGACCTTGTCACAGTAAGAGTCAGTACACGAGAAACTAACTGCATCACATGGCTGTGCTGTTTTCTTTGTGTCCCAACGCAAGGTGCAGCCAGCGAGCTTCAAAAGTATATAGTAAGTAACGAAATTATTTACCATGATGTTAGGGATCCTCGCCAGTGTCGAGGATCCCGGACCCTCTGGCACATGGTTCCTGTCTGAAGGCTGCTTTTTTTTCTGCGAAGTAGCTCATACTTCCCAAAAACATTAGGTGAATAAGTTCGGTTCCCAAAGAAAGTAACTCAGTAATTTAACCATAATTCCGCAATATGAACGTGTACTTTTGTTGTAATAACACAAAATTGCTGTTTCATATGACCGTGCGTGATAATGAGGATTTTGATACTGCGACCCACGACCACTACTTGATGTTGGCAGTGAAGGAGGAATTACGTATGGTAATAGCGCCAACTATCTTTGTGATAAACAACTTGTAGTGTAGACAATGGGGATGATTTCTATTGTATCGCACCTGTCCAGTACGGGTGATTGACTAAGATGGATGTAGTACATTTAATCTAACTAAGATAGGATAAACGAGAAGAAAGGTGGTTAACCGAGGGGCCCGATTTTTATTAGTCATATCACAAGAAGCCAACAAGCACTGACATCAAGGAGAACATTATGACAGCAGAAGTAATTTCCCCTAAGGTGTCATGCGTGTCAATGTTTGTTGGCTTCTTATAAGAAGAAATAATTTTTTACGAGTCCGTGCAAGCGATCTCACGATGCGTAGCATGGCTGTGCACGCGCCTGGTTCGTTTAAGCGAAAGATGGCGAAATTAAATAATTAAGTGTGTAGTATTTCAGGAATCATTCACACAGAAAAAAAGGCCTAAATATTGCAAATCTTGTCCCGAGAAAATTTTCTGCAAATGTCCCAACAGACTTATTACCAAAATATCTGAGATGCTTGCATCGTCGATGCACGTCTACTATAACTCCTCTACATAGAATCGTTTTCAATGAAAACATGCAAGGGCTGGAAACGTCTCACACTCATGAAAAGTTTTCAGCACGGGTGGTCTCATAGTCTGTAATATACACATTTTGGTGGATAATACCGCCTAATGATATGAAATATGTGAAAGCATGCCTATACTATTATATACATATGTATATATAATTAAAACCACTTTGATATGAGGGACGCACGAGCTATTCAAGCCATATATATATATATATATATATATATATATATATATATATATATATATATATATAGCTTGGAATTATGTTGGACCTGCCCTGATTTAGATTAACCGTACTTATTACTAGTAATAAAAGAAAAATAAGTACACCAAGCGTAGGGTCGCCAAAATATTTGCACTATTGAGCAACATCGTTTTTCAAGTACTATTTCTCAAGTTAAACTTTCTTAAGAAATAACAAGGCCATTGGATTTTACATGCATGATGATATATATTTTATACCATTTGACAGAGCGAGGGGGAGTTATTCAACAGGAATACACCAGAAGCTTTACCATGCGTGTCTTTCTGCAGCAATGTGTACCCAACGGAAATGACCTCCCTATCATATATATCGTTGCATTTTGATTTAGCAATAATTGTATACATAATAACACCTAAAATTCTCTGTTAATCGGCACATATATTAGTCAACTACAATTCACACAAGCTATTCTTAAAGGACAAAGTTGGAGCTTGAGTCGCGATTTTTTAGTACCTAATTTCTAATACAGGGTTTTATCAACATTCAAACCAAAGAAAGCACAAGAAACACTAAACTTACCCAGAACAAAAATAATTTTGATACCTGTCTTTGTTAAGTTTGATTGAGTACATTCCACAAAAAACACTAATAATCTAAGGGCGCCTCGAAAACTTAGTAGCATGCCTTTTTTAATGTGCCTTGAGTAGTTTCTCTTTTCAGATGATTTTTATAGGAACTGGTGAGTTGTATTCAAATAACGTTTTCTTTCTGCTAGTATCAGGAACGAGAGCAGTTTTGACGCTTGGTCAAAATCTGAAATGTCCATGAAAATTTTTCTTGATATGAACGTTTGTACAGCGCCTTAAGATTGCTGCTAAAATTTCACACATGACCAACAATATTTAGATCCATTTGATGTATGTTTCATGCCTTAAGGTAATCATTCGTCCCAAAAGCTTGGAAAATTATTTTATCAGAAAGCTTCCCCGTGAAATTTCTTTCATATTTATTGTGACCACCCCCGTAATTGATGTACATTTTAATACCGTTACCGATAATCATTACAATTCTACTATCCCCAACAAAGTTAAAACGTGTATCCTTTCTCCAAAAAAAAATAATTGCAGGCACCCTGAAATAAAGGAAACAAATTTTACCCGAACTGTTAAAAACGGAAAATAAAGTCAAGATTTAACACTGCGCTCGTACTCACGTCACCCCAGAGCTCTGCACCCGGTGACACGTGAAACGCCAGCGAGTGCGGACTATATTCCAGTGAAGGCTAAGTTTTTTTTTCTTTTGCTATGTTCAAGTTGGGCGCACTCTTATAGAAATAGGCTTAAGTTACTCGGCAAGAAGCATCCACAACAAAAGCATCTTAACGGGCCTAAGTATTATATTAGTTGCAGTGTTTATGTTCTGCCACGATTTGGTGTTTCATTCAGCAATTCTAGCACACACCAAGTCACCGCCACATCGCCAGATGCTGTATTGATCTCTACTTATACCAACTGATTGAGTGATCGATTGGTTGGGTACTTCATTTTCTTCAAAGTTCAAGTTGAAGAGCGGGCTGAAATCGAGCATGCCTGAAAGATGACTCCACTTCCCAATGCACTTTAGACATGAGTATTTGCGCAATAGTAAATGCAACTCTCTTCTATCACAAAATGGTTTTCAAAATAAACGAAGACAAACAAAAAAAGACGATGATGTAACTTCAGAGTTCTAGGAGGAGGAGGAGGAACTTTTATTGTAGAACCAGCACTTTATGATGGCGGGGCCTAAGCCTCCCACGAAGGGACGTCGAGGGCTTGTCTCGCCGCCGCCTCGCGGGCGTGCTGGGTCGCCCAGGTTTGGTCGTCGAGGGCGGAGCTCCGCAGAGCCTCATGCAACCTTGATGAGAGAGTCGTGGTGTCAGTCTGGGTGTACTGTGCTGGGCACTCCCATAGCATATGCGGAAGAGTAGCCGGGTGAATTCCACAGCACCGGCAGTTGGGGGTAGTGTAGACGTCCGGAAATATAAGGTGGAGGCGGGCGGGTGAAGGGTACGTGTTTGTTTGTAGTAGACGCAGGGTGGTAGCCTGCGCCCGGCTGAACTTTGGGTGAGGCGGGGGGAAGATTCGGCGACTGAGGTGAAAGGCCTTAACGAGATCGTTAACGAGAGCGTTGTCTAGGCATGCAGAAAATTTTCAACGTAAAAAAGAAGTCGCAGTTTTTCCCGAAAGGCGAAGCATTGATTGTGATAGGAAATTAGTAGATAGCTATATGAAGTAAGGATAGTAGTTCATCGGCCGTGTAAACTTGGAAGCATTCGCTTACTACCATAATTAAGACCATGGTGTCAGCGCGTACAAAGGACCATATCACAATCGAAAAGCGCGGACTGTAGCGGTGGAGAGGCTGGTGTGAGCAAGCGGGACAGCAGCAGCGAGTGAAATGAGCTGCGTGCGGACAATCGCTTCAACGCAAGAGCGGCGAGAACACAACGCGCACAAACGTATGCGCCATCTGCAGATCCGTTTCAAGACACGGTGCACCCGACCACGGGCAGCCGTGCAAAGTACGCACTTGTAAACGTCGAAGCCGCGTTCCCCCCTCCCTCCTGCGCTGCCTACCGCTTTCCTCCATATATGGCACAAGAGATTGAGCCGCAGTTGTCAGTTCCCCCTTCCGGCCGTTCGCGAAATGCGCCGTCGCTTGCCGGAGCGAAACGCTGCCCCCCTACCTCCCTCCCATTCCCGCACGGCATTTAGCCGGGCGAAAAACAGCACGTCAGATGTCAGTTTTGTTCCTTCGCGCGTCCCAGATTGAGCCACCATCGTCGGCTTCCCTCGCGTGCTTTCACTCGCACATCAGCATACGGCACGCGTTGACGGTGTTATTGCCTGTCGACTTCATACCCAGCATCATGGTGACGCCGGCGGCAAGAATGCATCTGGAGTGTCCACGTAATTGCTATCGCAATAAAATTCATATACGCCGGTAATTTAGGAGAGCGCATCAGTAACCGTAAAGGCACAGTCAATAAAATAATAAAAAATCGACATCAATTCATACGCTTATAAATATTCCCGCGTCCGTTGTGCGGCAAGGACAATGAGGATAAGAATATATATCGAAATTTAAAGGGACCGTAGCGAAGATACTAGCGTATGGTATTAACGGTCGGATTTTGCTATTGTTGTCTAGTTATTGGTTTTGTTATTATTGGTTTTGTTTGGTTATTGTCCATACCACTTTCACAAGGGAAACTTCCACGTAGAACAAAACCGTGGTGGAATGATGCATGTGATAAAGCTCGTAGGAAACAAAACTGTGCATGGTCTCGACTAAACAGGTACCCAACTTTCGAAAATTTATTGTTTTTTAAACAAAAGCGCAGTGAGGCGAGAAGGGAAAGACGGATAGCAAAAAGAACATCATGGGTGAAATATGTGAGCTCGATAAACAGTCAAACAACAAGTAAATTAATCTAGGAGAAAGTCAGAAAAATAGACAGTGTTCATAGAGAATACACACTCCCTATATTTGAAGAGGAAACGGATCTTAAAGGGCAAGCAAATATATTTGGCGAGCACTTTGCTTGAATTTCGAGTGACGCTCATTACACTCCCGAGTTTCTTAATATAAGGGCCACGGCAGAAAAGAAAGATCTTAGGATATCACTGAATAGTACTGAGCCATATAGCTGTCCTTTTACAAAAATTAAACTCTTCGATGCGATATATTTAGGGAAGAGCCATTCAGCAGGCCCGGACAACATACACTACGAAATGCTGCGACACCTACACATAAACACGTACGATACAATCCTCCACCTCTTCAACAGGTTGTGGGCGGAAGGTCATTTTCCGAAAGCATGGAAGAAGGCGATAGTTCTACCACTTCTAAAACGTGGAAATGCAAGTTCTGATCCTAACAGTTATCGCCCCATTGCCTTAACCAGTTGTTTAGGAAAAACATTCGAAAGAATGGTTAACAAACGGCTTGTACACCTTTTGGAAAGTAACGCGTTACTTGATCAGTACCAGTGTGGCTTTAGAGCCAATCGCAACACAATAAACCAATTAGTCCGGTTAGAAACAAAAATCCGTGAATCTTTCGTCCAAAGGCAGCATTGCGTCTCCGTTTTCTTTGACTTATCAAAAGCGTATGATATGACGTGGAGACATGGCATTTTAATGGACTTGCACAGATACGTAATAAAAAGGCACATGCTTCGTACAATCAAAAGCTATCTGGAGGACCGAACTTTTGAAGTGATGTTGGTACCAACTTTCTCCAACTGTTTTATGCAGAAGAATGGAGTGCCGCAAGGTGGAGTATTGAGCGTTACACTATTTTTAGTGAAGCTCAATTCGATTACTACAGTTATTCCATCTTCCTTAATGCATTCTTTATATGTCGATGACATTCAACTTTGTTTCTCCTCTTGTAATATAGCTACTTGCGAACGCCAACTCCAGTTGGGCGTAAACTCGATAGTGCGATGGGCAAACGCAAATGGTTTTAAATTTTGCGCAGAAAAAACAGTATGCGTACGTTTCAGTCAATACCGAAGGCTCACACGGGACCCAACATTACATATTAAAGGACAGCAAATCACAGTAAAGAACGAACACAAATTTCTTGGTATGATCTTTGACAAGAAACTCAACTTCAAAGCGCACATCGCTTATGCAAAACAGAAATCTCTGAAATCCATAAATTTAATAAAGCTCCTATCCCACCAATCATGGGGTTCAGATAGAATATGTCTGCTTCGCATATACAATGCAGTTGTCCGGTCACAATTAGACTACGGATGTTTTGTGCACGGTTCAGCTCGAAAGTCAGCATTAGAGGTTCTTGATCCGGTGCATCACCTCGGACTACGTCTGTGTTCCGGCGCGTTTCGTACGTCACCCGTACAAAGCTTGTATGCAGAAACCAACCAGCTGTCTTTGGAACACAGAAGACTATTGCTTGGAAACATGTACATAATGAGAGTACTGTCCTGTTCAACGCATCCTTGTAGACTACTATTTACAAGGCCGCGCTTTGAAATACATTTTAGCAACAAACCGGCAATCATTCCTTCCTTTTTCATCAGGTACCAAAAGCTGAATGCGGACCTATGTTTCGACGTAGGAAATAAATTCTTGCAAGATGAACCTTCTTTTGCTCCCTTGGAGATGAAACATGCGCAATGCGACTTTAGGTTAACAAAAAACAGAAAAGAATTTTCACCAAGAGAGGCGTTACTAAGCTAATATCTCGAAATAGAATCAGAATATAATTTTTGCGTGAAATACTTTACCGATGGATCAAAAAGCAATGACAATGTAGGCGCTGCAGTGACATCAAATCAATTTAAAAAAGAAATGAGACTTCCAAGTCAGGCTACTGTCTTTACTGCAGAACATGATGCCATTTCGTTAGCTCTTGAAGACATCCTGAAAAGATGAAATCACCAATCTGTTATATTTAGCGACTCCTTGAGCTCTCTTCAAGCTCTCGCATCTTGGTTACCATCTAGGAATAATCTACTGAAGAAAAGAAAAAGAACAATACACAATATGTCACAAGAGAGCGTTAAATGTTACTTTCTGCTGGATTCCTAGTCACGTAGGAATTCCCGATAATGAAAGAGCAGATTGTATGGCAGTCCATACCAAAGATTTGGAGCTACATGATGTTGGCCTACCTTGGCAAGATTATAAAGCTACTTTAAAAATAGCAGTTGAGAAACACTGGCAGAAAGTGTGGGATGAAGAAAAACTAAACAAGCTTCATTGCATAAAACCTATCTTACGAGAATGGCAGAGTTGTCGCCACAGACAAAGGTTTTACGAGGTTATATTATGTCGTTTAAGAATTGGTCACACTAGGCTGACACATAGTTGCTTAATTACTAACAAACCACAGCCAACATGCCAACACTGTGGTGAAATTTTAACCGTGCTACATATTTTAATAACATGTCCTGGCTTAGAAAAATGGAGGGAAAGAGATTTTAAGATTTTTTACGAAAAAAAATCCCTATCCATCCTATGTTCTTATTGAGCGATAAAGCACTGGTCCCATATAAAGATACATTTAACTTTTTTAAAGCCACAGGAATCCTGCAAGAACTGTAGCACTTTCATGTTTTATATTTTTACTTCGCCATTTACCCCATTTTACAGCATATTAACAAATAAGCTAATACGAAAAACACGTTCTTGGCGCATTATAGTCGGCACGGCTGCTGCGCCATAAAAATCCCAAGTCATCACTGTTATTGTTCCTCCCGACTAGTGCGTTTGCCCCTCGAGTTTCCGATGCTGCGAAAAACATTTCCGACATATAGATGAACAAGCAAGCACTAATTATATAAGAGTGCACTAGGAGAAAAATACAGATCCGTCACACAACATAATGGCATTCCAACCTAAAGAAAAATAGAGTAATCTAGTTCTTAGGGCCACAGAACACATATTTATTTAGAGAAGGAAAGCTGTAAATTTCCCAGTGCAACAGAAGTAACTGCAGCGGCGGCGTCGAAAACTAAATGATGTGATCTACAGATGGCGCTGTCAAATTCTAAACCAGTATCATGTATATTACGTAGTGCTAAATACGCCGCTGCGGCATGGACTGCTGGGGCTATTCGCGCTACTAGATAGCTGGATCTGGGTGTTTTATTTACGAATTAATTATATGGCCCATTTCGCAGAAATATATCGTTGTAGTCGCCGACGTTACCGAATGATGGTACTGAAAATGGCTGGCGCCAAAGAATAAAACCAGATCAAAGAAAACTTGGATTGACGTGAAACTTTTCAGGTGGGTAACTGCAAACGAAGTAACTTGATGCCTTTGAAAAGAATATTATTTAAATAACGGTCTGGGTTGGACTAAAACCTCCTGGGCATAACAACCGCCATAGCAAATGTGATGTCGCAGTCATCTGGCTCACTAAGTGTTTCACCAAGAGCTTGCGTCATTGGGCACGTGACGGCGCAGCGAATAGGTACCAGCTGGCGCCACGTCATGATTATGTAATATTTGTGTATAAAATAAAAAAGAAATAGGTTCCAATAGAAAGCCGCTGGGCAGTCCTTCGAATTATGAGCTCCACGCGGGCAAGCGAGTGCGTTGAGACGCTTGGCGCCTTCTCATTTGGCCTTGCCGAGGCCCAGTTAAAACGAAGGTGAAAGCTTGCGCGCACTATTAACGCGCGCAAAAAAAACTATTTACAGCGACTATGATGGTTTCGCAATTACAAGAACTACGCCTTGTTAAGTGTCTCCGCCGAATTTTGTTACCGCTGTCGGAGCGGTGTTGACGTGTACTGTGCGCTAGCATGACTACAGATGTGTTTATTACGTTGAGAGGTGACCGAGAGGCCTGCACTAGCCAAAAAGCACGTCAATCAAGTGGGCTTAGAATGTTTATTGTCAATGAGGAATGAAGCACTACATGTCCGCAATGTTCGTACAGGTGAGATGGACACTGTCAATCCCTCTGTTTGCAACATATTCAAGTACAGAATGTTACCTTCATAATGGAATGTATAATTGAAATGTAGCGCAATGTTCTCATCGTGTTCAGTGCGCCGCTTAAAGCAGCGACGACGAACCTTCAGCCAATGATATTTATGCTGGGGTACCCTTGTACTGTAGTTGCCTATAGTGCCGCTTGCCGTGTTTAACGCTATTCGTATATTGTCTGCGCCTGACAATTCGAGCTAGACTTCTTTAATTAACATAAAACGTGCGCGGCAAAGGTGTAATGCGAACAACATCGGCTCAACCTGCAATGCAAAATTCTTTTCATAACACATTGTCAAGCCGCACTTCGTGTAGTAAAAAGCAAACAAGAAACCGCACGCTAAGTTTTTGACCACAAATTCTTGTGTGCTGCTGATATTTCTGCTGCACATTTAGTGTTCAGGTGCGGCAGCAAGGGGTTCGACACGCGTAAAGTACTCACAGAAAAGCAAGGAACTTTATAGAGACAACAGTAGTTACAAGGACTTCTAAGAAGATCTTTTGAATAAACAAGCACACTAAATAAATATATAGGCGAGCCATAACAATGATCGCCGATCCTTGGAAAACGGAACTTGCGGTTTCATGTTGAAAAATCTGAGGTGCTCAGGTTTAATAATCTCTTGAAGGAAGAAAAACTATATTTCAGTGGTTTATAATGCTTGTAAAAAGTTGAGAATGCTGGTTGTGTTAGCTTCCTTTTTCTAGCATCTCTTACCTTACTGCATAGGGCTAGTCTGGTTATTTAATACTTGCTAACTGTTCATGGACCATGTAAGAGTGATCGCTAGGAACTCAGTGACCATTAGGTATAAATTCCAGAAAGGAATGAGGCCATCTAGATCAAAGATGGCCTCAGGCCATCTTTGATCTTGATGCCCTGAGGCCATTTTTGATCAAAGATGGACTCGGGCCATCTTTGTTCGTTTGAAAATATTTTCCACTTTCATGTCACAAATTATTGCTGCGAGATAGCATGAGACAGTTAGAGGTAGTTCCCGTCAAGTTTATATGCAAAGAGCAAGTGACATAGGTTGTGTTATATGCAATCAGGATATTTGTACCTTGTTCTTGTTCACTCCGCCGTGGTTGTAATAGCAGAAAAGAACGAAGCCGGCACTTAGAACAGAGGTTGAAAAGCGCGAATAAAACAAGAGCACAACGAAACAAGTACCATATACAAGCGTTGACTGCCAACTAGAAGTTTATTTGAAATTCTCCAGCCATTTTATACCTTTTTCAGCATAAGCAAGCATACAGCAGTCGCAAATAGATCTGCAAAATTAGATACATCCTGATCTTTCATTCAAAAAGCAATTTCTTTTCCGACAAGGCAATGCCACATGCTTACCGACAATGCTTACACATTTATCTCCTTCTTTTATAATATAAAAAGCCCCTATTATTTACCTTTCCCTCTTACATTTTCCTTTCCGTACAAGTTGTTTATTTCGAATGTGGGAGTGTAGGTAAACTTGAAACAATGTCCCGCTAAATGACTCCCATGGCCATTCTTTAGGTTACTGCTGTGCTGACGGGCTCTTTCATTGAAACACTGCCCGTTTTCCCTATGTAACGTTTTCTGAAGCGAAAAGGTGATTCGAATAGTACGCCGCGAACTCGAAGGAGCGTTTCCTGTCTCGCCTCAACAGACGTCATGGAACAACACTGCTAAGACGATATGGCTGATCCAGTCCGTGGTTCGCCAGGAAATCGCTAATATGGGTCTTCTCAGCGCCTACTCCTTGAGTCGCCCTGACACTCGCCCTGCTCGTATGCCTCGGTCCTATCGCAGTCCACCTCACAGTGTCCGTTATCCCTACACTATCAGGAATCTTTCGGACTGGCGTACACCTGACGACCGGCTGATCTGTTTCTGCTGCGGCCGGATCGGTCACGTTTCGGATCAGAACGGCTCCGCCATCACTGGCGGAGCCCTTGGCTGTCCCCTACTGGAAACACCTTCCGGAATTCAAGTTCGCCCGCGAAGTTCCTCACCCCGTCGCTTCTACGACGCTTCCGACGCCACTACCCCTACTAGCGGCTACGCTCGCTCGCCCTCGGGTCAACGTCACCAGCTCGTTCCGCTCCAGCTTCCCCGCTCGCAGTCGCCGACCTACCCAGGGCCATCCCAGCAGAAAAACAAGGCAATGCGGTACCTCGAGGTGGTGCTGCAATGTCGGATTAGCCACAAAATGCTTCTTTGACGCTGTTTACGAGACATAACCATCTTGACGTGCAAATTGATGACACACCCGTCACAGCCCTCATAGATACCAGAGAACACATGTCGATTATTACCAGCTGCCTACGCCGCTATTTAGAGAAAATTGTTACGCCTGCCATTACTCTGTTCGCACGAATCGCCGATGGTAGCATGGTGACCGTGGTCGGAGTGTGTACTGGACGTGTGAGCATTGCCGGCCGCCATACTATCCTCATTTTTACTGTGCTTTACCAATGACCCCATGACCTCATCCTAGGCCTAGACTCCCTTTTCATCCATTGTTTCATCGATTGTTCCTCAAGTACAGTGTGTCTTAGCCTGCCTCTACCAGACGTTCCTCCAACACCACATGAAATTCGCCTAAGACCGACTTATTTTGTTCACGGTCAACCACAGGTCCTTACATACATCGAAATGACGTCTTCTACGCCAGCTCCTGATGATGATTACAACTCCGCTTCCATAAATGCCATTGTTCTCGCCCACAGCATTATTGTGCCGCATATGATACCGAGGGTTACAGACAATTGCACGTACCTCCCTGTGGTGAATTCCGGAATCGCTGATCAAATTCTGCCTCAAGATATCACCCTGGCTACAATCACTGCTTTAGAAGTTAGTTGCGTTGAGACTTTTGCCATCGACGCTTCCTGTGAGCCTTTCAGGTCTGCCAAATGTACTGAGAACAGCATTAGGAAAATGATTGCCCCGAATCGCACTCCAGGGGAGACTGAGCAGCTCTGCGGTCTATTGCTTTCCTAAAAGGATATATTGGACCTGAACAATCGACCCTTAGGCAAGACGTCACCCATCCATCGGCAACCCTACCAAGTTTCAGCTTCGGAGCGTCATGTCATCAAAACGGAGGTAAAAAGATGCTAGCGATAGACATCGTTAAGCCATCGTCAAGTCGCTTGGCGTCCCCTGTCGTGCTGGTCAAGAAGAATGACAGCTCATGGAGATTCTGCGTCGGTTGCTGCCACCTCAACCGAATCACAGAGAAGGACGTCGACCCACTACCTCGTATCCTTGACACCCTCGATTGCCTATGCGGGGCACAGTATTTTTCATACATCGTACATAGGAGTGACAAGCATAAACAAAGAAAGGAGACGGGGAAGAGGGCGTGAAGCGAGCGCGTGGAGCCGCCATCTTGGAGAAGGGGTGCGCGCTGGGAAGGACGTGGTGGCCGGGGCGCAGCGTGCCAGGAGAAGACGGCAGGAGATCGCCTCTCTTGGTCCCGCCCCAGTTCCTAGGCGACGCAGCGGCGTCCCGCCCGAGTACCAGGCTCGGCGGGCAGATGAACGACGTCCATGGAACTACCGCTGGCGCGGACTTACCTGCCAGGATCCGTCAGCGTTTACGCCGCTGAACGCCGCTGAACGTAGAACGTGGTGGCCGGGGCGCAGAGTGCCAGGAGAAGACGGCAGGAGATCGCCTCACTGGGTCCCGCCCCAGTTCCTAGGCGACGCATCGGCGTCCCGCCCGAGTACCAGGCTCGGCGAGCAGATGAACGACGTCCATGGAACTACCGCTGGCGCGCACTTACCTCCGAGGATCCATCAGCTTTTACGCCGCAGAACGCCGCTGAATGTAGAACGTGGTGGCCGGGGCGCGGCGTGTCAGGAGAAGACGGCAGGAGATCACCTCTCTGGGTCCCGCCCCAGTTCCTAGGCGACGCATCGACGTCCCACCCGAGTACCAGGCTCGGCGAGCAGATGAACGACGTCCATGGAACTACCGCTGGCGCGGACTTACCTGCCAGGATCCGTCAGCGTTTACGCCGCTGAACGTAGACGCGCGGAGGCTGGCTACAGCCGCCAGTCACCATGCCGTCTAGGGAACTAAACTGGGCCGGCGCGCACCGGGAGCGCCAGCCGGCACGAGCCCCGCTCTGTCGGAGCGCGACAGCTTCTTAGCGAGTGTGCCTTCGTCACGTCGGCGGGGGCATCGGTGACTCCGGATACCAGCGACGACTGAAGACGACCGGATTGCAACGACGGACCACACACAGAGGGACGCCGATAAACGAACAGAACCGATACTGTAAGCGCCCCTAATACAGCGTGTACGCGATCGCCGCACAGACTTTCGCTAACGCGGTAGTGCGAGAGTAAAGCATAGCAAGGGAGGACGCAGTCTGTGTGCAATAAGTGGCGAACGTTACCGTGTGTTCCTGTTGTTAAAAGTCCAAATCTGATGAGTGTTGTGTTTGTGCTGCATCTTGAGTTCATGTGTTCCTTCTGCCCGCTCAAGCAAATGTACCAGAGGTTAATGTATGCATGACAGCCTACGGTCCGGATATTGGCAAATCGCTGTCGATGATCTAAATCGTGAAAAGACCGCCTTTATAACGCCCTATCTTCTTTACCACATCACACTTATGCCTTGTCGGCTATGCAACGCTCCGGCTACGCCTGAGCGTATGATGCGCTTATTATTCCAAGAATTCAAATGGTCGACTTGTCTATGCCACCTAGATGATGCTATTGTGTCCTCGCCCTCATTCTGCACCCACATTGAGTGCTTTTCAGATGTACTTGCCATTTTTCGCAAGGCCAGTCTACAGCTCATCTCCAAGAAATGTAACTTCGGCCATCGGGACATTACTGTTCTTGAATATTTCGTCAATGCCACTGACATCTGACATGACCCATAGAAATCGCGTCGTGAAAGATTTCCCAGTTTCACGGTCTGCAAAAGATGTCCGAAGTTTCGTGGGCGTTTGCTCTTACTTCCACCACTTTGGTAAAAATATTGCCACCATAGCACGCCCCCTCACAGCTCTCGTGAAGAAAAATGCGCCGTTTTCTTGGGGATCCTCTCACGCCACCGCCTTTTCTCGCCTTACCAGCACGCTCACCACCCCACCAATTCTAGGACACTTCGCTACTTCAGCCCCTACAGAGGTGCGCATCGGTGTCACTGGCCACGGAATTGGTGCCTTCTTGGCACAAGTTCAACACGGCAATGAAAGTGTCATCGCGTACACTCGCCGACATTTGGCACCTGCGGAGCGGAACTACTCTATTACCGAACGCGACTATTTGGCTGTTGTGTTGATAGTGGCGAGTTTCTGCCCCTACTTATGCGGCAAGCCCTTTTCCGTTGTCATGGACAACCACGCTCTCTGTTGGCTTTCTTCCTTAAAATATCCCACAGAGAGGTTTGGACGACGGGCTTGGAATATGGGCATATGATAGCGCATGATAGCGCTGCTACCATGCGCTATCATATGAAAAGCTGCTCTTCCACAAAGCACAATTAGGATCACCACGTCATGCATTCCCCAGGCTCACCGGCTCACCCAGTGCTTCAATCGGACCTTAAGGGGCGTGCTATCAAAAAAATCTAATTTCACTCCCATTCTGTGAAGACGGATGACCAGGGAAACTGTGTATATGGGCCCCTTAATGGCGAACTGCAGCTCCACCGCGGGTGGGCCTGGCATCGCTCTATCCTCGCAATCAGCCTACGCATGGGGAGTGCTTAACCCCTGATTCATCTCCGCCGCGTACCGGCCCGGCATGCACTGCCTTCGGGATCGGCCCACCTTCGGGTAGTGCATAACACCTGCTTCACCTCCGCCGCGGCTACTCGCCGCATCTCACAGTCTTCAGGATCCGCCCACGTATCGGCAATGCTGAACTCCTGCTTCACCACCGCTATGGGTGGGCGTGGCATTGCAACGTCTCGGGGATCGGCCCACGCAAGGGGAGTGCTTAACAGCCTGCTTCACCTCAACTGCGGGTTGGCCCGGCATTACACAATCATCATTGCTTTCGGCCCACGTATGGGGAGTGCTTAACGCCTACTTCGTCTCCGCTGCGGGTCGGGCCTACATTGCACTTACTTCGCGATCGCCCGACGTATGCGTAGTGCTTACCGCCTGCTTCACCTCCGCTGCGGGTCGGCCCAGCATTGCACTATCTTCGGGATCGGCCTACGTATGGGGAATGCTTAACGCTTGCTTTACCTGCGCCGCTAGTCGGCGCGGCATTGCACGGTCTCCGGAACCGACCCACGTATAGGGAGTTTTTTTTTGCTTACAACGACACCAAAATTTACATGGACGGTAAAGGTGCACAGCTTCGCTTTGTTTTGCGTCGGCTGGCCACCGCGATCGAGACCTTGCACTTCCATACGTGACATTCCCATGTAGTTCCTCCTGCCATGAGAATGCTGGATACGCCCCCGTTTATTTTTTGTTAGGAGGTGAACCAACTTTACCTTTGGATACATTTCCTTCTACGGCAACTTCGACAAGTTAACGTGCAAGTGATACCGTTGCCGGGCTGATCACGGGCTGCAGATGGCTTGTAGTTCATTTGCTGCTTCCCAAGATAACCATTGACCTCGCGAGGAACGTTTTCCTCTGGTTGCTCTACTTACTTTTCTGGAGTTAACTAACTTAAGTTCATGTTTGTAGTGCAGAAACTATTATTTTCAACAATGTGTAGTAGCATGACCTTCAGTGACCGGCCCTACTGGCTGTAATCTGTACTGTGTGTTCTACTTTATTATTTAGATTTGTCCTGTTGCTCTTTCTTTCCTCTTTCCTCCCCTCATTCCTGTCTTCCAATTCTGTGTTGCTGTCGCATCTCTTCTGAAGAGCTGGGATTCGTTGTGCCCCTTTCGGTGCCAGTTGCCAGCCTGCTCCTCGCTTTCGCGTTCCTCTTAATTGTGTATATGTCTTCAAAATAAATAATAATAGAAATATTGGCTGTAGCTTGCTCACCTTATGAACACACATTGCAAATAGTTTCCCTACTGCGCTTCCACGCCACAATATCAACAATTCACTGCAGTGAGCGATATTTATTACCAAATAACCGGCCCAAATTGCTTCCCAGGGTAGCGCCTTTGTGCACACTTCAAGGCACGCCGCCGACCGCCCATACACACTAAAAATATGGATGTCGAAACGCTTGTTTACCTTTATGCGTGTCAGCGCGGTGGAAAGAGAGCAATGTGCGATTTCATGTTTTTACGAAAGAAGCAGCCGACGTGCACCAATGCTGACTTGGATAAGAAATTTGGCATTGAGAAGAGTTGACGACTGATTCTATACCAGTTTGTTCAAAATAATTCACTTGGGGCTTCTTTCTTGCTTGTTAGCAGGACATTGCTCTCAATACCTTGCAGAGGTTTCACATCGCGGAGTGCGCTTTACACAGGTAGACGCTTTAATAAAGTTAGAGTGATATACATTTAAGATTCATTTGGTTTTGTTCGTTTATAGCTTCCTTCTGCATTATTTGTCTTAGTAGTACTCTAAGCAGCACGAATATTCTCTCTAATGCACTTTTACCTGCAGGCACATCAGCAGGAACGATAACTATCTGAGGAGGTCTGAAGTCGCCCATGACACATGTTATGTCGCGACGTGACATATCCTTTCATAGCACGCTTTAATCTAACGGTGCAAGTAAAAGATATCGTTTTTTTATTCAATGCACTGAGCTGCCAGCTTAATTGCTCTCAAAAAATTTAGAAGCAGCAGCAGACAGTGCTAGTTCCTGGTTTGGAACATTTGACCTGTGTAAAGAGCCGCAAGTTTCCTTTCAGGCGCTGTGCACACAGCCAAATGCCAATACAACTCGTTCGGTTCGTTTGCAAGCCATGCGTTCACACTATTACAATGAATATGCTCCAAAGAATAACCTCACTAAATTTAGCAAACCCATTGGAAGACGCGCAACTTGGCCCGTTTGGTAGTACGATTGGTTATGAACTTCTCCCAATTCACAGAGGTTTCAGAATTCCTACTGGCATTGGATGTCTACTGTGTTTCCAAGCCTGGACTCTAGATCGAACACTGCGTACTTTGAGAACGAACAAGCGTCAGTATTCAGACGCATACTGTATGTTTTCGTACAGTTCAGCTAACTAGAAAAATAAAGTTCATCGCTGCTCACAGAGTCCTCTTCGCCATCGCGGCGCGCTCACCCGAGGCCTTTCCATGCGTTGAGGATTTCCCTCCAGCATTTTTGCTGCGGCGTCGATGGCGTGAGAAAAAATTCACCGATGACTACGACATTCCCTGATGCGAAATTGGGGTGAAGCTCTATAGCTGTTTTCATTGCATGATTCAATACCTTTTACTATAATTGCACAGGTACAGTCTTTATTAGGAAGAGGAAGCTGTATGCAGCGTAGCTGGCGCGAACAATCTTTATCCTGCGACACATTGCAAACCGAGCGAAGTATGGCGCGAGTTCCCGCTAATCAGAAGATGGTGAGAGGCCGCGCGTGTTGGACGCGCGGGTGCTATTCGCAGTAGCCGCCACAGGCACACGTCCGCTCATGCAGCGCCTTGTGTCCATAAAGATGACGGGCGCTACAGAAGCATAATATCGTAGCCATCGTCGCCGCACAGCCCGTCTTCAGCAACACTAAGCTTCTCTTCACACGTTTTCTTTCCACCAATGACGAGAGCGGTCATACGTCGCGGGAAAATCGTGTCATCTGTGTCCGCGGCGACAACACCAAAGACCGCCACATCCACCTTTACTCGTAGCCGCCAGTCATCGCCCCTTGAAGGAGCAGTGATTAACAAGGAGGGAAGACACCAGGAACCCTGCGAGACTTATCACTAAATATCCCATATGCACCGCTTCAAGCGTCGCCTGCTCCAAACGTCGGCCAAGTAACTCGATAAAATTCATGGGGACGCGTTTAGGCGACTGCAAACAAACACATACCCACACACAAAGTACATTAACAAAATCACAGGTGCCAATGAAAGCGACCTATGTAGGCTCTGTTCACAAACAGAGACACTTACATACATAATTTGGGAATGTACCGCGCCCCCATTTACACATCCCCCCTGTCAGTAGCGAAACTGACAAGACCGCCTGGTTCAGGTCCGGGGACTTCGAACGACAGCTTCAACTGGTGGACTGCGCGGAGAAGGCCAAGCAGGCCCAGGGCCTTACTTGAGCGCTATCCCTCAGCCACCTCCCCCTTTCCCCTCACCCTTTTCAGTAATGTTTACCACCGCCACCACCACCACCGACACACACGCTGGTACCGCCGACCGACCTCGACAGCTGACACCGCGGACGAACTTAATGCTCCCCACTTTATGCTACCCTGCCACCGCCCCACGGAAGTACAGATGAGATCGCCAACGCGGCTGCGGATGCCGTAACCACCGACAAATCATCGTAAGCGAAGGCCGTACCCCCTCCCTGGCTCCTCAAATTTTCGCCTCATGCTTTCACTGCGGCCTCATCATTCCCCTTCCTTCTCTCGCTATCTTTTCACTATCACGTTGCGCTCCGTGTTCGCTTCTATCTTTCGCTGTGCTGGTTCGGTCGGTTACGAGGTAAGACGCCGAGGCGCGCCAACGACAATCGCAGCAACAGGCCGCGAAGAACTGCGCTGTAAAACAGGATTGCGTGTTACTATATGGTCCCGCATGGATCAAGATACGGCGGCTGGAGCTGTACGAGGGGCAAAGCGTGTGCTGGCAGGTATCTTTTCGCAAATTCTTTAATTTGGTGCATACATATTTCTTTACATTTATCTGGGTATGTATAAGTGACTTGTCCCTGCAAGTGTTCTTCATGATACGGCTAGAAATTATGAACAGCCACCAGTAGAACCTTTCATGTATCTTTTGAACAACGTTTCTAGCGTTGGCCATGTTAGCGAACGAAGAAGCGGACTTCGCGGACTAATTGGGCTAATCCAATGGCCAAAAAATCAAGGTAAATTTTCACTGAAATGCTTCAAGTATTGCGCAGCAAATTTTAACAAAGGTTTCATTGCGGATTAAAAAAAAAAACTTTGTGTACTGTTGCGTGCGTTTGGAGGCAATTTCTTCCTGCGCGCCGTAGTTTCTGTGGAAGATGTGGCGAGAAAGTGTGCATGAAGCGTGACGTGGTAAATTATGCAATTATTTAATCATCAAACAGGTCATTTAGTTTCCGATATAGCAGAAGTTGTTACAACTATGAACCATGTAGGTATCATGATATTTACACCCTACAGAGTAATACTATACTCCAATTCGTGTGCCTGCTTACGCCATGTCTTCTTTAGTTATTTTAGGAAAAGACGCTTATTTATGAATACCTTACAGGCCTTCGAGAAGGTTTTGGGTAAGTGTTTGACGTAATAGTTTTGTGGAAACCTGCAAGATGGACACAAGTTATTATTGAAGGGAAAATAACACATCCACCTGTCCGCAACAATTACATCAGTACGATTACTTCAAGGTAAAACAAGCGTTACTCAACAAGTTAAGAAAAAATCACCAACCTAACAAATGCTTTATTTGCACCATACAATGGTGCGCTAGATTATTACACAAAAAAACAATTCAAATGAAAACTCGAAGCGCCAACAAGTACGTACGCGAAGAGCAAATATTACGCGAAGGTCATGACACTACACAATGGGCTTACAAAGCGTCCATTGCTGTATCATTGCTCAATCACCGCAGTGGAAATTGTAAAAAATAGACAAACTAAAAACGGAAGAGAAGGCAGAAACAATTGAACTCTGCCATTTACGATAAGCTACAATTTCAGAGACAATGACTCGCGTGTCAATCCACGCGTATTTTTTTATTTTCAAGACAAACAGTTAAACATAAGTTCGCACTGCAATGTCCGTGGATAAATTGTAGAAAAATATTGGAAAAATAAAGGCACCAAGGAACCAAATGGCCGAGGAGGCAAAACCTTCGGTAAAGAGATGAAAAACTGCCCAGGATGCGTGATCTGAAAAATTTCCCAGCACGTGAAGAGCGAGACAACGCGCACATTGAGGACTCGAGCGGTATGCCTTCTACGGCTTCATCCAGGTGTTAGCGGGTGAAAAAAAATTTTTTAATAATAAATAAATTGAATAAGTAATAAATATGAAAAGTAATTTGTATCTAACTGTCTTTACGCCTACGTGGGACACTAGGCAGTCACTGGTCAATCGGTTAGCGCACAGGGCTAAGGTGCTGAGGTAACAAGTTTCGCACCCAACAAGCGGACCAACTATATTTACTCAATATATATGCCAACCTGTACCTACGTGTCGCTTTTCAAAGAATCTCCTTCGTGCCGACATGGATCACTGTGGATGAAGACTCAGTAGGTACCGTTGTTCCAAGTCCAAGTCGCGGTCAAATTCTTCGAAGACTTGTTTTTAGTACTGGTAATATGACATTCCGTCCATGCCGGTCTTGCACGAATCTGCTTTGTGCCAGCTCGAGCGATTTTGTATGTGCCAGTAGCTGTGTGCAACTCTTCAATGAACGTATTTTACGCTAACTTGGGTAAATATGTATGTGCCACTTGGAATATGCCGCTTTACTGAGATGAAAAATACTCACGGGTTTTATGCCACTTTGCAAAGAACGCATACGACGGTAACGCTTCAGCAAGCGTCGCTATTAACCCGCAGGGTATGTTTTGCTATTAAACGCACTTCTCGCCAACTTGGGTCATTGCGTATGTGCAACTGAGTGCACGGCAAGACAGACTACAATTCTCAACAGGCAGCGGCAGGCCACGGCACGAGAGAGTAGTCCAGTTGCGGCATGATGCGTTTCTCAGCGTTCGCACACACCGGCGTCAGGCATTTCGGGCGCCACGCTGAGGCTTCGCGGCGACTGTGGTACATGGCACCGAGTGTTCTTAGGGAAGTGCGAAATATGAGTCCTGCTGCTCTACACGCCTTATACATAAGTCGTTTAGACGGCGGAAATCCGTTGTGTCGTTACAATGATTCAATGATAAACGCATTACCGTCGACAGTCGTATCCAGATGTCTTCTGCCGCAATTGCTTTTCAATGCCAAATGTGCTTGCCTTCAGATAAATTGAGAACAAAACTAGCACACGCTCAGGCGCGACCTCCCATTGTTTCCGCTCTGCGTCTATACCAAACAAGACCAGGTCACTCAGTTGGCTATGTTTCGAGAATCGATGGAGAGCTTTTTCTTTGCTGGGGTACATTTCAACTTACATTGTGTTGGTACGCTCCAATAACAAAGTTATGTGTGCGTTTAACAAATACTGTTGCATGCGGCAACGGTAATTACTGACCATTGTGTTTTGTCCACCCTAGAAAGGCGAGTGGTGTGGATTATGAAGCGACGACCTTTGTGAATTGAGGCTCAAACGCACTTTTGAAACAGTATTTGAAGTGCATACCAGAGAGATTATAACACACGAAGTTTCGGAAGGATATGAGAATCATACTAGATTATTAATAGATAGAGCGCTAACGCAACGATAAGTAAGATTATTCATAAAAACGAGTTTAGCTGGAAACTAACCGCCAACCATGGCAAGTTTGCTCAATTTATACCCAGAACTCTAAATACGAATACAAACAAGTTAAAACAAAAGTACTTAAAAATTTTGCTTTGCGAGTTTTGGAAACTTACATGGAATGCACATTGCTACGGGAATAACCAATATTTTCAAATTACCACTCAAAGAAGGCTACAACAGCCATCAGCTGGGGCGAACGAAGCAAGGCTGTCTTGGTACTCTCTCTAAGTCTTCGTAGTCCGACCGACAATGCCAGTCGCTTCAGTTTCCCGTGGCGCTACGAGCCGCGGCGAGAGCTTCGATACGGCGCTTGCTAGAACAGTCCATACAAAGCCGTCATGTACGACATAAGTTTCACAACGTGCACGATATCAGAGGACGGTAGCCTAGACAACCGTGAAATAACGACAGGTTCAATTTCCCTTATAAAGTGGGTGACTTGATGTAACAATCTGCAAAGTCCATCGCTGCGAGATAAAATCGTTTTGGAGAAGCCGATGCGATGGGACCAAGACAACAGTAACACGATGTCTCTGTGGCGACGATTTAGAGGTCTTTTTGCGAAGGCTTTGTGAATTGTGGCTCAAACGCACTTTTGAAACAGTATTTGAAGTGCATACCAGAGATATTATAATATAACACACGAATTTTCGAAAGTATATGACAATCCTAGCAGATAAATAATAGATAGAGTGCTAAAGCATTGATACACTGTAGAAAATTTCCATCATTATACGGAGGATTTCCGTCATTATACGGAGAATTGCAGGTAAAAATAGGGAAAGTATGTCATATTTCAAAAATACCGCAATATCTGCCGTTAATATACGCAACACGCAAACTGTACGCATTATGAAGATACGTACAAAATTTGCGAGGTAGCCTTCTACCAAAAGCTGCTATAACAGATCGTGTAAATATATATATACGTATCTTCTATACCGGTCTCAGTTTGCCGCGCATTTGGGCCTTGTAACGCTCATCATATGCGCAAATATATGCGTGTTCTTGCAATGTTCTCAAATTAAGCGCTTTGTAGGTAATAATACAGCATATATGTTTATATAAGAGCCGGGCATACGTGCATACCTAAACAAGCTTCCGGCACTCGGGTGCTGGTGCACTGGGAATGACATTGGTGCTCTATGCCAAAAATTGTGCGCATTATAAATCAGTAGCGAAACGCAGGGAGTGGTATAATGACCGTAACTGCGTTTACGTTTAGCAATATATGGTCTCGAAGGGGACTGGCAGCCTATAGATCCAAGTACAATGGTCGGCTGAAATTTTCGAATGCCGCAAGAAATTAACCCAAGTGTGAAAGGGCATTGCTGAACTGCAACGTAGTTGGTTAGCTCATACCCATAATATTTACAAAATATCTTGTCTCTGACAATAACTGCCCTTTCATTGAGGCAAATCAATTACGCATAATCTTCACTGTTCATGTGTTAATTCTTGCGGTAAGATGTAATCGCAAACGTTTGGCATTTCACCTTGATACAAGACCGGTAAGCGCGCTCGTTCTTGTACGACAGAATGAATGAATGAATAAAGCCTTTATATTAAGGAAGGGGACGGCTCTAGGCCGCTGATGGGGATTAGGAGGGAAGGGAATGTGGGTACCCAGACTGTTCGCTGAAACACTTCTTCATCTCAGTCTGGGATCTTCCGCTTTATGCAGGCTCAGGTGCATGTTCAGTTCCGGCGCTCTCACATGGGCTGATCGACCCCCTCTACACTACTCGAAACAGGCCACTTTGTCTGCCATATGTCGCAATGGCTTTCTGTGTTTCAGGGTTAGTTTGTATTGCAATTCCTAGTGTTCTAATGTCTCCGTGTAGTAGATGCTGAATGTTGGATCTCCCTTGTGAAAAAGCTGCACAGCTCCAAATGAGGTGTTGCAAGTCTGCTCTGCATGACTCCTGGCAATGTGTACATCGGGTGTAAGTCTTCGCAATCGTAGCTTGTCTGGGTTGGTGCCATTTCTCAAGTATGTGTGGTGTGTATGCAGCGTTGGCCATAACCTTATTCAAGAAAACCTCTTCCGTGCGGGTAAGCCCGCCCTTGTCGTCAAACAAATGTACTGGTGTAGCTTCTAATAATCTCCGTTTACTGTCTGCTTTTATTTTAGTACGAATGTAATGCATCAGTGCTCTGCTAGGAGAGCCTGCAGCCAATATCTTTAGGTAGGGATTTCGGTCCACGGGGTTTGGCTAGGAAATGGAGTGTGGGGAGCTGTACGCGTAATCAAGCCCACCCGCTTGCGCGGCAGCTGTGTGAGCGGCTGCGTTTCCCCATCCGTGCCGGTGTGCCCCGGTGTCCATAGGATTTCAACATTTGTCCCATTGTCCTGTATTCTCTTTAGCTTTTTTCTGGTGTCGTTGGCCACCGCATCACCTGTCGTAGGCCCCGTTAATTCGGCCACTGCTTCGTACGAATCAGTAAGGATCCGATAATTATTTCGCACACTCTGCTCTACAATGTCTCCCATGACAATGGGAATGGTGTTGACCGCTCCCCATATAGCTAAGAGCTCAGCGTGCAAGGTTGCACCCCCAGGAAGCTGACATGTGTGATAGCCATTGTGTTGGGGTGCAGATGTGCTAACCCAGGCCATGCTTGCTATATCGTTTGTGATTGCAGCGTCCGTGTAGATGTCAGTGGTGTGCTGCGGCGTGCTTAATTCCAATCTCTTTTCAAATATTTTTCTAGCTTCCGCGTTTCGTCTGGCGATAGGGCGTTGTTGCCTCCGTATGCCCAGTGGTGCTTCCCATGGTGGCGTTATGGTCGCTTCCGCGGGCTCTGGCTTCGCATGGACTTGTTTATCCCATGCCATGATCTGTTTTCCTTGGGTCGTGTTTTCCAACCGGGATCGCATTCGAATTCGTGCTTCACTGATTATGTCCCGTATGGGTGGAATCGCTACGAGCTTGAGCAGGTGCTCGTTCCTCGTGTGCTTTGGTAGCCCAGTGATCGTACGGGGGGTGGTCCTGTGTAACTTTTCGATGTCGCCGAGGTCTCGTTCAGAGAATTCGTACAAGGGTGCCCCGTAAAGAATCCTTCCAACCGCGACCGCTTTTGCAAGCGTTTGGCACGCTTTCTGACGCGCTCCGCCATACTTGCACGATATTCGTCTAACCATGAGCAACAGCGGTCTCCATTTTTGCTTTAGTGTGCGAATCCATAGCTGGGGGCTGTTGCAGCTAGCAATCTGTGCTCCAAGAATCCTAATTTGTCCATTGGCCGACGTAATATCGCTTTGGCCGATGTGTAAAGTGATCTGCTTGTTTACATTGGTTGCTTTCTTTCCGTCTACGCTGATCAATTCTGTCTTCCCTGGCGAGAGTTGCAGTCCGAGGTTATCTAAAGTGTTGCTAAGGCTCAGGATCGCTGCTTGCAGCTCAGTTTGCATGCTCTGTATGTCGGAATAATCCGCCGCTTCCGTCCATATTGTTATATCGTCGGCGTACATAGTAAAACGGGCTGAAGTGTCTCGCTCAAGACTTTCTGCCACACGTGTCATGGCCAGATTGAATAGCATAGGTCCGAGGAAGAAGCCCTGGGGCACTCCCCTATCCAAGTAATAAGTCTTCGGACTCCATCCCGGTGCCTTGCCATGGAGCTGGATTGGTCTGCTTTGGAGGAAGCTACGTATCCAATTGTATGTTCTTTGGCTAGGGTACCTGGTTGTCAGTTCCTGTAAGATGGCCTCTTGTTCCACGTTGTCGAATGCTTTACGCATATCGACTGCAAGAATATAGTCAGGCATCTGTTTGCGAGACTTACGGTTGATCACTCTGCGGAGCAACCAGAGGCAGTAATGTGTGCCCATGTTCGGCCGAAAACCTGCCTGCACAGGATGCAAACCCAGTTGTACATATTCGATGTAGTGCTGCATTCTTGTGTGTAGCATTCTTTCTATAAATTTGCAGATAGTTGACGTTAGAGCTATGGGGCGCAGGTTAGCTGGTTTCGTGTGGTCTTTGCCCGGCTTCGGTATGGGGTAGATGAGAGATAGTTTTAGTGAATCTGGCACTAGTCTGGATTCCCAGGATTCATTGATAATTGTTAAGAGCTGTCCTTGAGCTGCGTTGCTGAGGTTTCGAAGTTATTGCCAAGTCACTCCATCGTGCCCGGGAGCTGATTTCGTTTTGCCTTGTGCAAGGGCTGCTACGAGTTCACCCAGCGTAAAGGGGGTGTCTAGCTCCTCTTTCGCGTTGTTTATCGTGGCAGAAGGCAGCGGTTCAGGAGGCGCCTCGGCAGCATGTGGGAAGAAAGTGTGGATGACGCGGTCCTCCAGCACGGCAGGCTCATCTCGCAAAAAGAGCTCCGCGAGAGGAGGTGCGCCTTTCTTGCTCCCAAGTAGGCTCCTTAAAATCTGCCATAGCCTTTTTAGGCCGGGTTCCCAGCCAAGCTTCGCGCACGTATTGTGCCACGTGTCTGCTTCGAGTTGTTGTTGGTATTCCTTGATGAGTCCGTATTGATGTTTAAGGCGCATTAGATCTTTGTGACGCTTTCCTTTATACCGGTATTGCTGTGTGAGGCGGTTGACCTTCCGCCATAGATTTGCAAGGTGCATATCCATGGGAGTTGCAGTGTCATCGCATGGGATAGTTTCCTTGGCCTCCGGCCGTGCCTCCGCTATCATAGCGCTGAATTGTTCAAAGTCCGCAAAAGAGTCCCCGGTAGCCATTCTAAATTTTTTCGAGTCAAAAAGCACCGTTTCTCTCCTCTCTCGGATCTTGTTGCGATTGAGCGTGATAATTATTGGTAAATGGTCGCTTCCCCATGTCGTCGATTCCACGTTCCATTGCCTTATGAGCCCTGGAGTGGCTAGTGTCAGATCGGGCGTTGTGTGCTGTTGTCGCGCGTGTAGCCCTATGCGGGTTGGTGTTTCTGGTGTGTTGCATATCTCCAGAGTTGACATTTCTATTGCATCGTGCAGTATGCGTCCTCTCGGGTCAGCTTCGGCGTAGCCCCATGTTTGGTGCTTGGCGTTAAAATCTCCCCCCAGTAGAATGGGAAGGCCTCCGGCTTGTGCCTGCACCTTATGAGCCATTGGTAGGAGTCATTCCGGTGCTTGCCCGTTAGGGGTCTGTAGTACGTGGAGACTGCAACCATTGGCCGGTGGCCGCGTGCACATAGCTTTACTGCCACAATTTCTCTAAAATCATTACACAAATCTGGTATCTGCAGTTGGGTTGCGGTGCAGTCATGTCTTACTAAAAGAGCAGCTTGGTCTTGCGCTTGTTGGTTTCCTTTGTCCTGGTGTCGTATCGTAGCCTGCTGAAAGGTTCGGTAACCTCGAATAGTGCATTGTCTCCTTGTCTCCTGTAGAAGCACAACAAGGGGTTTGAATTTTTTAATTTGCTGTCTTAGTGTGGATTCATTCTGCGTAAAACTTCGACAGTTCCATTGGTTGCATATAGGCCGTGCCGTCATCTTTCATCTGCTGGCTTGCGCCTTTTAGTTTCGTCATGTTGCTTCTGAATATTTCTCTGAATTTCCGTGAATATCGCCTGCATCTGAGTTTGTATTGCATTCGTTACTGCGTGAAATTCCTCCCGTAGGTTCTTTTCGAGGCGCTGGGTCTCGGTGTGTCTTTCCTGCCTTAGGATGCTCAGCATCTGCGCATACGCCGAGTCTTGGGCTGTTAGTGGTTTTGGCACTGACGGTGCCTGGTTCTGCTGGGTCTGTGCAGGTCCTGTGTGCTGCAGCTTTCTAGAGTTTGCCGTAGTTTTCCGACTAATTGATCGCCCGACCCGACTGTTAGAACGCGTGCGTTTTTCTCGGTCTGTCGGCGTCTCTGATTCACGTTGCCGTGGCGTTGGCGGTGGTTGCGTATCTCGTTGCTCTGGTGGTAGTCGTGCGAGTATTTGCTGCAGCATTGCTCTCAAGTGCTGAATTTCTATTAGTTCTTTTATTTGTTGCTCATAGTGAGCGGATAGCGTGGGTTGTGTGGATGTTCCCGCCAGTACTTTTTCAGACCAGGTCACTGTGCTCTGACCTTCTTCTATGTTCTGCACAACTTTCTTATTGTCTTTCCGTGCACGGCTAGGACATGCTGAGTTTAGCGATATGTGGCCCTGTTTCTGGCATGCGACACAGAATAGCTCTTCATCGCATTCGTTGTCTTCAGGGTGTTTTCTACCAAACTGTTTACACACTTCGTCTGAAGGGCAATACTTAGCAATGTGTCCCAAGCCGTGACAATTGTAGCAAGCTATAACCTTCGGTGTGTCCTCATGCACCCTTGTGATCTCATAATCGAACACGAGCCTGTTGGGAGGAGATTCCGCATTAAATGTTAGCAGCAGCATGTTTGTCTTCCCGAGCAGACGTGCCTCTAGGATAGTTGCCGTCTCGCATCTCAAGTGATCCTTGATATATTCAATGGTCTGGCCGGGACGCACCTTGATGACCCCCCGGCTGTTCGCCACCTTCTGTGTTGGCGTTCTTTCAATTATCACTTCATACGTACGAACGCGACCGCTCCTTTTCTCAGCTAATCGTGTCAGTGCCGCAAGCCTCTTCGCGTGTTCTTCATCCCTGACAGTAACCTTTATGCAGTTCGCTGCAGAGTCGTAGCGGAAAATTGATAATTCTGCAAGTTCCCAACTTCTTGCAGTCATCTCTAGTGCTGCTGTTATAGCCTGCTTAGGTATTTCATGGACGTGTACCTTGTTAAGTGGCCTGATCGAGAGTGCAAAATGAGGTCGACTTACCCGCTCGAGGCGAAGCTGTTCGGGCTTGACTTTTCTGTTTGGTTTCCGCTTGCTGAAAAAGGACCATCCGCTGTCCTCCTCGTTGTCTTCGTCATTGGTACCATCGTTGTCGTCCACGCTGTCATCCTGAATATCCATTTGGTCGTTCACTTGCGACTCCCTCCTTCTGGCCTCTTCCATCCCTCTGCCCCTCTGCAGGGTCGCATGACGCCCACGTTAACAGTGTTGCAGAAGTGGTAGATGTAACCCAGTGCGGAGCACGCCTAGTTTTTCTCAGGAAATGTCTCCTGGGCTTCTTGAATCCGGCGAGCATCGATTAAAATTAAGATTGATTACAGCCCTGGCTAAATACCCGTGCACTCGGCAAAATTTAGAGATGACATGCACACACAATACTCAATGACACACGAGAACGTACATGAGAAACAGATATAAATTCGCAGTCCTTCTGTGCGTCAAAGACCTCGAAACGCCAGAAAAAAAATGTCCTCCATTTTATCTTGTGAAGGTGGATCTACAGGTGGATAGTGCAGGCCTGGAACGCTGGCCGTCGATCCTGCGCTGAGAGTCCCTGCGATGCTTCAGCAGCCCTTAATAAAGCGCCTGCATTCGTCAGCACAATCAATGTCTGAATATTTATGTTGCTTTTAGGTGAAAATACCATTACTTTTACCGACGGCATTAGTAGCGAGTCAGGTGAGCCACTTCGCATAGACTATTGCTCCGACGTCTGCACTGACCGCTTCCGAGTTGAAATCATGCCAACGATTTACCATTTCGCTCACCGTTTTAAAAAACGCTGGCTTTCGAGGTCATTTTATTCTATGTTATTTCGTGTTCTGCTTACTTACATGTGATGGGATGCTACTATGGTGAAGAGATCAAGTGAACTTTACACCTCAGATGTACGCGACGATCGAAACGTTTACGCTGACTTGAGCGCTCGTTCGCACGTGGTCGTATTTCGTACATAACGACGAAAGTTTTTCCCAGTTGTCTGCTTCAGTCACCCGCTTGTAAT
The DNA here is from genome assembly GCF_050947875.1 of Dermacentor variabilis. Classification (NCBI taxonomy): domain Eukaryota; kingdom Metazoa; phylum Arthropoda; class Arachnida; order Ixodida; family Ixodidae; genus Dermacentor; species Dermacentor variabilis. The sequence goes on along the minus strand of NC_134576.1, from coordinate 80,549,046 downwards.
GAATGCCGTGGCGCTTAAGCTTCATACGTGGGCTATTGGCGTTTTGTTTGGCTAAACGTGACTGCGAGAGCAGTCGTGGAACTACACACCTTTAAAATAGTAGAATGTTTGATGGCGCTTGTATCGCGATAAAACTTGCTCCACGTGGTGACCGGTCGCACTACCGAACCTAACCACGCGTGTCTTTAGGGCTGGTATTTCTTTTTCTGTAACAAGTGTCATGCACGTTGTCGTAATAATGAAACCTTTGGGCAACTATTTAGACTGCTGCTTATAGGTGAACGGGTGCAGCTAGCGTTGTGTTAAGGTCAACTTCACGTCTCAGGTCTGCAACGATTGAAACATTTGCGTTGATTAGCTCGTTCTGTACCACGCTCGTATTAACCGTGTCTCTTAAGCTTCGTCTGCCAGTGGCTCTTTGTTTGCGTAACGATCGCGATATCAATTGCCGAACTGCCTAAGGATATATTAACTGAACTTCATTTATTTAATATTTATTTCTTTACTGTAAATTTACACGTTGTCGGACGCATACTAGTACGATGCTGAGGTCACTGGCACGTGTCAGCCGGCGTGGGCATACGTGCCCACACGCCTTAAGGTAATCTGCGGCGTGTGCAAAACAACCAGAAGCGAGCTGCCTGGTGGCTTCATATGCGCTCTCTTCCGGGAGCCTATTGTTAGAGGTTACGTAATCTAAAGTGTCGGAGACGCGTAAACGTGCGAGGCAGCACTGTGCTTGCGCTCTTCATTACGCCATCGATGTGATGCGAGTGCTCGCGGCAATCGATTAATATCTGATCACGCACCTGTGCGCATGGTAGATACCGCTTCAGCGGCCGCAGATCAATGAATACTGACACGTTGTTTCTGCGAATTCGTTTTATTGCGAAATATATATTTGCAAATATACTGAAATTTATTCGCGAGAGAGGGGGAGGCATACGCAGAGTGGGCGCATGCGGCACGTGTTTCGTAGAGATCTAGAGATCGTAGATCGTAGAGATCATATAGGCCTTCTGGTACCAGATCGTCGGCGACCTTGCCGCCAGAAGAGTGTCGAAGGGACACTACGAAGCGGCAAACCTTAAGCTACGTGCGTTTAGTTACAGGAGCCATCCAACGACGACAAAAAATGACTCCTTCATTATGTATCAGCCAATATGATCCTGTTGGGAAACAAGTTTAAATGGCACTGAAACGAGAGTAAAGCGGGTTGTCCTGTGTAGTACTTGGAACCCAAATTTTCGCTTGGGGCTTCATGGATGGGGCAAATACAATAAAGCTCTCGTCCATCCGTAGCTATGCTTACATAGCGGTAGCACTAAATATGCCGAGCACTCCGAGGTTATGATCGCGTGTTGGGCCAATACGTGCTGGCTTCACCCGAGTTGCGCGAAACTCTCCTAATTTTACCGTCCTTCATGGTTAAAACACCGGTCTATCCTCTATGAGTCTTCGACCGTGTTGAAGATGAAAACAATTATGTCCGTCACCTGTATCTCGTGATTAATTTAGGGGGCGGTTGACCTTTTCGATGCACACAAAAGCATTCCACGACGACACTGTTGACAATACTAATTTACCACGAAACCTTGCCTGAAGGTTATCACTTCCTACATTTAGGGACTTCCTCGCTGTCACTTGCCAACATTGCATGAAATTACGGCATTGCTGGGCCTGCCAGAAGAAAATTCCCAGGAACCCAGCGACTGACCCGCCAATATTTTTTCCTGCCCTCCCATGATCTATACTGTTAGTGCGCCGCCTAAACTTCTAATGGTAGGCGTTTCTTTCCAGCCTCAAACTCGTGAATTACCAAGCTGTTCTTGTTTCGTAATGTTTGCTTTTTAATGTTACCATTCTGTACTGTGCATTTCATACTTTTACTTATAACATGCTGCCTTCTAATGTAGTTTATTGTACTTGTGAAAAAACTGTACACGCGATTAAGATTACATAGGGAAATGTTGTGAACCATTGTTTATTGTAAGTGCATTTTTCGGCAGGATATTGGTGTCGCATACATATATGTATCATTTGGGAGCTCAAAGAGATATAAAAGAAAGGTGCTCCAGCCTGTGCCACTAAGTATAGCAGGCTTAAACCGATAGTAATAGAAATGATGAGGGCATATGCCAAGAGGAATTTATTTTTAAAGAAAAAAAAAGGGGGGGGGGGAACTACCAGCAGGCGAAACCAGAACCAGGGAACGGACGGCAAAGCGGGATTTATTGGGTGAATACAGTTGTTACAGTACTATTTTAGGTCTTCGTCTTGACTTACAAATGTGATGTTTACAAAATTGTGTTGTCACTGCTGGTTGGGCTTGTATAGCAGTGCGCTTTTTTATCGGTTATGATGGCACCTGGGTCTTTAGGTGAGTCTGGGTTAAGTTGGCTGAGTCTTCTCTGAGGAGGGTCTGGAATGGAAGAACTAGGCAGAAATAATAAATTGAGCAGCATATTAGGAAAGATAGAGAAGAGGAAGAGAAATAAGTTTTGAATGTGTTTCTTTGTCTTAAATACATATATAAGGCTTAACATTGTCGTCGGTAGGGGAAACCCCACCTCGTTAGGTCAGCGGCCCTTTGACGAGTCGTCAAGCCTGTACTTTTTTGCTTTTTTTATTCGTCGAGTGTGAGATGGACGTTGGTACGTTAAGGGTGCGGTTGACCTTTTCGATGCACACAAAGGCATTCCACGACGACACTGTTGACAATACTAATTTACCACGAAACTTTGCCTGAAGGTTATCACTTAAGCAGTGCGGAACAATTCAAACAATAAAATTATGAGATACACTGTCCACAGGAATACAAAGGGGTCCATGGAAAAATACATGGCGAAAATGCATAGAGGTCCCATCCATCACATCCACGACGACCCAACTTTATATGTGCTGGTACGTGAACTTGAAATTGGGGGTGGCGCAATCTTTAGGGTGGGTCAACCTAAATTTGGTTGGGGCAGCATGAAATATGACAGCAAGCCAGCTTGAAATATCGGGGTAGGTCCACTTGAAATTTAGGGGTACCCCATCTTGAAATCTGGAAGCACGGAAACTCAAATTTGGAGGTGGGTCGGCCTAAATTTGTGGGCAGGTAATGTTGAAATTTGGGAGCAGGCATGGGTGAGCAAATATGAACATTCATACGGGGAAACGTGAAATTTGGGGGTAGGCCGACTTGGGGGCGCCAATTTTTAGACATGCCACAACTGAAATTTGGGGGTTCGCAAACTTGAATTTTAGGGTACGCGAACTTGAAATTTAGGAATGGGTGAACTTATATTTGGGGGTGGGCCAACCTAAACGGGGAAGTGGGCCAACCTTAAATGTAGTAGCTGGCCAACTTCAAATTTGGCAGTATGCTTTTCAGTTTCAGTGTATTATTCGTTCATAACGATTTGTTACAAAATATGTTATACAGACAAGGGTCCCAAAGTCAGACACTGCACCGGGACCCTTGGATTAGAAGTTATAAAAAAAATAAAGCGGAATACAGAGCAGAGAAACAAATCATGAAATAAGCAAAACATAACCAAGACACTGAGTGACGACACACAAAAAAGACAAAAGGAAGAGGTAAGATGCACAATCAATGGTAATTCCACAGCTTATAAATAGCAAAATAACACTGCAGGAAATTAATCAGACAGCAAATAATTCTTGATTTCATATTTGAAAGAGTAAAAGTTAGTTGACTTAATGTAATATGGAGGTCTGTTCCAAACTTTAAGCGCGCACAAAGAGGAAGCCATCTTTCCGTAATTAGTATGACATAAAGGCAACAAGAAATTTCCTTGTACTGCAATCCTTGTGTTATTGGGATTAAAAAAGAGATCAGGACTAACAATGTTGTAAGAACGTTGTTGAGTTAGTAATTTGAAAAATAATATCGCTAAACGATAGTTGAACAAATCAGTAACTTGAAGTATGCGGTTTGTACGTAGTGTGAAGAGGCGTTAGAGAACAGATGGCTTCGCGTTATAATGCGGATAGCCTGATTTTGAATGTGCTGTATAGAGGAAAGACGACAATGATAGGTATTACCCCAAGAAGTAACACCATAAATGATATGACTACGAATGAAAGCGAAGTATAACGATAATGCTTCTTTAGAAAAAGTGCGCGTGATTTGAGTAGTGCTCTAATGCCAAATGCTGTTTTTTGTTTGATGTGTTCAATGTGGTTAGTAAACTTAAGGTGGGGATCTAATTTGATGCCGAGGAAAGAAACACAAGTGGAGGCAGGAATGTCATGCACATTCAGAGTTATAGTCGGAGAGCAAGGTCTGTGATGACTTAAATAGCATGAATTGAATTTTCATAGAGTTTATAACTTGAAAATTGGCGTTACACCATTCAGTAATTTTCGACAGATAACTGTTTAGTTTCAAAGTTAGCGAAAGTAATGATTTATCAGAGAGGCCAACAGTCGTGTCGTCGGCGTATAATATAGGTAGGGTATAATTAAGGCAGTCAGGTAAATCGATTATACAAATGGAAAATAATAGTGGACCTAAAATCGAGCCTGAGGCACGCCTTGGTTAATAATTTTGCTTTCAGCGAAAGCCCCGCCTGCGTACACTGGTAATAACTTTTTAATAAATAAAAAACAGATAACTTTTTTAATAAATTAGGAGCTGGACCAGAAATGCCAAGAGACCCCAGTTTAGTAAACAAAACTTTGTTGTTTATTGCATCAAAGGCTTATTGCATCAAAGGCTTTAGTAAAGTCTAAAAAGACCGAGCCAACAAAGTATCCGAGATCAAGTGAACGTCGTATATAATCAGTTAATGCTAGCAAAGCCAAGTTAGTCGAGCTTCCTGAATGAAAACCGAACTGACAGGGTTTCAGAAAGATAATTTTGTTAAGGTAAATGTTAATACGACGAAGTATTAATTTTTCTACAACTTTACTAATTGAAGGTAAAATACGTATAGGACGATAGTTCGCGACTTGAGCTTTGTCACCCTTTTTATGAACAGGAATGAATTTAGCTTTTTTTAGACTTCTAGGGAATATACCGGTCTTGAACATAAGATTGAACATAAACAGTAGGAACATGGGTAGTATTATAAATTTCATAAAAGTGATTACTCAACGCACGAGCAATGCTAGGCGGGTCAGTGATAGTCATATTATTGTAGATTACTTTTTCAATGGAACTGCCAGAACGCGGTACATTCAAAAACTCGTTGATAAGTTGCCATTGTTTGTTTGGATGAAACTTATTTTTCATGAATTAATTTTCGTAATATTGCCTTTTAGATTTCTTCAATAAATTACTCAACATGTTGTAATATTTCTTGTAGCGTAATGCTAAATTAACATTCAAAGGCTGTTTTTTAGTCTTCTTTTACATGTTTTCATTTCTCCTCATGCTCACAAGTAGCCCATTATTGATCCAAGGATTATGCGGAAATTTAAATTTCTTTGTGCACTTAACAGTGACAGAGTTAACACGAACAGCTTTTAAAAGTAAAGAGGAAAATAACTGAATCGCTTTTTCTGGACTTAGTTTGGTAGCTATAACTGTCCAGTCAATTTTGTGAATTGCATCAACAAAATTTATAAGATCAAGATGAGACGTAAGATAACAGGGATCTGGCCTAGGAGGGTTAGATTTGAATGTGAAGAATACAGGGTAATGATCTGATATGTCTATGTCAATTACACCAGACTCTGGTATAGGCGAAATATTAGTGAGGGCATGGTCTAAGAGGGAGCTGCTTCCTTGAGTGGTAATCCTGGTGGCCGAAGTTATAATTGCTCAAGCCCAAATCCAGAAGAGCAGTTCGAATAAGCGCATACAGTACTATTGTCGACATCGAGCAAGATATATTTATATCACCTACAATTAGGACAGGCTTGTTTTCACTAGTAATTGTTTGAAGAACTGAGCTAAGATTACGAAGGAAATCAGGTATGGAAGAAGATGGAGAACGGTAAATACAGCCAATAATAATTCCGCCACAATAATTTGGAAAAGACAAGGCATCGGTTTCGATCCAAACAGTTTCGCAGTGAAATAAATCTATGGAAAGGTCCAGTCTACGTTCATATTTATTGGGGGGTGCGTCGAAAATCATGCTACCACCATGTTGATATGCAACGCGGTTACAATACTCAGCCCCATAGGCATGGAACCCGTATAAATTGCTATCAGCCGGGCCAAGCCATGTCTCAGTTACGCAGATGAATGAAAAAGTGTGGGGAAGAGAGTCGATGAATGAAGATATGTTATTTATTTATTTATTTATTCAAAAGAACCTTACAGGCCCTATGGAAGGGCATAAAGTAAGGGGGGCACATTGAACAGTAAGAGGTATAAAAGGTACAAATTTCTAATAGGAACAGTGCTATAAAAAGATTACCATGTTACACAATATTGAAGGCACTAGGAATACAAAGCAATATCTGAAGGCACACGAACACTTGTTACTGTTAACAGAGCAAAGGAATTCCGTTTATGAAAATGATATACAACATGGCAAAAATGCACGATAACATACACTAGATTGGTGACTCGTGAACGGTATTAAATGGGAAAAGCATGAGTAACTGAGAGCGGAACGTGTCGGGATTAGATATGGAGGCTATGTTATCAGGGAGGTCATTCCAGAGACGGATGGCACGTGGTAGTGCCGATGAATTAAATGCATTTGTTTTACCGTATATGCGCATGAAACTGAACTGATTATGTAATCTGCGTGAAAAAGAGTGGGGTATTTGTAGTTGCAACCGGGTTCGTTTATTAGTGTAAATATATTTGTGGAATAAGCACAGAAGAGCAATGTTACGGCGGATATCTAATGACGGCAACAGTAGGTCTAGTTTAATTTGTGTAATGCTCGAGTTTATACTGTAGTTACGCGATATGAACCGGGCTGCTCTGTTTTGTATCATTTCCGTCATATTTATTAGGTAATTTTGATGAGGGGACCAAATTGTGGAGGCGAATTCTAACTGTGGCAAAATGAATGTTTGGAAAGCGAGTTTTCGAATGTTTGGCGGGGCATTTCGCAAATTGCGTCGTAGATAGCCCAGAGAACGTGATGCTTTGGCGCATGTAGAAATGATGTGTGGGGCCCATGAAAGATTCTCTGTAAGAACAACACCAAGGTACTTATATGATGAAGTGTGGGAAAGCATAGTGTTATTAAGATGATACGAATATTTAGAATTTACACATTTTCGGCTGAAGCACATCACCTCGCACTTTGTAAAGTTTAGTGTCATGAGCCATTTGTTACACCAGTTAGCGATAAGATTAAGATCTGCTTGAAGTTTCAAGTGATCGTCAGTCGTGTGAATAGGACGGTAGATTATACAGTCATCGGCAAAAAGGCGCATGCAGGAAGTAATCTGGGTGGGTAAGTCGTTAATGTAGATTAAGAAGAGCAAGGGGCCGAGGACGCTGCCTTGTGGCACACCAGAGCTAACAGAAGAAGGCGGGGAAGAGAAATTGTTAACAACAGTAAACTGTTCTCGAAAAGAAAGAAAATTACGAATCCAGGATAATGTTGAAGAGTCAAGTCGTAAGGCAGATAATTTAGATATTAGGCGACAGTGGGGCACTCGGTCAAAAGCTTTAGAAAAAGTCAAGAAAGATACAGTCAGTTTGAAGGTTGCAGTCCATGTTAAAGTGCAAGTCAGTCGTTAGTTCGAACAATTGCGTGTCACAAGAAAATCCCTTCCTAAAACCATGCTGATTAGAAAAAAAGAAATTGTGAGCTTCTAGGTGGCTGTACACGTGGGAAGTGATTATGTGCTCGAGCATTTTGCAACATATGCAGGTTAAAGATATGGGCCGATAGTTGTCAGGTGTATGAACATCTCCAGATTTGTGAATTGGTATTATTTTTCCTATTAACCAATCGGTGCGTAACTTTCCAGATGCTAGGGATTGTTGAAAAATATGGCATAAGATCTTGCTTGAGGCAGTAATGGTGTTCTTTAAAATCTTAGAATTAATGTTGTCAATACCGGCGGAAGTAGATATTTTGAGGTTACTAATGAGTAATTTAACGCCTTCAACAGTGATATCGATTGGTTCCATGTATGCGGCATCAAGTTCAGGAAAAGTTGGAACATTGGAAACGTCCTCCTGAGTGAAAACAGATGAAAAAAAACGTGTTGAATACGGTGGGGCAATCGGCGCTAGAAATAGGTATGTTTTCTGTTCCGTGCAGAGTTATGGTGTTAGTATCTCTTGTCGGAGATATGGTTTGCCAAAATTTTTTAGGATTGGAAGTTAGCAGCGATGGTAGGTCTTGAGAGTAATATTTGTCTTTGGCGGAAGATATCGCTGAGCAGTAATTGTTTAAACTGTCTTTGTATGTCTGCCAAGCCTCAGCAGTGCGTACGCGTTTAGCCCTGTTATAAGAACGCTTCTTTCTATTCTTTAGTTTGCGAAGAGTCTTGTTGAACCAAGGGCTGGATTTGTCGTTAGTTATGGAGATTATCGGGACGTAACGGTCTACTAATGCTGTTAATTTGTCTCTGAAGAGCACCCAGTTGTCGTTTACGGATCGACAATGAAATGAAGGTAGTAGCACTTGGCGAAAAAATTCTTCTAGTTGGGAGTTAATCTCATCGTAATTTGCTCTGTTATAATCGCGAATTTGTTTAGTTGTTGTGCCAGACACGGGCTTCGGGATGCTAACAGCTAGTTGGATGAGGTTATGATCACTAAAGCCGCTCATATTTGAAATGGAAGTAATAGTGTCAGGAGCGTTTGTGAAAACCAAGTCCAAGATATTGGAAGTCCGTGTAGGGGCCTTCACTATTTGGAACAGGTTGAAATCTAACGTTAGATTGATTAGTTCCAGAGACGCGTGACATGAAGATGACATATGTTCCCAGTCGATAAGCGGAAAATTGAAATCACCAAGAAGATAAACGTGGTTGGATGGACACAGCTGGAGCGCTTTAGTGACACTGTCCCGCAAGTCATTCAAAAAGGAATGGTTGCAATCTGGGGCCCGGTAACAGGCGCCAATAAGTACAGCACTGGAGGACACATAAAAAGCAGCCCACACAATCTCGAGAGATGACCCTGAAGCGATAAAATATGAATGAAGGGTTTTCTTAATGGCGATAAGTACACCCCCACCGCGCCTATCGATGCGGTCGTTTCTATAAATTTTGTAAAGATTATTTCTTGGCAGGATCTCATTGTCGTTGATATCTGGATTCAACCATGTCTCAGTTAGTACTATTATGTCAGAGTCACTATCGTCTAAAAAACCACAAAGTGTATCGCGTTTAGGTAGCAAACTTCGGATGTTAGTGTAGGCCACTGAGAGCGAGAGAGCGGCTTGCGGCAAGAAAGGCAGCTGATCATTTTGCGAGCTTGGGCTTGTGTCTAGCTATCTGGTAGATTGTATTACTGAGTCGCTAGCGGTGTCATAGACATATACATGTTTGTCTATATATAGCTTGTCGAGCACCAACTTAAATGGCTTTTCAAGTGGCCTGGCAAAAGCTACCAGCTTTCTTCTAGCAACACGTGTTGATGGCGCGAAGTCTTCACCAATTGAAAATGTTGTCCCCCTAAGTTTACGTGCTGCGGACAGGATACTTTGCTTGTCCTTAAATGAACACAGTTTTGCGATTATGGGCCGTTTTTTTTCAGTAGAATATTTTCCTAGGCGATGAACCCGTTCGTACTGCATACTGGTTGTGGGAAGTTCGAGTTTTTCTTCGCAAAACTTCTTAATCTTTTCTTCAGACGTGGCCCAATCTTCTTTTTCGTCATCCTCGATCCCGAAAAATAATAAGTTTGATCGTCTTAATCTGTTTTCTGCATCGTCACATCTGTTTGTTATTCGCTGTAGCTGGCTTGAAATATCTTGCAGGGTATTCTGAGGGGGAACCGCTTCAGTGGTAGCAGTTACGGTTCCACTAGCTTCAAGTGCAGTGACTCTCACTAAAAGTTTTTTTATTTCGTCGTTAGTAGCGGCTTGTTCATCCTTGATGCCCTTAAATTCAAGCAGAACTGACTTCAACCCAGATTCCAATTTTTCAATTGCCTCCAGTGCGGATTCGAAAGCAGCGGACTCAGTCTTGCTCATTGGGCCAGGATTCGACTCGACATCGCCCGATAACATGAGAAGCAAGTTAACGAGGGAAGAAGATACACACTGCAAACAAGTCAATATCAGCTTTTTAACGCTAGACAGCTCCAATGGGCACGACACCGCAATAAGACAGCAATTGCTAGTTTTGGCACATGCGGCACGGTTCAAGTAACTGACCTGGAAGAATAGCAGATGTGAGCAGCGCATGGTTACAGCGGTGTCGTGCCCGACGATGCTGGTGGCTGGCTCCAATTTATACATTGATGCGCTTGCGTCGCCGGTATACGTTCCCAATCCGCGTTGCCAGACATAGGGAGCAGTTGCGTCCAAACACGGCTGGGATTGCGGCAGGAACGGCATAAGCAGCGGTGGACCAACGAAGCTCGTAGGAAAAGAGCCAGGAAGCCAGGAAAGGACGCCCCATGACAGTGCGGCCTGGAAGAATAGCAGATGTGAGCAGCGCATGGTTACAGCGGTGTCGTGCCCGACGATGCTGGTGGCTGGCTCCAATTTATACATTGATGCGCTTGCGTCGCCGGTATACGTTCCCAATCCGCGTTGCCAGACATAGGGAGCAGTTGCGTCCAAACACGGCTGGGATTGCGGCAGGAACGGCATAAGCAGCGGTGGACCAACGAAGCTCGTAGGAAAAGAGCCAGGAAGCCAGGAAAGGACGCCCCATGACAGTGCGGCCTGGAAGAATAGCAGATGTGAGCAGCGCATGGTTACAGCGGTGTCGTGATTCTTAGATCATGATTCTTACGCAAACTTCGTGCATTGACGTGAAGCAATGAACAACCAACAGATTTAAGCAGTGACGTTGCTTCAGAAGGTGAAAACAAAGACATGTTTGAGGGAATGATTGGATGACTAAAACACGGACTAATCGCAAATCAGGTTAAGTGATGACGCTGAGGCCGGACTCGGAGCTTATGAAGAACACTTTGCTATTTTCAGTCTTGCGTGCTTTAATCTGACAGTTGTCTGTCCAAAGGAACTGCCACTTTTGCTACTTCTTTAGAGCAAGAGCTCGGCTGAACACACGTTTGCTCTCAAATGTGAGGTGCTCATTGACATAAATAGGGCTATCATTATTATCAGAGAGCCCAATCATGGAGGTTCTCAGGTGCGCCTTTCGAGCCGTACGGAGGAAGTCATTCTTCTTGACACGGGAGCAAAATCGAACGATTACATGTTTATGGGGTGATTTGCTAGCGACCCGATGAACTATGTCGATGTCCGCCACATCAATTTGACAGTCAATTGCATCAGAAACAGTGCTCAAAATGGCAGAGCAATTCTCTCCTTGCGTTGACAGGATGCCTTTAATTTCAATATTGTTCAGCCTGCTGTACTGTTCCATTGATGCAATTCTTTTTGTCAGGGATTCATTTTGTGCTGTCAAAGCCTTGTTTGTAGCAGACAGTCCATCAAACGTCTTCCTCATTTCTTCATACTGCTGACAGATAAAACGTACACTATCAGCAAGTTCAGAAATATTGCCAGGGCCCTGCTCTTCAAGTTTTTGCACAATCCTTGCAGCAATCTCTTCAACAACAGAATCCAGTTTGCCCTCAAGCAAGGATTCGAGCCGCTCAATCTTTTTGCATAGCTCAGCATTAGTAGGCATCTCACAGCAGAAGTAGACACAACCAAAAACCAAAAACCAGTGAGCAGCAAAAGAACCGTGACGTAGGAAAATTTCCAAAAAATCAAAACCAACCTGCAGTCAGTAGAAGTAGCAGGAATTAGTGTTCGTTCTCGTTGTTGCGACTGCTCCTCAATGAAGCTGGAGCGACAGCGGATTCGTTTATATCCTCTCCGTGTCAAAGTAGCCCAAGCACAGCGTGGTCCGGGGAGGTGAAGCACGTGCCAGATGATTGTACGGATGACTCGATGATGAATGAACTGCGCAGGGCGCAGATTGCAGGAACCAAACAGACACGAGGCAGCGGCTTAGAAGAATCTGCAGTCAGTAGAAGTAGCAGGAATTAATGGTCGTTCTCGTTGTTGCGACTGCTGCTAAATGAAGCTGGAGCGACAGCGGATCCGTTTATATCCTCTCCGTGCCAAGGTAGCGCAAGCGCAGCGTGGTCCAGGGAGGTGAAGCACGTGCCAGATGATTGTACAGATGACTCGATGATGAATGAACTGCGCAGGGCGCAGATGGCAGGAACCAAGCAGACACGAGCCAGCGGCTTAGAAGAATCTGCAGTCAGTAGAAGTAGCAGGAATTAGTGTTCGTTCTCGTTGTTGCTTAATAATTAGACAATTGGAGTGGTGTTTCAGCGTACTTTTTTCTGACTGAGAATTCCTAAACATTCGTCACCTTCAGGAAACTTCCCGATGTGCACTGCCTTGTCTCAACGCTTTTTTCATTGCTACTTTTTGTTCTAGAACGGTTACAGTATGATGTCTTTCAGTATTTTTATAATTTGCTTCTTTACCTCTTCCTCGTATTGAAAGAACCTTCAAGTTCTTGTTTCAGGCTTGGAGTCGAATCAAGGAGAGCAAGATCTATTGTTGTGCCATTTTATGTTAGAAACTGCCACACAGTTGAAAAAAACAATTCTTTTTATTTAAGCGTATGTGTCCTTAAATGTAGAACATGCAACATCGAAATGTGATCGCAGAATATCCCAGAGAGAACATTTATTCCGCATTATGCGGATGTCTTTTGTTCTTGTTTATTTTTCATTTGGGAGGCTTCTGTACTTTCAGGGAGCGGGCCCTTTACCGGCGCCGATGTTTGACCCAGTTCAGGAGGTTTTTTGCTTACGCTTGCCAGACTTGGATGATGATGCCATCGGCCCGCCGGGCATGTCGGAATGTTCGGTTGTTCCCACGAAAATTCCACTTACGACTGGCTCAGCATCAACCCCGGTGATTGAGGATGCCCTCACCGCTGGAAAGCCGGATCCACTTCGTGCTGAATCATCGAGGCCCCGCTGCTCTAGGAGGATACTTGATGGCCGCCGATTCTTCGCCGGCATCGGTGGCAGGCTGTGCACAAAAAATAGAAGTACGTTAGTTTTCTCTGTCCCAGAATCGGCCGCCCACCTTACACAAATAAAGCAGACACCTACTGGCGCGTACCCAGTTGCTCAAGCTGGGATCAAAGCGACTCGTATCATACCAGCATAGACTAAGTTTCATACACCCGATAACCCAAATTGGCACGTACCTAGTATCGCGTCTACGGCGAATAAAGTCGGCGTAAAGGAGGTTCGTTGCACAGGTATACGTATGTACACATTGCTACATACTATGTGACTAAAGTTGTTCCGACTGTTGGTTCCGAACCCTACTGCCTCATAACAGCCCGATGCGCTAGCCATTCGACCAGGCACTACTATAGTTACCAAGGGCAGATGAGTACATACAGAGTACTCCACATTTGAATTATCATGTTTGAAAAACTATTTCCCGCTTTATTTATTACCTCGTATTTAACAAAAGAGCGCAAATTTGCCTTCGCTTATGGGAATACAAGCTGCTGCCGCCATGGCGCAAGCACAAAATGGTGTCGCTGCCAGTCAGCAGCTCCAGAAAGCAGGGTTACGGGACGGCTGCAACATTGTCGGCAGATCGTCACTTTGACAGCATCAACCTAGAAACCATCGACTCACTTCATTACAAGAGAAGTGCTACAACCTCACCTGCGTAGACCGCTGTACACGCTGGCCCGAGGCGTGCATAGTAGGCCATATCACAGCATCCACCGCGGCTTCAGTTTCCGTTGCCGGTTGCATCGCTTCGGCTGCCCCAGTGTTGGTCCCCACAGACCGCAGCCGTAAAATTCAGCCCGAGTGGTTCAGAGCGTTCACAAGTAATCTAGGTGTACGGCATGTTCACACAGCCGCATAGACATATCAGCGTAGACTGAGCGGCCTATGCCCAGTAACTCAAATATGCGTCGAAGAGCTCTTTCAAAAAGCGATACCTACTCAGTCCCGCGCCTCAGTGATCCATGTCGGCGTGAAAGAGCCTGGTTCAACAGCTGCAAGTACGTACACTTTGCGACATGATATGTGACCCAAGTTGTTCCGACTGAATTCGTCAAGGACCTGCGACATTTATGTCAACGCTTGGGACCAACTCCCGTCAGACAACCTTCCCCGTATGACGTCGCTGTAAGCAAAGACGTTGCTTCATCAAGCCACGTCTTTTTGTACCATGATGGCATCCTGTGATCGCTTATGGCGTCCTACAAAAGCCCATTCTAGGTTCTACTCAACTGTGGACGTTCACCGTGGCCATGAATGACCACATGGACGTAATGGCGACTGATCGCATGAAGCCAGAATACATGACGAACTGGTGTGTCCCGGTTTGAACCCTGGCAAGTTCAACGGTTGCAGCTGCGCCTAAACACATCGAGCGGGAAACATGCTTTTGAATGAAAACTCCTTTGTCTATGGGTGGGGGGGGGAGGCTTCATGTGGTGCACCGTTGCTTACAGCGCCGGCATTCACACACACACAGGCTCTCGTCCTGAGCTAACATTACTGGTGCCGCTCGCTTGCGCGCATCTATCAGTAGGCGACAGCAACTACGGCGAGGCAGTTTCGTTTCTTTAAGGTGTTCCGTACATGGCAAATCGCGTAGAGTCAGCTCCTGGAACTGGTTTGATTCCAGGGAACATCGTAACCTTTGTTACGATTAAGTAACCCACAGGCAACGATGCAGGGTTGTTCCGGCCTCCCGCTCCCTCTCGTTGATGTCAGATTGCCTGGGCTCGGGCGCGTGTAGAGGCGCGTTATCGGCGCGCGGGTAAGCGTCGTTAGACAACAGGTGTGTTGGCCGCCTTTGGTTACGCAGGCGGCGCCAGTGCTTCAAACCGTCGGTCGAACTATACGCGCTATTCTCGGCAACGTGACGTAACGTGTGCGCACGTTCACGCTACGTCGGACTGCATTTAGGCCTTAAGCGCTGCATCTCTGCACCGACGGCGAGTCTTATTGGGCGAGCTCTCGCTGCTGCTCGTCGAATGCTACCAGTTCCTCGGGGGAACGCACAACGCGTAGCCGTCCCATACGTTTTAGGAGAATGAATTAAACGGAAAAGAATGCGGCGCAGCGCGTACAAAGCACTTTTCTGTCCTTTCCCTCCACGGATGAAGCGAAACGGATCTGACGGTTTCAGAATCCTTGCTAATGGCAGGCACTGCGTTGCCGGCGCAGCTGTGAACTCATCAAACCGCCCGTTCCCACAGTTGTGCTCTGGAAGGGACTGGGTTTTCGCGTGACCACGACAACGCCACTTGTGAGTGAATACAAGCTTCGTTCGACTAAAATCGCATTCACTTTAGCATGCGCTAAGAGGATGAACCCGACAGCCTCCGCGCTCACGATACATTTATTACATTACTTGACCTTTTCAAAGGTCATGGGTTCGATTTCCATAAATGGTGCTTGGTTCGAGTCCCACTAATTGTCGCAGGTGGTAGTATAAATTTTGTTGTCATAACGCCGTACGGTAAAATTTTCCTAACGTCAGAGGGTGTAATTTTCGTCCATGAGCCGTCTGTCTTTTTCCCTTTAAAAATGATGTTATTGTATGCGGCGCATTCCCAGTGGACATTACCTGGGTAACACATCAACTGGCACCTTCCCATTTATGAAGGTTGGTATCACAGTTGGATTGAAAAGTAGTACATACCGAGTGGAACACACACAGTGCTCGTATTCAGCGTCAATGAAATTCGTTGAAAATCGGCATCGTGCTATTCGCGCTCCAGAGAATGCTGCTCAAAAGCGGCACATAGGTGCTGATTGACCAAAGCTGGCACGACGGTTGCTTTAAAATTGTATTCTGCCAGCAAAGTTGCCAAATCCGCTACGTATTTGAAAATTGACTATCAAACACCCAGGCATGCGGAAAATTGCGGAGAAATATAGGCAGGTAGATTGACAGTCAGATCCCTTGGTGTGATTCATTACAAGGGTGGCTCTCCAATTACATACGAAAGCTTTATTTTTGTTAGCAGATTTGGGGGTGCTTCATGTAGTTTTCCGCGCGTAACCACTAAATATGGGTCACCAGGTAATCATTAGTTCTGGAAAGAGTTCCGGGAACTCTGAGGGAGGATCAGCTTCTCCCATATTTCACTTGTTTTTCTAGAGTGATAGTACCCTTTGATAGAGGGTACAATAACATTCGTACAATTTTATTACACCACCGCAAGACAGTGCTAGTACTCTTCCGTACTCTTCCAGAAGTACTCCCCAGAGACCAAGTGTTTCTACTCCACCAAACAGGGTCTTTTGCTGCCCCAAACAGTGCATGTACTCCTCCTAACAAAGATTGTAGTCCTTTAGAACAAAGTGCTAGTACTCTTCCCACTAGTGTGAAAGCACTCACGACGTAGAGCCATGGTCGCATTCGAAGGTATTCGCTACACCTACATGTATTACATGTATTCCTTCGTAAGCAGCTCCTGCACTCACGCTTGGCGAATTCGATGTAATGTGTAGTCGCCATGTTACTCAAGTGAAACATCTTTTTCTTATAAAGCATCAGTCGCAAGACAAACTGAATAGTTTCAAGAAACGTACTGACTCGCACATAAAATCATATTTGAATGATGTCCATGAACTTTACAACCCATTTTGTAGAAGAGTACATTCTCGAATGTTTCCTCAGTATTAGAGTGTCAAAATATCCTTTAATTACAATTGGCTCCATCTTTTCAAAAATCTTTTCGGACTGCATTTAGTATTCAAGCGCTGGATCCCTGCACCGACGGCGAATCCTTTTATGGGCGAGCTCTCGCCAGTTCTACCAATGCTACCAGTTCCTTAGGGGAATGCACAACGCGTAGCCGTTCCATACGTTTTCGGAGAATGAACTAAGCGGAAAAGGAGCCGGCGCAGTGCGTACAAAGCGTACAATGTGCGCAAACTCACAAACTGTCGACACTATGATCAAAAAAAATTTTGGCTAAATTACTGGCCAGCAAACGTATTTATTGCACAAAGTGCATGCTCTTATATAACAGAGGGTACCAGATGAGCTGCTAAGCATGGGGCTGGAAACGTAGATAAATTGAGAAAGAAACTTCTTTGTTCCGTATTCTTAGACAGCAGCTCAATTGAGAACGCCCTGTACAACGTTCCCGACTGAGTACAGTGCATTTAGAAAAAACATGTGAGGAGCAGGTCTAGCTTTGGTTATAAATATTTCACATAAAGTTGTCCATGCGTCGGCTACACAACATTGTTTCCAAGCGTGCGTTTTGTCATGCTTCTGCAGAAATATCCAATATCACGCCCGGTCTCAAAGCGGTACAGACGCGTATCGTGTGCCCTTATCGGTTGGCGTCCTCGTGAAAGTAGTTTCGTGATGCTGTTGAGACTGACGCGTTACACGTTCTCACATTCTAGGGCATCAAATGTTTTTTCATATAAAGTAGCTTTTTATTCTGCATTACGGTTGAACCTATCAAGACAGTCAAGAAATAAGGTTACTGCACTAAACGAAAGTCTTAGCGCTTAGCCTTCCTACTGAAATGCATGCCAAACATCTAAATGACTGCAACAGTCAACTGCTAAACTAACTTCAATTTTTAGATTTATAGAAAGAAATACCGACAGTTCGTTCTTGTTTAGCAGCAATGTTACAATACTCTTTTTAATGAATAGAACATTGGTAATAGCCAGATGTCATAAGTGTCAGTCTTCGACTCATTCTAAGCATGTGGCCAGTGTGCCCCCTGCACCATATCTGGCTGTGCCACTGCTAAAGCCATAATTTGAGGATTGTGTCTGCAAATATGATGCTCAGTAGAGATGAAAATATGGTCCACCAGTTCAATGAATGTTATTAGATGTGCTTATAAGAATGGACAAGGCTTGTTATGGCAAGCTTACTCATTTCAAGGCTAACAAGAAATAGATCACTTTCACTGCGGCTTGCATCTAAGATTACTGAAAGGCACGAACCCGACTATTGCTGCCATTTGAAATCTAGCCTTCTGCATTCTTGAAGGCATGTTAAGGTTGCAGTTAGACCGCAGTTGTCAGTTTATTAGACCAATTCTGTTTTGTGTATAACAAACGACTGGTAACGAAGAATTAAGGCAATATTATTTTTACGCTTATTTCTCCTGTAGAAATATTGAAGTGGAAAACATTATGATCTGCCATACAGTATCAAAATGCCCAGATTGCGTACAGGCATGTCCAAAACAGTAAGCTTATGGTAACCAATCATCGGCCCAGTCAAGCTGTTTTTCCAACAGCTTTTAGCCTTTGGGGTCCTCCAGAACACTTCAATTTCTCGAAAACAAAAAAAACGCCGTTGCAACTAATGCCACACAGTAGCCGTTATAGTCGGTTTCAATGCATAACTCGCCGCTTGACAATTCACCGAGTTCGCACACATAAGCACCCTTTCACATTCGCACAGTGCTCGAAAACCGAAACACATTCTTACATATGATCACACCATTTCAGTACATGAGGTAAGTCTCTCGCTGCATGCAGCTAAGTGCCTGCGGCAAAGTATCTAGCGCTGGCACTGCAATAGATACTTCAGTGGTCGCTAATTACCTATTGGCGAAAGACACCGTCAAGTGTGCGGCTTACTACAACGAAAGCATGCCGCCAGCGAAATGAAGCCTTCTGTTATCATCATCATCAGCAGCAGCTGTTGCAGCCTATTTATGTCCACTGCAGGACGAATACCCATTTGCTGTCTGATCCAAACCCTGTGTTATGGTACTCCTGATTTTAACCGTGTTCCGTAAACAATAGACCACCAATCTGAATAAATTCAAACGCAAAACTCACGCTAAGCACGCTCCGCATAGGCTCAAAATCATGGGCTGGTAAACAAAGCATCTTATGCGTACCTTCGCCTTAGGTCTTGTTCATGCTTCATATCATATCATGGTTCTGGCAGCGTTGATTATTTTCAATGCTCCTACTGACAACAGGAAATGATAAAATCGCAGTGAGTTATCGCGACGACTGGCTTCTTCGATCAGCGTTGAGAGACAACGCGCTTGCCTAGACAGTTGTCAATAGCTTCGACTAAACGTTGCCACGATTTCCAGGCGATAACATGTCACATACCCAGAATGTGCATGTAAGTGAAAATTCCCTTGCCGCGGAGTATTTCTTGTTAAATACAACGAAAGAGGAACGACTCTCCTGTTTTCGCGGCGGTGCAAGATAACTGGCACACAATTTCCCTTGGATGGTCTCCCTTCGTGGCCACTGGACAGGTCACCTTTCTCCGGTGCTGTGCTGTTCCGCGATGTTGAGCGCGCGCACGGTGGAGAAACTCCCGAGTGAAAAAGTAAAGCGCCGGCTCTGCTTCCCTTTGCAATGTGGTTGCCTGTTGTCTTAGAAGCAAAACGGTTTGCTCTTTGCTCAGAGTGCGTGAGTTATACATCGCCATGTTCGGGGCCAGCCTCCTACATTTGAAGCAGGAGTTTACGGTACGTTTTGTTCTCTATTGCTTCAAAGAGTTGACGGGCATTCTACTTTCTCTCAGAAGGGCAGAGTGAAATGCACATTTCACTCTGATTGCTGACGGAGGGAACAATGCATTTCCCTCCACTCGACATTTTAAAAAAGTAAAACAATCGCGCGGCGGCTGGAGACGCGGTAAATAGGAGCAAATGGGCCCCTTTACTTCGGCGATATTCCCCCTTTTTTCGGAGTGTACACTGCGTGTATGTGGCTATTGTATAGTGGCGCCTAGGTGAGCAAGCGAAGGCTGTGGTGGCGACGCGGCGCCGCCGATGACCACTCGTGGCGCAGTCGGCCTGCTTTACAGTCTATGAGCAAGTGCGCCAGGAATATCATAAAGCAGGGTACAGTAACGGCGACAACAAAACGACACCCATTGAAGTAAGCCTGTTTGGCAGACTGATTAAAGGCAAGGTGCTAATATTTGTGCACGGCCCCAACTTGTCTATTTTGGGTAGAGCGCCGGGAATTGTAATATAAAGCCAACATCATCGTAGAATCTTCCACAAAGCTAATGGTTCTTCCCAGATATTGCTGTGAACAAAGGTACGAGACACTGGGGGCTTTTGATTTGTCAAACAAGAGCTTACGAGCTCATCTTCACTGCTGAAATGGCGACAGAACAACACAGGTAAGTTCGATGTAGTCAGCATTCGCAAAACGTTCCAGGGGCGCTATAACGTAAAACTATTCCAAATATTCTATTGTGATTCTTCAATCAGCCCTCCTCGACTGGTCAAAAACTTTCTTGGAGCACCCCCACTTCACCTGTCTGTTGCGCGACGTGAAGGAAACCGCGATAGCTCCCAGTGTGATCTAATATCTATACAATGATTATGCACGATTTGACCGAAATAAATTACGTCCGATTCGACGCCTTTTCGCCATTATCCCTCAGCTATTGCTCAAAAGTTCGAGCTGCACCCACTTCGCCTGCCTGTCACGCGACGTCACAAAACCGCAAAAACTCGCCGCGTCAAAGTGACGTCTATGCGTTAAAGACGCATGAATATGCTGAAAAAAGTGAATAGCAGCAGGCTGTCCGTTCCCAAAGGAATAAATGATGGCTGCCGCCGATCTCTCAGGCGCTGGCTACTCGCACCTGCCGGACAGCATGGGTTTATTGGCGTGGCCGTGTAACGTTTTCGAGCACTTTCAGGACATTTACGACCTCGCTCTGCCAACTATTGTTTGCTGAGCATCCATTTTAGCGTCATTAAGCTTCCGTTGCAGGCCGCCGCGATTTTCGGCCAGCCACGGCAAGCTAAGTAAGGGAAAGTGGAACAATCGCAGAGGCTGGCACCACTCTCTTCATCCCATTATCGATTTCCAGTGCAGTAGCTGGGCTCCATCGAATCCATTTCCACATGAGCGTGCTCCTCGCCTCTTGTCAGCCAATTACATAAGACAAGCC
Organism: Dermacentor variabilis; assembly: GCF_050947875.1. Classification (NCBI taxonomy): domain Eukaryota; kingdom Metazoa; phylum Arthropoda; class Arachnida; order Ixodida; family Ixodidae; genus Dermacentor; species Dermacentor variabilis. Next base: position 80,528,065 of record NC_134576.1, on the reverse strand, counting down.
GCTCAAGCAAACAAAAGTGACTTGCTATGAACGAGGAAGAATTTGGTTGCTCAGCTCAGACAACCCTGTGGGTGACCGCCCGATGCTTGCGCAGGTCGTTACGCAAATTTACGTCAGGAAATGAGAATTAAAACACATTGGAATAGTTCTACATTGTAGGGCCCAGACTTCATGCTGAGCAATAGTTATGGTCGTGTACTGAATAAGCCAGAGCCCTAGCAAATAGACATTAGAAAAGGCAACAGTGACTTGACTAGACCTCTTTGACACCAGCTTGGGTGGCAGGAAATTTTCCACGGGCTATGAGCCGCTCCAAATCCATTTGCTGCCAACTTGGGTGCTTCGGTATGTGTTATTAGGTATGATCCGCTGTTGAATTTTGGTGTCCACGCCAGTTGGGTCACAGCATATAGTTGCCCATACGTACGCCGTGCGCTTGAATGAAATTATTTTTTTCAATTTCGGCCAGTGACTATGTCTCACTGGGAATCCTTCTTCAACGTTGCGTTACAAACATTACAAAGCAGATGTTCGTGACATACTCACCGGCCATATCATTTATTGCTGATTGCAATAAAGTCGACATTTCGAAAGCATCAATCCCCCGCTGTTTCCGATCACATACGCTCACATATATTTAAATATATTTAAACCATAACCTTTCTTCCATGCTTGAGAATTGTGTGTTCCTATCATTATCATCATCATCATCATCATCATCATCATCATCAGCCTGGTTACGCCCACTGCAGGGCAAAGGCCTCTCCCATACTTCTCCCACAACCCCGGTCATGTACTAATTGTGGCCATGCCGTCCCTGCAAACTTCTTAATCTCATCCGCCCACGTCACTTTCTGCCGCCCCCTGCTACGCTTCCCTTCCCTTGGGATCCAGTCCGTAACCCTTAATGACCATCGGTTATCCTCCCTCCTCATTACATGTCCTGCCCATGCCCATTTCTTTTTCGTGATTTCAACTAAGATGTCATTAACTCACGTTTGTTCCCTCACCTAATCTGCTCTTTTCTTATCCCTTAACGTTATACCTATCATTCTTCTTTCCATAGATCGTTGCGTCGTCCTCAATTTGAGTAGAACCCTTTTCGTAAGCCTCCAGGTTTCTGCCTCGTAGGCGAATACTGGTAGGACACAGCTATTATACACTTTTCTCTTGAGGGATAATGGCAAACGGCTGTTCATGATCTGAGAATGCCTGCCAAACGCACCCCAGCCATTCTTATTCTTCTGATTAGTTCCGTCTCATGATCCGGATCCGCCGTCACTACCTGCCCTAAGTAGATGTATTCCCTTACGAGTTCCAGTGCCTCGCTGCCTATTGTAAATTGCTGTTCTCTTCCGAGACTGTTAAACATTACTTTAGTTTTCTGCAGATTAATTCTGAGACCCACTCTTCTGCTTTGCCTCTCCAGGTCAGTGAGCATGCATTGCAATTGGTCCCCTGAGTTACTAAGCAAGGCAATATCATCAGGGAATCGCAAGTTACTAAGGTATTCTCCATTAACTTTTATCCCCAATTCTTCCAAATCCAGGTCTCTGAATACCTCCTGTAAACACGCTGTGAATAGCATTGGAGAGATTGTATCTCCCTGCCTGACGCCTTCCTTTATTTGGATTTTGTTGCTTTCTTCATGGAGGACTACGGTGGCTGTGGAGCCACTATATATATCTTTCAGTATTTTTACATACGGCTTGTCTACACCCTGATTCCGTAATGCCTCCATGACTGCTGAGGTTTCGACAGAATCAAACGCTTTCTCGTAATCAATGAAACCTATATATAAGGGTTGGTTATATTCCGCGCATATCTCTATCACCTCATTGATGGTGTGAATATGATCTATTGTTGAGTAGCCTTTACGGAATCCTGTCTGGTCCTTTGCTTGACAGAAGTCTAAGGTGTTCCTGATTCTATTTGCGATTACCTTAGTAAATAGTTTGTAAGCAACGGACAGTAAGCAGATCGGTCTATAATTTTTCAAGTCTTTGGCCTCCCCTTTTTATGGATTAGGATTATGTTAGCGTTCTTCCAAGATTCCGGTACGCTTGAGGTCATGAGGCATTGCGTATACAGGGTGGCCAGTTTCTCTAGAACAATCTGCCCACCATCCTTCAACAAATTTGCTGTTACCTGATCCTCCCCAGCTGCCTTCCCCCTTTGCATATCTCCCAAGGCTTTCTTTACTTCTTCCAGCGTTACCTTTGGAATTTCGAATTCCTCTAGACTATTTTGTCTTCCATTGTCGTCGTGGGTGCCACTGGTACTGTATAAATCTCTACAGAACTTCCAAGTTTCTTCTTCACTGTTTTTAGGCTTCCTCCGTTCCTGAGAGCATGTTCAATTCTATCCATATTATACTTCCTTATGTCTGCTGTCTTACGCTTGTTTATTAACTTCGAAAGTTCTGCCAGTTCTATTCTAGCTGTAGGGTTAGAGGCTTTCATACATTGGCGCTTCTTGATCAGATCTTTCGTCTCCTGCGATAGTTTGCTGGTATCCGGCCTAACGGAGTTAACACCGACTTCCATTGCACACTCTTTAATGATGCCCACAAGATTGTCGTTCATTGCTTCAACACTAAGGTCCTCTTCCTGAGTTAAAGCCGAATACCTGTTCTGTAGCTTGATCTGGAATTCGTCTATTTTCCCTCTTACCGCTAACTGATTGATCGGCTTCTTATGTACCAGTTTCTTCCGTTCCCTCCTCAGGTCTAGGCTAATTCGAGTTTTTACCATCCTGTGGTCACTGCAGCGCACCTTGCCGAGCACGTCCACATCTTGTATGATGCCAGGGTTAGCGCAGAGTATGAGGTCTATTTCATTTCTAGTCTCGCCGTTCGGGCTCCTCCACGTCCACTTTCGGCTATCCCGCTTGCGGAAGAAGGTATTCATTATCCTCATATTATTCTGTTCCGCAAACTATTAATAACTCACCCCTGCTATTCCTAGTGCCTATGCCATATTCCCCCACTGCCTTGTCTCCAGCCTGCTTCTTGCCTACCTTGGCATTAAAGTCGCCCATTAGTATAGTGTATTTAGTTTTTACTCTACCCATCGCCGATTCCACGTCTTCATAGAAGCTTTCGACTTCCTGGTCATCATGACTGGATGTAGGGGCCTAGACCTGTACAATCGTCATTTTGTACCTCTTATTAAGTTTCACAACAAGACCTGCCACCCCCTCGTTAATGTTACCAGCTATATTCTTATTAATCAGGAATCCGACTCCTAGTTTTCTCTCCTCTAAGCCCCGCTTTTTAGCACTGTATATGCTTCTTCTGGCCTCCTAACTTCACTGAGCACTATTATATCCCATTTATTGCCCTCTAATTCCTCCAATAGCACTGCTAGACTCGCTTCACTAGATAACGTTCTAACGTTAAACGTTCCCAAGTTCATATTCCAATGGCGGCCTGTCCGGAGCATCCTATCACATCAATGGAATTGCAATATTTACACATGAGTAGAAAAGCGATAACCCCTATAAAAAAGGTGACCTTTGTGTTTCCTGTATGTTTCCTTCTTGTGCCCTGGGCGACATTTATGTTTCCTTGTCCTTTAATTGAACTTGAGGAATCGTACTTTGTGTTTACCGCATGCTTACTCATCCTTTCGTACAAGTTGAGGAAACGACATTTATCTTTCCTGTAGGATGTGTCCTTTGTGTTTAGGGCAGGATGGTACCTGTGTGTGCATATCTGTGCTCCGTCGAGTGCACACAGTGATTACCATTTAACTCATGCTACAGATAGATCATCTACCAAAAAAAAAAACATGTATTAACCACTCGCGTATCCAAGACAAAAAGAGGAGCGCCTGCTTGCCCACTCCTTATCTTAGCAGCATCCGATGCATTGAAGGGCACGCAATATCTACAGTACATACGTACATCAAAGCCTCATGCAGCGAATATCTCTTACAACGAATAAGAAACGCGCGGCGGCTGGAGATGCAGTGACACGACACGCAGTGTTCGGCTTGCGCTACACGAGCTGAAAAAGAGCTGCCCGGTTCTTTTTCAGGCCCGGCCTGAAAAAGGCCCGGCCGATCCGCTTCGTTGCTGCGAGCGTTTGTGAATATACAACCTACCATTTAAGTAGCTGTTGGCGGTGTTATATTGGTTTCATGATAGCCTCATTACACGTAAATATCCAATACGTACATTATGATTGCCTTTATATTACGCTCGCAAGATTTCTTTGCAGCTGTCAGCAGGAAATGCAAGCACTGCCACCTGCAAAGCTGAACTGCAGCTGCCGCTAACCTTCAGAAAGCCTAGTTTGAAAGAATGTAGTGACATTGAATATTTATATCGTTTCTGATAAAAAAAAGTACTTGAACATTGGGAGACCTTGGCACTGCTCCACCTCAAAACCGTGGTCTTCGAAGCACTTTAACATGATGGTATTTCAATGCTATTTCTTTCTCAGCCCTGGGACTTGTTACCATACCTTTTTTCTACTACTCACGCAACTTATACGCAAGATTTCGCTCATTAGCCAACGCAGAACCTGCGGCCGATGCTAATAGTGCCTTTCTTTTCAAAACTAGGTGCGATTCCTACAAGGTGGGCGCGTTGGTCACGATTCATCGTACTTTTAGTAACAGTGGAAAAGCAACACGGGCACAAGCGAGAAACACACCAAATAAACAGCGCCGTGTTTTCGTGTTTCTTCAGTTTGTCCATGTTGCTTTCTAGCTCTTACCAAAAGTACGACGCGATTGCTGTGTTGACATTAGGAGGGTAAAAATATGGCAGCGCGGATCCGGTAACTTGCTTGCGTGGGCATACAGCTAAATAATTTTAATTGTCAGTTGGCTGCGTATGATAGTTGTGTACAGAGTATGGCGGTATTTGTTTGGTTACGCGAGCAAGCAAGTAGTACGCCTGTTTCACTTTGGCCGAAGCTCCAGCTGCCGCTGCAAGCCAGCCATCGGCACGTTTTGTAGTCTTTATTTCTTATGCTACGCGAAAATATGGTTCCACTGATTCAAAATGAGGCCTCACATATTTAAAAACACGCCACTGGGCGCCATAATAGGCATGTATATGTGTGGTGTTCCCGAATTTCTGATCAGTGGGTCTCGCAGCTACCGCGGCTGCCCGTACACTGTCCGCCATCCCAAGCAGACGGAGCTGCACATGTTGCGTGCTGATTGGCTCGTGTCCGCCGGCAGAAGTTCGCGCATGGTTCGTCTAAAATGTTTGTATATGCTTAAAAAACAAGGCAGCACACCCACGCAATTTATTCTCAAACGTGCCTTCCTTCCAGCTACGACTTACCCTGAGTAACAAAATGGAATCTCGAAGGGACACTGCACGCCATAGAAGGAAATGCAGATCTCGGAGGCTAAATTCACTGGCTAACCGCAGTGCGGCGCTGCCACATAATGACGTTTATGCCAGGTGGAATTATTGGATGATACATTGAGCTGGGCCAAGTTTCGACAGCATGAGTGCTCGTTGCAGTTAGACATTGAATCATATTTTGAAGTGCCAAAACAAAATGTGATCCGTATTGTGTACATTAATCATCAGCAAACCTCTGGACACGTGCAAAGCTATTAGTTTTATTTATTATTTTAAGCAAAGGTACCCACAGCACCTTCGATAGGCATTACAGTGGGGGGAGGGGGGATATTACATAGAAGAAAAAAGATACGTAATACTAACAGCATAGGATAAAACGCCACATGTTCATGTCTATAATATTACATCATGAAGCGACTGTACAAACGTTCCATTTGAAGGCATTTTCCCCATATCCCTTGGTAACCGATTGCAGTCTCGAGTTGTAGTAGGGAAAAAACACTTACTAAATACGTCGGGCATATGTAAATAGTTCGTGTTATTGACATCTGTTCTTGAATATAAAATATCATGGGACCAGTTTTAATCTCTGAATTAAACGCCTTTTTTGCAGCAAGTCCAACCCAATTTTATTTTTGGTCTCTGTCACACTTAAATTTTGTGTGTAATTTTGAAATACAACTCGTACAGCCTTACTCTGTACTCTTTCATGTTTGCCTATGTTCACTCGTGTCCAAGGATCCCAAACCGTTCTGGTATATTAGAGTATTGAGCGGAGACTGGAAAGAGTAGATACTTCACTTTCAATGAAAAGTGTTTCTTTTCTTGTCATAAAAGCTATAACCCGAGATACTTTAACAGTGATGTAATCAATGTGACGTGTCCAATATAAATCAGCGGTGAAAAACACTCCTAAATATTTAAATTCTGACACAGTCAACAGTTGTGTATCATTTTAGTTATGATTCGACTAAAGTTGTTTCTTTCTTTATAGCAAGCAAATGTGCAACGTTTTCTTTACATTAAGTTTCATATGCCCTGTTGAACACTGTGTGATCCTGTGAATGTCATCTTTCAATGTTGCACAATCATCTAACTCATTAATAACTCTGTACAATACTCATGTTTCTTCGCCTGTATATACCGTGCTGGTATATTAAAGTGTTGAGCGGACACTGGAAAGAGTAGATCCTTCACTTTGCATGAAAACTCTTTTCTTTACATAAACCTAGAACCCGAGATGCTATGACTAGGTTTATGGAGTGATCTGATCAATGTGGCGTGTCCAATATAAATCAGTGGTGAAATACACTCCAAAATATTTAAATTCTGACACTGTCAACGGTTGCGGAATTATAATGTTATAATTAGAGTGAAATTATAAATGGTATAATTGGACATGTGCACCGGTTTCTTTACGTTAAGGTACATATGCCACGTTGAACCCACAGTGTGTTCCTGTGAATGTCATCCTCCAATGTTGCACAATCATCTAACTCATTAATAAATCTTTGCAATACTTATGTTTCTTCGCGTCTCGTTTCCTGTAATACGCCAGTGCCTTACGTGTACTACAGCGCCTGCCCAAGATGCCTTTGTTCTCGCCTGTCCGCGTTCGCTCGTGAAATACCTGGTACTGCGCCTTCGAACTATGATTCATGAAATAATTTCTTCATAGCTGTTCTTTCGTGTGCTAGTGTTCACCGGCAATCTGACAGTGTTCGCGACGGAAAGAGTGTCGTTGCGTGGTGCCTCCGCAACGAAGCAGCATTTGCTGACCACATCTTGAAGGTAAGCAGGTCTGGTGCTTGCACGCATTCTAGCAGCTTGTCATGTAAGGTTTGTGCAACGATAACAGAGCACTTTCGGCGCGTATGTTGCCCATGTCTCTGTGTACGTTTAGCAGACAGTTTCAATATGACAGTTTCTGAAATGTATTATTTCTTAGCGCTTACTTGCTTTCTGCAGTGATTTGCTGCCACCGCTGATTCTTGGGTCTGAATGGGCAAACATTTATGCAAACGCTGAAAGTTACTGTTCCTTCGGAGTTTCTCGGCAAGCAATTCTTCCGCGGATATGCATTTCCGCAAGTTACTTGTATCTCGATGTGTCATGGACATCACAAGTTGCCATGCTACTGCGGTGTTTGACACTTGAGCAGATATTAGCTTCTGTGAAGGTTATTTTATTGATACAATTTAGTTTGAAGTCCATCTTCGCGAGAACCTTTCTGTATTGTTTCTGTTCTTCGATGTGTTCGCCTATTTGTCTTATATATTGTACGGCGAATATAGGCCGACATTACAACAGCAAAATTTCTTCTTTCTCGAGGAATATCAATCAGATGCTCGGTTTCATTAGTATTTTCACCTCAAGAAAAGGAAGTCAGCTCATGCGATCGTTGTTTAAGACAGTGGGTTGTAGCGCTGCGGAATAAGGGCTGCGATTTTGTTGCGATGCTTTCCGCTCGATATTTGCCACTCTTGTCACCCACCGTTCACGGCTGGCTGTTCTAGTTAATAACGCCGGCGTAATGTAAGTCAGCCCACTGCGGAAATGGAGTAGCGTCGGAAAAGGTATCGCTACAAAGTCGCGGGCTAGGTTGTGTTTAAGTTATGTTTAAATACCTGCCTTCCTCCCTGCTACGACTTGCCCTGAGTAACAAAAGTGAATCTCGCCGTGCTTTCGCACACTGCACGCCATAGAAGCAAATGTAGACCGATAATCGATTGTTTTGATTTACTACATATTAAGGATTTGATGATAATTTTCCAGGTAGTCTGATGTTTACTGCTGGTTTTATTCCGGCCTGAATTTAACAATATAACAGTGTAACCACTTGAGATATAACTACGAGACATCGAGGTGAGGCTGTTTTTCAATTTCACATGACACGGTAAATCGCACTTTTTCAGCTTCAGATCGCAGTAAATTAATCATTTCTGACTGTTGAAGGTTATGCGGTTTCTGTGGTCAAGCCTACCTCCTATAGGAACCTGCTGCACTGTACACACCGGGCTGCACAACGATGCATTTGACCTACACGCTTCTACAAGGTGTCTACTAAATTGTACAAATATGTTTGTGTAAAATGCAATCATTTTACTGTGTGTGCACTATTCAGGATTTCTAGTAGCAGATCACTAGCACAATATCTTTTGTTCCTCTGGATAACCCTTAGTTAGCTTCTGTAATAGATATAAACCAGGCTGGAGTAACTATGCGGAATATAAATTAAAAATGCGGTTTTAAGTGCCAAAACCACTTTATCAATATGTGACAGCAGTGTCACAGTATGAGTGCTCAGTTCTTGAGGCACGCCGTAGTGGAGCACTCCGGAAGTTTCGACTATCTGGGGTTCTTTAACGTGCACCTAAATCTAAGTGCACGGGTGTTTTCGCATTTCACCCCCATCGGAATGCGGCCGTCATGGCCGGGATTCGATCCCGTGACCTCGTGCTCAGCAGCCAAACACCATAGCCACTGAGCAACCACGGCGAGTAACTGGGCACAATATACTCAATGCAGTCTGCATATTATTCTAGCCGGATTGCTTTTTTTAAGGACATCATTGAGGAGCATGAGAGTGTCTTTTTGTGAGCCACCCGAGAGAAGCAGGAGGCTTTGGTTACCTGAAATAATATGCACTCTTGTGAAGTTCACTGCTCACACTAATACCTGCACGCCTGCATTCTTCCCTTTATTCGGTTACAATTATGCATTGCATACCATATTTCGTATCCTAAAAAATACCAGCAATAGGACAATAAGATTTCTTATTGTTAGGTAGATGCTGAATGCCTAGTCACAGTATGAGTGCTCAGTTCTTTAAGCAATCTTCAAGCCATTAACCTTTCAATGTGACAAATTCAATATGTGTATATATGTCACAAAAACTTGGTGATAATGTGGTATAGAATACTGCTGAATCATGTAAAGGTCAGCCCAGTAGAGTAGGTGCAAGCGCACCATAGCAGCACAGCCGCAAAACGGAGTATTCTCTATTAGACTATTTTTCCTCCGTTTCGCTGCACTTGTTCAGTTGATAAGACAAAGCTTGTCCCATGCCGTCACTTACCTAAAATGCAGATAATTTTTTTAACCTTCTCTCATTACTTATCAAGTAATGAGGGAAGGTTGTGACATGCTAATAATGCAGAGTACTTACAGCCTAAAACATGCATGCATCTGTCGTTTGTGGTACCATACATTTTCTATATATTACAAGGAGGCTTGCTTCAAGCTCGAGCCACAGTGCACTTGGTGCAATTTTGAAAGTGTAATTTTTTATATAGGGCAAATGTTTGTTGCACTCACTGATTTGAGACTTTCTGCTGCGAATAATGCGCTCTCGGTGCGCGTACGGAAAGGTTGTGTACCACCAAAGACAAGAACGCTGCCACACAAAAGTTGCATCACAGTGTGCTATGTCTAAACATCCATGCATAACCAAATTTCTGGCCTTAAAGCCCTAGCTTTCTCAACTCAATTGTGTGCGCAACAAACATCTTGCTTTTTAACCCCTATTGCTGTGTTGACAGACTCCTGACCGTTTAATGTAAGCGATCCAGACAGTCTTACTATATCTGGGTAATTAGAGTGTATTCTGGACTGTTGGTGCAATTGGGGCAGCTTCAAGACCAACTGGACCAACATGGACCGCTGTTGCAGTGGTTGTTTCTTTTGGCGGTACGTGTGACTTGGAAAATTGGGTTTTAACTGGTGCTGGTTTTGACTGTAGTGGGTTAGAGATGAAATGCGAGCTAGTGGCATGTTCTGCACTTCCCAATGAGACCCTTTCGCATCCTGTATAATGGTTTGTCTGGGACTGCTGTCTCATTTGTTGGGTTTTTGATGGATTCTTATTGATAAAACGCTGCAGACTGGGCTAGGCAATCATGCCGTTGTGCGTATTAGCAACGCAAAATATACACAACAAATTTGTCGCGCATGCTAAGGCATATGAGCTGGCGCTATGTAGCACACCAGCAAAAGCACACCAATAATGGCATGGTTCGGTAACGCTTATAGTTTGCATCGCTGTGGTGTGATTAGATTGACGTAGAAACATTTACATGTAGGCTTCCAGCGTCAGCCTTCCAGCTTACCTCCATGTAAGCTTCCAGCCCGCCTCCATTATGTGCCAGCAACACGCCCGCTGTTGCACAACTGCTGAATCTAATAGCAGCATGCGGTTGCAGGATATCAATGCAATTGAAAACGTGTCGAGGATGCAGATGCAGATGGTCTGCCTTATTTTTGCTCCAGGACAAGCACGTGATGAAGCATAATGTAATTCGTATTAGATTAAACACCAGTTAACTGGTCATTCTTGTGTTTAGAAAGCCTAAGATTGCAATGATGTATTCACGTGACGTTTATTGACGGTATGTCCAATTTTGATTAAGCCTATACAACAACTCGCCACGCAAAGAACTCCTTTTCATGCTTGTGAAGCAGGCACTGCTACCGTTCGGTTTGCTGTGGGCACACATACACTGCGTGTTTGCCTACTACCTCCTGCGCTGAAGCGCTGAAGCCACTAAAATGTTGTGCTAAAGGTTCAGAAGAATCCGCACCTGCAGCCAGTAACTGAGAATAAAAGTGTAAGCACTACAAACATTTGAGTAAAACGTGAAAAATGCACAAAGCCTTTCAATTTGTTATTAAAATGTGTGTGCGACTAACTTTCAACCACAGTACTTTATGGCATAGACAGCAGTGTTGTGCGATGAGAGACCTGTGAAATAAGCAAGTTTTCCTGTAAGTAATGAGGAGTTCTTGCTCATGGCATAGCGAGGGCCGCAACTTTGGGAAGCTTGCTGCTTGTGGTAGCACACGGAGGTTTATTGGCGAGTTGCCTGCTCCTAAAGTTCACGAACACTTAGCAGCTGCTGCAATAATGTTTCAAATAATTTGTGAGCAGTTTCGTACCTTATCGGACTAACAGATAACAGCGCTATCTGCTTCAAACAACAATTAATTAAAGGCTTCTGTGTCGCCCTCTTGTTTTTATTAACTATTTTTGACTGCTTCACGTTTTTAGCTGGGTGCCTGCAGGCCAAGCTATCTTTGCCTATATGAAATTTTTAGCATAAGTGAAAGTGATTGGCTTTTGTTATGTTTTTCAAGCGCCCTGTGAGCTCTTATCCAAGCACCAAATTCCAGAGGCCTGCTGTGAGCAGACATGGCTAATTGAAGTAACATGCAGATAGTCCAAAACACACTCATGGTTCCAGAGAAACCTTTGAAAAGTATAGTAAACACTTTTCTTTAAAAGTACAAGCACTTATTCAACCTGACATACTCCCATTGAAACATTACATATTGTATTTATGAGAAACACATGACTAGAAAAAACAGCACGACTGCAGTGAGAAAACCACAATGGTACTCCAATTGTTATACTGACTATGAAACCTAATTAGTTTGTAATTTTAGAACTTTGCATGAATTTCCGTGCCGAAGCAGACTTTCAATCCGTGTGCTGCATAATGTAGGTAACAGTAACATTATATCAAAAACCAATGCAAAACTTTAAAACTCAGAAAATGTGCGTAAATATAAAATGGACACAGGCAACTCTTCATCAATGCATGTCTACGTGAAAGGCAGATTTTAATCACTAGAGCTATATAAAGAATGCATAAAGGTGGGATACATAAAGTAAACATAAAATCAGTGGACAAATTTTATCATCTAGGATACATACGGGACGGTAACACAAAGGATGCACAAAGGAAGGACAAAGGAAACAGAAGCCGTGGCCAAATTTCAACATGGAGGAAACAAAGTACGGTAACATAAGGGCCACAAGGTAGGACCCATGAAGGAAACAAAAGCAGTGGCTAAATTTCAACATGGCGTAAACATAAAAGACAACCATTTTCATACGGAAAGGATTTTTATCCTTATCAATTATTTATCCTTATCCAAGCATCTCAGTATTCCATCACATTTCGACGATGGACGGCTGTAACTCAAAAAAAGGTAACGCCTCAACCTCCATCTCATCAACGTGACACATTCAGATTTCATTCATCATATAAGCCAACAAACAAAGGCACCAAAGACAACTCAGGGGAAATTACTTGTACTAACCAAGTAAAGAAATTAAAATTAATGTAATTGAAAGTGGATGAAAAAACATGCCGCAGCTGGGGAACGATCCCCTATCCTTTGCATTTCGTGTCCGACGCTCTACCAATTGCGCTACCGCGGCGCCCGCCGTCCTCCCATCAACTTTCTGGGGTATTTATCTGTTACTACTATAACTAACCTTGGAAGTGTTAGCCAGAGCCACCACTCACCAACCTTGGTGGTGAATGTGGAATATCCTTTCTGTCGCGGGCGTCACGAATACGTTATCTTTTTGGGTGAAGCTTACGGCTCAGTAAACCCACACGTGCAACTTGAAAGCATCAATGTTGCCGGATTCAAGACCCTCAATTGGTAGAGTATCGCACGCGTAATGCGAAGGATGTGGGATCGTTCCCCCCTTGGGGCTAGTTTTTTATACATCCACTTTCACACACGGAGGTTCTGTAACGCGGTTTATTCAGACTTAAAGCGCGACCGTCTCAGTCGAGCGTCACATACCGAGAGCGCGAGCCCCTCTTCGTCGGCGAGCCGATTATGATAGTGCGTCCATAGGGCGCGGCAGTTTTCTTGACTACAACTGCCCCCTAGAGAAGAATGAGCCAGCCGGGCGACTCAAGGAAAAGCGACGACAAGGGGGTCGTAATAGGGTTTAAGCCTTTGGACGTGTACTGTATCGCGTCCGCGACGCGTCAAGTCAGTAGATGGCGTTAGTGGCTCGACCACGTAGTTGACTGGCGTCATCTGTTGTACGACGCGGTAGGCACCATGGTATTGAGGTAGGAGTTTATTAACTCCTCGCTATGCTACGCTAATAAAAGCGGCAGCGAAGCCTGGCGTAAGTCTTGAAGAGACCGGCATGGGCGCATTGCTGGTCTGAATGGAGAGCGGAGTATACATCGGCGCACATATGGCGGAGGATGACTAATAACCACAGCGACACTAGTGAGTCCGGCCGTTAGGTGCAGTGAGGTCGGTCATCATCGCGACGGAATTTTGGGGGACGCCATGACGAACGGGCCAGCTGACGGCATTCATCGGCATACATGGAGGATTCAGACAGAGGCGTGCCCTCTGACGGGTCAGGCCGGTAGGGGAGAATGGTGTCAAGCGTATAGGTAGGTTCACGGCCATGTACGAGAAAGTGGCGAAAATCCCGTTGTGCCCTGTGTGAAGCGGGGTTATAGGCGTACGTAACACATGGCAAAACAAGGTCCCAGTTTGTATGATCCGATGTAATGTACGTGGATAGCATGTCGCCCAAAGTACGATTGAACCGTTCTGTTATGCCGTTCGTTTGCGGATGATAAGCTGTAGTGGTGCGATGCACGGTATGGCACGTGGTCAGAAGGGCGTTAAGAACTTCGGAAAGAAACGCACGTCCTCTGTCACTCGGAAGTTCCCGCGGTGCCCCCGGAGGAAGTATGGAGTGGTGCAGGAGGAAGGACGCCATGTCGCGGGCAGTCATTATTTGTAGTGACGCAGTTTCTGCATAGTGGGTGAGGTGGTCGACAGCGACAATACTCCAGCGATTGTCAGCTGATGTGCAGGGAAGAGGACCGTAGAGATGAATGCCGACGCGGTCGAATGGTCGGAACGGACAAGGAATTGGCTGCAAAGGACCAGATGGACGAGGGGTAGGAAGCTTGCGTCGTTGGTACGCTGTGCACGAGCGAATGTACTTTCGCACAAAAGTATACATGCCACGCCAATAATAGCGCGAGCGAAGCCTGGTGTAAGTCTTGAAGAGACCGGCATGGGCGCATTGCGAGTCTGAATGGAGAGCGGAGTATACATCGGTGCACATATGGCGGAGGACGACTAATAACCAATTGCGGCCATCAGAATCGTAATTTCGACTACAGAGAACACCATCGCGCAACTCAAAATGACAAGCTTGGCGGCGGATAGCGCGTGAAGGGTATGTTGTTGAAGTGTCAGAAATGCAATGCATAAGTGAAGCAATCCAGGGATCTTTGCATTTATACAGAGCTATGTTGGCGTGCACTGGCGATGAACACGCCTATTCGATGACTGAAATGCAAGTCATGTCACTTGGTGTGGGCGACCGAGAGAGGGCATCCGCGTCGGTGTGTTTACGGCCACACCGGTAAATGACGCGTAGGTCGAAGTCTTCTAACCGTAGTGCCCATCGCGCAAGGCGGCGAGACGGATCTCCTAAAGTCGGTAACCAACATAGAGCATGGTGATCTGTAACGATGTCGAAGGGGCGGCCGTACAGGTAAGGTGGGAATTTTTGAAGGGCCCAGATGATAGCTAGGCACTGCTTTTCGGTGACGGAGTTGTTGTATTCCGCTTTCGTTAGTGAACGGCACGTTTTCGCTGTGCAAGCACGGGGCCAAGTCCTACGCCACTGGCGTCGGTGTGGACTTCCATGAAGGCCGTGGGGTCGAAATGGCGCGGTACGGGAGGCGAAGTGAGCAAACGCCGCACTGTTTCAAAAGCATCGTCGCAAGGTGTGGTCCAAGTAGAAAGTCGTGTGCCGCCGCGAAGCAGCTGAATCAAGGGAGCAATAATAGAAGCGAAATTCCGGATAAAACGACGAAAGTAGGAAGGAGCAGAGCCCGATAAAGCTCCGAAGTTCTTTCAGGGACGTGGGTTTCGGAAATTCAGCGACGCATCAGGTAGTATGCCATCTTTTGATACGACGTGTCCGAGTATTGTAAGGTGCTTGACTCCAAAGCGACATTTCTTCAAGTTCAGCTGGAAGCCTGCCTCGGCGATGCACTGCAGGACTTGTTCGAGACGGTACAGATGTGTGGGAAAATCTGGAGAAAAGACAACGGCATCGTTAAGGTAACATTGCCATGTCTTGCATTTTAGCCTACGAAGGAGATTATCCGTCATTCGTTCGAATGTAGCAGGGGCGTTGCAAAGCCCAAACGGCATAACATTGATCTTATATAGGCCGTCTGGGGCCACGAAGGCTGTCTTCGGGCGATCCGCAGGGTTTATAGGCACTTGCCTATAGCCTGAGAGTAAAATGAGCGAAGAAAAATACTCTGCGCCTTGCAAACAATCCAGAGCATCCTCGATGCGCGGAATAGGGTAGACGTCTTTGCGTGTGATCTTATTAAGACGGTGGTAGTCGACGCAAAATGGAATTGAGCCATCTTTTTTTTTAATCAGGACTACAGGTAACGCCCAGGGACTATTAGAGGCTTGAACCACTCCACGCTCAAGCATTTCGCTTACTTGTTTTTCAATAACACGGCGCTCCGCGGGTGATACACGAAAAGGCCTCTGGTGCAGTGGTGCGTGGGTGCCGGTGTCGATCTCGTGACGTACAGTCAATGTGCGGCCTAGTGGGGCTTGTTGACAGTCTAACGTAGTTTGGTATTTCCGTAGAAGGCTGAGAAGCTGTCAACGCTGCGTAGGGCTAAGGAGGGCATCTACTGAGCTATGGAAGACGTCTTGCGTTGGCTGGGAACAAGGCAAGCTATAAGTCAACGAGTACATGTCTGAACAGTTGTTGTCAAGAGGTGCATCAAAGATGATTTCTGAGTTGGCAGGCTGAAGACGTCAAAGGCACTCGCCATGACGTAAGACGAGGGGCGTGGCCTTAGCGTTGTAAACGAGCAGTCGCGTGCAGCCACCGCTGACAGTTGGGACAGCGAAGGAAAGGGAACATCGTCGGCGAACAAAAATGTCCGATGGTACAAACAGGGCAGTAGTGCAAGTGGTGAAAGTAGAGCAGACATTCGCTATCACAGAAGAGTGCGGAGGGATCCTGGTGTCTTCTGTAACGGCCAGTTTGTCACCAAAATCCTCAAGGTCATGTAAACGGGTATCGGGAAGCAGAAAAATTGAACTTCGGCACGAGAACAATCAATCATGGCCTGATGATCGGAAAGGAAGTCCCACTCCCAAGATGACGTATGAACAGGATGAGAGGACGACGAATTCGATTGTATACGTGTATCCTTGAATGACAATGCGGGCGGTACATGCGGCAACAGGGGTAATGCACCGGGAACTTGCTGTTCGGAGTGAAGCGCAGATAAGGGCGTCATTACTTTTCAAAGCTTGCGGCAAAGTTCTCCCGTAACTACTGAGCGGCGGCGCCTGTGTAGACTAATGCCAGTGTGACGACTCCTTTACGGATACTTCGATTACGTTTGTCGGAAGAGAGCGAGGCTTTGCCTGGTTCGACTGGAACGCAGCTCTCGCCTGTTGAACTGCGGTAGCCAGTTCTCCTGCTCCGATGGGGCCGGATGCCGCCGCATGGGGCAAAGTGAGCGGCGACGAGGGGATGGCGAGCGACAGCAGAAGGAACGACGTTGCTCGTAGATGGCAAGTGCGACTCATTTGGTGGCGAGAAGGACGAATCTGGCGAAACGTAGGAGCGGACAGTTTCGTGATTACCTTGAAGTCATAAGCGACGGCGACAGTGCCGTGCCACGTGACCAGGGATTCCACAGAAGAAGCACACGGGGTGATTGTCGGGTGTCCGCCAGGGTCCCGTGCTAGCTGGTAATCTGGTGGCGTACACTGGGGGGATTGGACGTGGCGGTGCAGCAAACGGTGGTGCTGAACAGTCGATGGAGGTGGTCGTGCTGCAACCTCGGTGTAGCTTAGAGGTACAGTTAGGCAATGGTGGCACTGCACGAGAGGACTGAACAGCTTCGGGCACTTGTTCCTGCAGCATCTGGCGCAAGGTAGGAGCGAAAGACGGCGTAGTCCCTGGGACGGTGGTGAGTAGGGATATCTGGCGGTCAACTTCAGAGCGTATAAATTCCTTGATTTCGCCGCACAGATGGTTGTTGTTAGTCCCAGCGGCTAAACTTGCAATGGAAGGATCTGGGATCGAAGCACGTCGAATGAGTAGACGTTGCCTCCGGAGTTCGTCGCAGCTTTGACAAAGTTCAGCGACTTCGACCACGGTCCGCGGGCTATTCGAGAGGAGCATTTGGAATGCGTCGTCTTCGATGCCCTTCATTACATGACGGATCTCGTCAGACTCAGTCATCGATGGATCGACGCACTTGAAAAGGTCCACAACGTCTTCTATGTACTTGGTGATGTTTTCACCGGGTTGCTGGGAACGGCTGCGCAAGCGCTCTTCGGCACCGAGCTTCAGCTCCTCAGGACGACCGAAGGCTTGCGTAATGCGTGCCTTGAAATCTGGCCGGGTGCTGAGGTCGGATTCGTGGTCGTGGTACCACACGCTAGCGACACCCGTGAGATAAAAGTTCACGTAACTGATCTTCTCAGCATCGTCCCATTTATTGTGGGCAGTCACCCACTCATATATCGAGAGCCAATCTTTTGCGTCGTATTTGTCGGAACCACTGAGGATGGGAGGATCGCGTTAAACACAGAGCCAGGTTCAATCAACGTTGGCGGTGCCGGAGATTTTCGGCTGGCGTCATTAGGTATGATGGCCGGCAGTGTCCGATTACGTAGTTCCAGGGTGGTTGCGGCAGTACTACCCAGCACAGCTCCACCAAGTATGTAACGCGGAACTTTGAGCACGCAGAAACGCGACCGTCTCAGTCGAGCGTCAGAAACCGAGAGCGTGAGCCCCTCTTTGTCGGCGGGCCCATGATAGTGCGACCACAGGGCGCGCGAGTCTTCTTCGCTACATTACAAGTAATTTCCCCTGTGCTGTCCTTGGTGTCTCTTCGTTGGCTTCTTATGGTATTACTAATAAAAATCGGTTCCCTCGGTTAATCCCGTTCCTTCTCGTTTAATACATAAGGAGGGTCTTAAATCCGGCAACACTGATGCCATCAGGTAGCACGTATGGGTGTGTTGACCAGTACCTTTCACCCAAAAATATCACGTATTCGTAATGCCTGCGGCAGAAAAAATGTCCCACATCCGCCGCCAAGGTTTGTGTGTGGTGGCGCTGACTGGTACAGCCTATCCGATAATTTATTTTAAACGGCTTCTATATCTATTTTCTTGGTTTGCTCTGCAACCTCGTGCACATGCATGAAGTAATTTATATTTGATCGAGTTTGATCATATGTTGTCCTCGGCGTCTTCGTTTGTTGGCTTCTCACGATATGAGTAATAAAGATCATTCCCCTCGGTTAACGCCCTTTCTTTCGGTCATTACATAACGAGAGTCGAGTCAAGCAACATTGATTCCTTCAGCTAGCATGTGTGGCTTTATTCATCAGTTGCTCTTAACCCAAGAAAGATCACGTACTCGTGACGCCAGAGGCACAAAGGATGTTCCACATACTGCGCCAATGTTTGCGTGTGGTGGCGCTGGCTAATACTACGAAGGTTAGTTCTAGTATAACACATGAATACTCCAGAAAGTGGCTGGAAAGATGGCGCCGCGGTAGCTCAATTGGTAGAGCATCGCATGCGTAATGCGGAGGATGTAGAATCGTCCCCCACATGCGGCAAGTTGTTTTCATCCACTTTCAATCTCATTAATTTATTTTATTTATTTTATTAGTAAGTAATTTAGTTAGTAAATTTGCAAATTTAGTAAGTATTAAGTAATTTAGTAAATTTAGTAAGTAGCAAGTAATTTTATTTATTTTAATTAGTAAGTACAATTCCCCCTGTGTTGTCCGTGGTGCCATTGTTTGTTGACTTCTTAAGATATGATTAATAAAAATCGGGCCCCTCAGTTAACCCCGTTTCTTCTCGTTCATTCGGCCCATTTGCAGTTCACCGAACCTTCTAGAATGTAGTTGCTGATTGTTGAATCAGCTTCCGTGCCTGATTGGAATAGCAGTGGCTACCCCTGGACATGCGTTTGCACCAGTAATGAGGCTGTAATGTGCGATGAGTGATGCATAAGCAGCCGACGCGTTTGAGCGTTAGGCTTCTATGATCAACGACTGTGCTGCCCACAATCATTGCGCTCTTACAGCTAGCCGCTTGACGGAGGTAGGAAGGCAAGGCACCAATATATTGAAGACACGACGAATCGCATGTCCTTAAATAGAAGGCTATGCAGTGTATTTCCTCCGTATCGACACGTGTACTTGTTTGTCTTTTTCGTGTGATCGCTTTTAACTCCCTAACAAATATCGCTCATCGCTGGACGCGTTATGGACAGGTCTTTCTGCTGTCATCACTGAACCTTGTGTAATCTGATTTCATGCATACGCGACACTAATGACGTAGAACTTTCTGGAAGACACGCGGGCACCAGCGATTACTCTGGAGTCTTCCATGACTGATGTATAAAAGCCGACGTGCTTGACCCACAGATTTTCGACGATTGCCGACTGTGTTCGCCGCTGTCGCCATTATTTGACTGTAGGCTGGTTTTCACGGCGCAAGTTCGCCCAATAAAACGCTAGT